>NC_056739.1:474787388-475062388 GCF_019279795.1 Protopterus annectens
CCAAATCTCAGGACATTTGCCATTTTGTCATTGTTTTTGCAGGACACAACTGCCCTCACAACGTGGGACAGGTGGTAACCCTACACATATCCCGTTACTGTACCGTGGACTGGTGACCATCCCGACACGCGGATATGTATTGATGCAGGTTAACATTTCCATGGCTGGCGTTACCTGCCCTGCCCACCCTCCAGGATGATCGGGTTGTCGGTCACTATGTTTACTATGTGGTGATTTCGCGTCTTACTTATCTGTGAACTTGCATCCCTGGGTTCCATATTACCCTGTTGTACTTTATATCTGTGTATGCGTACATATATTTCTACATGTGTACTGATATGTATTTCCGTATCTGTGTATGCACATGAGTACATATGTGGTCGACTTGCGGCGATAGTGGCAGCATACGGCTACGCCGTGTGCTGTAGACCCGGCGTGTGTTGAGGTGTTGGCGTTCCATGCTCTGCTGGCTATTGGGTGTGTGGTGTTTGGGCGGTGCCTTTGTTGGAGTCACACATACGTCCGCACATACGGTACACATTACGGGCGGACAAGTTTGTGTGGCGTCCATTTTACTGTGTGTGCAGGTCAGGAGGTGTCAGTCCATGGGGCCTACACTGTCAACGTATGTGCTATGCGTTCCCTCTTTGCCAGGGCGTAGGCATATTGGGTACGCCTCTGTCTACCTACTGGGGCTGGCTCAGTGTGTCCATGGCGCTGAACGCCCTGTGCCTGTGCTTGCCCTGGCAGATGTGGCGGCCTTGGTGGCCCTCCGGCATTATGTCCCTGCAGCAGCTGTTTCCGCAGAATCATATTGTGTAGCATACAACATACTATGAATATGTGGGCACTTGTGCCTGGAGAGTACTGCAAGGCTCCACTGGATGTATCCAAGCACCGGAACCGTGATTTCAACATCCCGAACACACGCTCTATGATTATTCTGGTTTGTGCGTGTGCCTCATTATGGCGTTCTTGCATGTGTGTGTGTGCATTCCTGATGGGTGTCATCAACCACGGCTCCAGTGCGTAGCCAGCATCCCGCACAAGGTGACCTTGTGTGATGTCCCCCCTGGCGAATACCTGATACAGCTGTGAGGCATGCCAGATATGGGAGTCGTGGTAGCTTCCAGGGCTGCCAGCACACACATCCATAATAATGCCCTGCGCATTGCACACGACCTGGCAATTGATGGAGGGTATCCCTTGCGGTTTATGTAGCGTCTCCCCTGCTCCCCCGGTGGTGACTTAATTTCTATGTGCGTACAGTCTATCGCACCCAGGACCTCCGGGTATTGTGCCACACGGTGGAAGCGGCGCATATTGCTAGCCAACTCCTCCTGAGATGTGGGGTAATGTATGTGCTCATGGGCATGTGGTAACATGGCATCCAGGAACTGGTGTAGTACCCTGGATGCTGATGCCTGTGAGATGCCCATTATGTCCCCGGTTGGCCTTTGAAAGGTACCTGTAGCCAGTATTCGCAAGCTCACACATACCTTTGTGTCCACTGGGATGGGCTCCCCTCTGTTGTCTCTTGTTCTCAGGCCGGCCGGCACAGCTCCACTATTTGCTGTAACGTGTCCCTGTCCACCCTGTAGCGCTCTACTATCTCCAGGTCTCGCAGCCCCTGGTAGGTCACCCTTGGTCTGAACACTCTCCTTCTCCTGTGAGGCCTACGGTCGTTGTCGGCACCACCCTCCGCAACTCCGTCTGTCTCTGCCACATACCTATGCATCACAGCCGCGGCGGCACCCAGCATATACATATTAAAAGTTCCCCGTCTGTTTACACCCTACGGTGCGGCGTTTGGGAAATCGCGCTGTGTGTTGTGTGCATTCACATTTAATACTGTTGTGCTGTATACCCGGTGATGTCATTGGGTGTGTCTGTGCGGCCGTATCCACGGATTATTTCCATGGTTTTACGCTTGCAGCTGCAACGGTACTGCCTGTAGTGTTACATTACAGTTGCCTGCATTGCCTTCGCCTGGCATCTTACATTACTGCATCCTGCAGGCACATGGCATATGATGCATTTTATCTGCAGCCGCAGTTATGCTACCTCTGTACTTGGCTGTGCTATTTCGGTTCTTTGCTCTTTGCATTTCTACTACATCCCCTACTATCTTTGCACTCATATGCCTCCCCTTTCCCGTTATGCAGGAGTCTGCATGCAGAGTTATCAGCTGCCGGCGTTTGCCCTTCCTGCATTGATTGGTGTTAATTGCTCATTACGAATCCATTTACACTGCTTCCGCATTTCCTCGTATTCTCCGCATTACCTTCCTATATCCGTGGTTGTTGCCGGTGAGGCCGTCACATGACTGGTTTAGGGAACGTAGTCATCCTCGTGCACATGCATTTGTACGCGCATTCTGTACTCTCAGCGCATCCATTTCCTAACACGCCAGTCCTGATGCTGTGATGTGCATTGTACAGCCCAGATTTGCTGTCCTCCAATATCCTTCCTCCTACAGTGGCACACCCCTCTGTGGTTGACATGTATCTTGTGTAGGCCACTCCTCGGTGTAGTACCGCTACGCCGTTTGCTCCATCCTTACGCCGGCGCCGTTTTGCGATTCACTATTATCTGCCTCATTTGCATGGAATTGACTACTAATACATGGTTACGGGCGGACACCGCCACCACTCCTTGACAACCATTGCGCTGGGGTTGCAGCTTTACATACATACTATGGTGTGTGGTGGCTGTGCAGCTGATTTGTGTTCTACTGCTCTTTTAGGACATTGTCATATTATTTCATTGCTTTACAACTTCTGTGCACATATCCCGGGGGTCTGCTGTTCTTTCTACATACGTGCCATTTATGTCATTTTTTACATTTTGTGCATATTTTCTTTGGACATTCTCGGTGCCTTTCCACATTGGCATATTGCACCTATATGATACCTGACTTTGACAGCCTTCCGTTACTCCTCCGGTATGTTTGGGTAAATGTAAACCGTTTTTTTTGGTTTACATTGCCGTGCCCTTACGCTACGCCTGCGCCACTTCGTGGATCGCTATTTGCCCTCATTTGCATGGTGCAATACCGCACACAGTGTGTTTTGCATACCTACGCCGGGCGGGACGGTCCGCGCGCCGGTAGTGCACGTGGAATTCATTCATACCTGAATCGCTAAGCAGCCATATTTGGCGTTATAACGCCGACGCTATGCTGGCGCCTGGCGCAAGGTTCATGAATCCCGGGGTCTGTCTTTGTTGTAACCATAGATATTTTAAAAATCCTTCAGATTCCCATTCTTCTTAGGTTTTAAGCTGCAATATAAAATGAACACAGTAAGCCAGCAGCATAGATATGGGTAAGTAATGCAACTGGACTAATCCAACACCATAGTCACTTAAACATTTGCCAAGTAGATATCTTATGACTTAAAATGCTATTAATTTTTCACACTTTAGGTGCTGCAGAAAATGTTACCTCTCATGTGAATTCCACGAAAACAAAAAAAGGTCGTTATGGAATGGCAGAACAAAAAAATTAAACTATTCAAGCTGACACTTACCTATAAATAGAGTGAATTGAATGTGATTTATAGTGGTAGTGTCCCTCATAGTGATGCACATCAATAGGTAAAAGTGGGTAGAATGCCAGAAAAATATGTTGTGGCACTTGTAGTGCACAGTTTTTATTTGTTTTGGCAGTGTCTTTAAGATTCCTAGCTCTCATAACCAGAAATATTTAGTTCTGTAGTTTATGCAACTTAAAATCTTTTCAAGATATTTGCTATTCTTGTTTATTTCAGAGTAATGGCCAGCCATATCTTCTGTATATACAGGGGCCAAATACAGGCTACATCTTATCTGTAGCACTCTTACCCTATAGTAAAAAGCAGTTGCAAGCAGCACCTAAATCCATGGTGGTACATTTACTTTATAATGATGCTGCCCATTTTAGATATACCATATTTCTCCATAAATAAGACCTAACCAGAGAATAAGGCCTAGCATGGTTTTCCAGGGTGGTCATAATATAAGCCCTACCCCAAACGTAAGCCCCAGTTAAGATCATCAACAACACATGACGGACATGTTGAATTATAAAGTAATAATAATATTACTGACATCTGTTGACTGAGGTTATCATACTCTGCTCACCATTTTCGGACTATTCGGACACCCAACTTCTTCTCTTTGCAGAAAGTCATAAGATTCTTTTCCTGGGAGTCCTCCACAATTTGTACTGTAACCCTAATCCTCACTCACACTTGATGGTTAAGATCCTTGGCCCATAAACATTGGCAAGTGTACTTTGATTGGTCAAAGTACAGACAACGCATGTAGAAGTGCGCACTTGATAATGAACAGGTGTGGTTGTGTCTTCTTAACCCTTGCCATTTTGTGTTTTCACTCCTGTCTTGTAAGTCTTCAATTACCCCCCACCAGACAAGATGAGTGCAAAAAGAAAGAGCTATTCAGTTGAGTATAAGAAAGGCATCATGGAGGACTCCCGGGGAAGGAATCTGTTGGCTTTCTGCAAAGAGAAGAAGTTGGATCTCCGAATGGTCTGAAAATGGCGAGCAGTGTATGATAACCTCAGTCAACAGGTCGAAGAGGGAAATGCTAAGTAGTGCAAGTGTGGATCAGGTCAGCAACCATTATTTCCTGAGCTGGAAGACATAATCTGTGAATGGATTGCTAACAGGAGAGCAAAGGCTTTGGTTGTGCGTAGGGCTGATGTTCAAACATTTGCCCTTGCAATGACACCACAGTTAGAAATATTCCCAGAAGAATTCAAAGCATCACAACATTAGCTGGATGGCTTCCTTCAGCGATATGAACTGTCTCTAAGAAGAACAACAACACTGTTCAAGCTGGAAGATACTGAAGTTATTAAACGTGCATTTGCATTCAAGTCCTTTATTGTATTAGAGGTAAAGTTTCATTATCAAGGGGTAATTACAAAGTAAGGCCACCAGTTCCCAGACTTCATTTTTATGACTTTCCATCATTCTTCTCTTACAGTTTGGGTAAGGAATAAAGAAAGCATCACCACTCAAAAAGTGGCAGTTATTCACCTGTTTTATTCCCCTCCTCCAATACACATGTATTGAGATTTTTCTGCACTTTCTGTTAAGCATGAAATATTGCACTGTGAAAGTCAATGTGTAGATATTCTGAAGTTGAAATGTTTGTTGCACTGTTTATGTAGAATTCTCACACAATTGTTAATGCGTTACCTAGAACTGTTGCCCAATAATGGAAAAGTACCAAATAAATGTCAATTTGTGTACATGAATAAATGTCGATTTTTGTACATGAATAAATGAATAAATGTAGATTGTTGTACGGGGGGGGGGGTAAATAAGGCATACCCTGATAATAAGCCCTAATGAGTATTTCAGAGGGGGGAAAAGTATAAGACCCGGTCTTATTTTTGGGGAAATACTGTAGTTAAAGGTATTTTCTGTTATAATGGTGTGAGTTTTGTTGCAAATTAATTACTTCTGTTGAAGTCTTTTCATAACACTGAAGTCAGAGTGATCAAACACAGCAGCTGTGACTGAATCCCATCATAAAAAACACATTTAACATTTTTTTTTTGTTATTGTACAATGTTATCTTTAGTTTTTTTTATGGACTGAATGCATATGACGTTTTGTCCATCCCACCTTTAATGTCACTTGATTTTAACTGTACATCACTTGGTATGTGATAGCACCCTCACCCCCATCTCTGGTTGCCATTACTCTATGCACTGTATATCTAACACTTTAAGAATCAAATAGTACAAGATCTACCCTCACTTGTATAGGCAGAATAATTAAGGGGAAGCTTCACGTTCTTACCTTCCAAGGTTGGAAATCATAGATACTCCCACACTGTCCATTCTGGAAGGGTCCTTCTCCATTTCTACATGAAAACATTGCATGAAGGGAATGTGCTACAGCATATACTGCATTATATATGGCAAATATGTATGTGAAATTGTGTACTTCATAGTCAGAACTGGTGAGTGATTTTAAATCTTCATAACCTGTACATGGTAAAACTGATTTGCTTGTTACTGAGTCCTGTAATGTATTATTTCCAGCAGATTTCAGCCACTGACAGTCAAAAGCCTTCTCCCAGAATGTTTTTTATAAAAATGTTATCTGATGATGTGAAAGGTTGAATACTGTACAAAAACTCTGTAAGCCCTGGGATTCTGCCCTTGTGGATAAAGAATGCAATGCTGCCATTTAGCATTCTAATAACCCTCATACTGAATATTTCATTGAGTACTTGCCAGCCAGTAGAACTGATCCAGACTTTCCCTGTTACATTTTAAGCAGAAATTGCCTCCAGAAATGGAACCAGATGTTCAACAGTAGAATATACCACATTGACATTTGCTGATGACTGTTAAATCACTTTCACAACAGATGGAATCTTATTTTTATCTTTGGTGATAGTTTCAAAAAAATCTGTACAGCCTCCAACTTTAATAATTTCTTTTTGAAGGGTTTGGGCACCCAGTATCCCATAATCATTGTCTGAGGCTAGAATCCCCACCCATGTCCAACCAAAATGAATTAACATTTCAGCTATACCAGCCCCTTGGAAAGCATCATTTGGAACAGTTCTTAAAATTATGGATATTTCAGTTTATTGCCCAACAAGGAAACAGCTGAAGCATAGCTTACCTAGAAAGACAGTAGTAAAAAAAAGAGCAGTGAAAGATGTTATGCTGGACCCCTGGCAGAAATCAAAAGAGTGCAAAAGTGATGTGATGCTGTTTATTTAACAAGCAAGTTGTTACAATATAGACTACTCTGGAGTCAGTATTGCATCTAACACAAATTAATCCTATTTACCATGTGAGTTCTGAGGTATGCCTGCACGGTTTAGTATGATTTCTGAGAAAGTTGTATCAAATGTAATCAAATGTAGAGTTGCATAATCATCACATAATATTAACTCATAATGGGCAAACAAGTTATTGTGTATTTGTTTCAGGGAAAAGTAACTTGCTGACCACTGTAGCATCAATCAAGTTATTTGTCATCAGAAACAAATATGACCTTTCTTGTTGAAAGCGTGTCAAAGTTCTCTAGCTGGATTGCCAGAATAGCTTGAGACTTTGAAAATCTAGTTAATTTATCAAGAAAAGATATGACTCAATGCAAAGGATGGGGGGGGGGGGTGATGTTATTCCATATAAACTTTCCTAAAGTGACTGAAGCTGATCATTCTGTGATGTAATGCTTCACAGCGTGCTAAAGGAATTCTGTAATAGGCATTCATATTGTTACAGATCTCACACTGATGATGGTGGAAGCCTAAAACTTAATTTGTGTTTTATAGTGCCTTGCTCATCGCATATAGTCTCTAAAGTATTACACAGAACATGAAGCTTGCAAATTAGAAAATCATTTCATGTTGGCTTTAAAACAAAAGTTTTTCTTTAGTCCTTTTAATGACTATACATCCTGTTTTGGAAGGTTGATCAGCGTACCAATCACCTTCGCTGTGAAAAAAAATGTTTTCTGATAAAGCCTTTGGTCTATCTTCAGAATTAGAGTTATTGTTCTTATGTGATACAGCCCTGTGATTATTTGACTCCTTAAGAGTATTTCAAAATATGTACTCCCCCATTCCCTCAAGGTATATACATTTGGGGTTTTAGGCTCACTTTAGTTCACATCTGGTCCAGAATGAATACAAACTTTCTGAACTTCATATGGCTTATATTTTTTAAGTGTCAAATGTAGCTGTAAACATTGCAGATCATAAGCTGTCTCATCATCCATTTGGGAAGCAGAACAAAAATTGTTCTTATCTGGTACTTATGTTTCCATTTGTTTAACCCATACAGCCTTGTTTAGCCTTTTCTCACATGCATACATCTGGCATATACTACTTGTGTATGAAATTACCAAAATCAGGTATATCAAATTTGTTATTGGCAATGCAATATTTCTTTCTAAATGTGCACTCATCGTGGACATTTCTGTCTCCCACATATATTAATTGACATTTGCAAGGAATCCATGCTATATTTGAGTATTTTTAAATATTTACAAAGTCAGTTCTCACTCTTTACTTTTCTTCTTGAAAATGTATTTGAAGAAGGAAAATCTTCCTTCCAGGCAAATGTAACTTTATTTTTGAAAATATCAAAAAGGACCCTGTCATCATCCCCTTTATGTTAACAACCCTTCCTTTTACAAGGATCTATTTATTATTTTATTTGTGTGGCCAGTTATTAATCCATGGTTTTAATAAGGCTGCCTCACTGATGTACTCCAAGGATGCTTGCTTCATTTTCTAACTATTAATTTTACATTTTACCACGTCTTGCTAAGTTTGAATAGTGTAATGAGCAATACTGGCTATGTAAAATAGAAAGATGAATCCTCGACAGTGGTACAGATGACCCTGGTTCAAGCAGAGATCTGGGTGCTGGACATGCTCAGTGTTGAGGATGGAGTGAGCAGTTAATGTATGCTTAATTTAGCAGTGGACGTTGGAGGCCTGATACTGCTCTTGTGTTGGGAGGTGCTTTGCCTGAACAGTTCATGGAGCAAACACCATGTGCAAGTTTAGGATATGCACTTGGCTCTATCAGCAATGCTTAACCAGTGTATCCAGAAATGCTACAAGCGTGTAGTCTGACAGAGACCCTTTTTAAGGATGTCTCTGTTGTCCCAAACATCAATTATGACAGCGTTTTTGCAGTCATCCACAAACTTTGCTAAACATAGCCCTCGTGTGTTTGACTGTATTTCTGAAAAGTAAACACCAGACAGGAGGGGTTCCAGGACTGAGCCATGGGGGACAGCAGTTTTTACCAGCTTGAACAGGAGACCACAATTTTTACCTTGCGGGATCTATCTGTGCCCCAGTTGGCAATCCATCAGATGACATACATAATTATGCACAGGTTGTTGATTTTGTAGATACGACATGTGTGTGGGATGTTGGAAAAAGGCTTTTCAAGGTCTATGTGGGACGTGTGTAGCTCATTTCATTGGTGTATGTCCTGGGTGACTGTCTTGAAAACAGTCTAGCTGGTTTGGGAACCATGATCTGCCCCTGACCAAACCGAAATTGGTAGGGTTGGGTGTTTGTAGGCTCACAATAGCTCTGTTTATGAGTTCCATCATGATGGACTCCATGGCCTTGCAGATCAGGTTTAATAGGCTTATAAGACAATAGTTCCCATAGTCTGTTGTGCACCAACACTTGTGGAGTGTGCCAAACGTTGCTATAACACATTCAACAGTTTCATATTATGTACAGAGGGTGAGTCTCAACAGATTGTTCAGGTGCAGGGTCTGCTTGGTTAGGAGTTCACATATGACACAGCTAGGGAAACCATGTCATCCCATAGACGCCGTGTTTTTAGGTTTGGAAAGTGCTGTTTAACCATTGTATATGTGATATCTGGGTTTTCACAATCTCCGGGTATGATAATGGGCCCTTTTGTCAGTGAGAGGGGGGTAAATATGTATGAACCTGTCTGACAAGATGTTGGTCATGTACATGTATTTATTTACAGTTTGCACTAACTCAGAACATATATGAGTTTACATTGATATTTATGACATAGCAAAAGAAAGCTTCATGGTTCTCTATGGACTCTTTGACAATATTTTTGCCAGAACATGGATTGGATAATGTTAGGAGTGATCATTGTTTATTGATGATAATGATCGGAGATTTATGATTTTCTTTGAATTTTCACTTTCTTTGAACAACTCAAGTACTTGTAGTACATAGTTTGATTATGACAGGAGTCCAATATATTATATGGGTCTGTTTTCATATAACTGTGTGCGCAAGGCAGGATTGGTGAATAGTGACAAGTTTCTGGGGTATGAACTGCAACTTCCAGATATGTGTGGCCCACTGCTGTACTCAGACATGGCCTAAGTGTGTGAGCATGCCCAGTATGACCTTTCAGTATGTTGTTGACTAGGTGACCGTCAGGGATGTCCCCACTGGCAAATCTCTGGTACAGCTGCATCAGATGACAGATGTGGGAATCATGATAGCTTCCAGGGCAGCCAGTACACACATTCATTATTATGCCCTGGGCATCACACACAACCTGGCAGTTGATGGAGAGGAAGCCCTTGCGGTTGATGTAGGCCCTACCCCGCTCACCGGGTAGTGCTTTGATGTGTATGTGCGTGCAGTCTATTGCACCCACTACCTCTGGGTATTCTGCTATTTGGTGGAAAAGATGCATATTGCTGGCCAGTGCTTCACTGGAATTGGGAAAATATATGTGCTCACCGACATGTACGGACATGGCATCCAGGAGCTGGTGCAGTACCCTGGATGCTGATGCCTGTGAAACCTCCATCATATCACCAGTTGGTCTATGGAAGATACCTGTAGCTAGTGTTCATAGGCCAACACATACCTTGGTATCCACTGGGATGGTTTCCCCTCTGTTGGTTCTGTGTGTGAGGTGTGGCCAGCACAGCTCAACAATTTGCTGCAGGAGGTCTCTGTCCACTCTATAGCGCTGCACTATCTCCAGCTCATGTAGCCCCTGGTAGGTTACCCTGGGTCTGTACGCTCTTCTCCGTCTCCTTACTGTGGGTTGCTCAGCAGCATTCACAACATCACCACCCTCAGCATCTTGCACATGTTGGTTTATGATAGCAATAGCAGCCTCTAACATTTTATCTGACTTAAGCTTTTTAAGTTTTCACTCTTTGTATACTGCAGTGTTGCAGAGTACTTAGGAAAAAACAGGGTAGACTGCTTTTTGCAGAGTTTATAGTGCTGGGCTGGGCTAGTCTACTGCCTGTGTAATTGGCTGATTCTGATATATTTCACCTGGCAGCTCTGCTTGTTCTCCTTTGTTAACTTCCTGCTACTTTTTTCCTTCCTTTTCCCTTTCTTTTTCCACAAGGAGCAGCACCGCGCAAACAAGCGCACATGTGTGCACACGCACACACATGGTGTAAGCACGTTTGCAAGAAATTTCAGAAATATCCACAGCGTACACCTTTGGTTTCTGGTTTTCAGCTAGGACAACTGTAGACACACCTCTTGCAATCCTGAGCAACTCAGGCCAAACACAAGCCACTGTGCTCCAAACAGCTTACAGTCTTTCAGACATACCCCCTCATGATGTCACCTATCTTCTACTCTACTATTCCCCTACTCCTACATTTACACTCTAGGGACATGGCTCACATGCCGGGGAAAATTGGGATTCACTATCCTTATTCTCATTTGCATAGGATTGCCTACTGATGCTTGGTTACATCTCTCACACTGAGCTTCCTCCCCTTAGCAACCACTACTCAGTGGCCATGTTGTTTTCAGCCTGCCATTCACCTGCATGGCAGAACAAGCTTTTTAGTGAAAATGCCCATTTTTGGCTATTTTTCAAGTTTTTCATTTTATTTAAAGCGCAGCATGTTTGCGAGGTGCCGCGCTACGCTTAAACATCCGCGATTGGGGAAAAATAAACTGGATTTTAAGGATTTACAACATTTGTAAATGCCAATTGCCTTATATTTGGCCATTGGCATGCTTCCTCAACTAGATGCATCCTTTATTTGGAGCTGTCATAGCTCCGTTTAGCTATTTACAGAACGGTACTCCGTTACCAACGGCATACATTTCTGCAAATAACACTACTCTTCCACGGACAGGTTAGTGTTTCCTGGATTGCAAATTTACCTCATTTGCATAGCTTTCAGCAGCAAATGAGGTAATTTGCATACCATAACACTGTCCATGCAAGGGTAGCTTTAGAAGCTCTCATGCACACCCCTGCCTGCTATTGCTGGATCGCTCGGCAGACATATTGGCTGTCTGCCATCTTACACTACTCTTAGACTCCATGTAAGCCTTCGTAAATCCGACCCACTGCATTTTTTTTTGTATTTTTGCCATTCTTTCCATGCTTTTTCTCTATCCTGCATTAGAATTATACTCTTTTTGGATAGCAAAATGAAATTACTTGTTTTTTAATCTCTTCTTTTTAGGAAGTGCAAGGCTATTTAAGATAGTCAGGAATGTTGTATTGAATTAATTTACAGCGTATTTTAAAGGGAGGAATTTTAGGAAGTACCCTTTAATAGATGATAGGGTAGTAATGAACATTTCTGGGCTAAACTTGGAAAGTTTGCATATTATTTCTTAAACATGTTGTTTAAGTGAATTTGTGAGATGTCTGGTTGTATTGATTGAGAGAGAACTCAACGTTTTTATTAGGTGTATGCAAGTGCTGCTTGGTATTTTCCTATTGTTTATTGTGGAACAGTTCCACCTGGATTCTGGAATAAAGCTGTGTTTTTATCGCTCACTGGTGTCACATTGTGGATTATAAAGTTTGTATTGTCACGTTCCCTTGTTTTGGGAAGTTTTGTTATAGCAACTGGAATTCTTTCTGTTTGTCAGGATCAGTTATAACTGATAAGGATGGATCAACTGTGTTTCTAAGGCTGTATCAATGCCCATTTGTTACTTGTGCTGTTAACATTCATTACGCCTATGAGTGGTAATGATGAAATGGGGGATTCTTTTCATATGTACAGGTTGAGGGTTCTTAAATTTAGTTACACATCTCCAGTTGCTTGGGAGCTATGGCAATATATTTGATGATGTGTATTCTTAGTTAAGGTTGCTGTTCTGGTTTCACAGTACAGAATTGAATGAATACAGAATATAACTGATTCTTTCATCATTAGACATACGCAGGCTAGAATAATTAACTTTATGAAGATTTTATTTGCTTCAGCTTCCTTTGTTTTGTGTTAAAGTTTGGAAATTGAAAATATGCTATGTTTTGGGTTTACTTGACATTATCAAAATGTCAGTAGATCTAATTTCGTATGATTGAGATGAAATGAGCGAAGTTTCACATAACTGAAACTTCACAATACCGATGTTGAAATGAACGTGCGAAATACTGACTGCAGACTGAGCGGCACAGGAAGTATGCTCAGTGCTGCTCTGTAGTGCGATCTCAGAGTTGGTATACTTATGTTGCAGGGATTTAGGTGATAGAGCCCCCGGCACCCCGCAAACATATAAAACAAGGATTTGCTTATCTTTTTTAGGATGATACAGTGGAATGAACACTTGGAACTGTCCTAGGCACTTCCTGTACTGGATCCTCCATATTCACCTAGGTAGGAAATAGAATTTAAATTTATAGCACACTACACTATTTCCACTGAAGCACTCCAAGCATATGTAGTGAATGCAGTCGGGTTTCTCCCAGTTCGGGTATGTGATAGTCGGTTATGTGAACATTCGGTGTTGTGAAATCTCGCTTGGGTGGTCTCGGTCTTTTGAAAGTCGATCATATGGCATTTTGGGTATCTGAAGTAGACCCCATGTTTCTTGTTCATTATGGTTGTGGTTGTTATTTGGGGTTGTAAATGTAGCATAACTCTCAACTGTGCAGATTTTTACAATGTCCAGATTTTTGCCTCATATTTTAGGTCTTTTCCCTAATAAAAATTATGGTTTTCTGGCAAATCATTGAGGAATGAAATCAGTAAATAATACAAAATATTGACAGACATTTGAATTTCAGACTTCATGTCCTTCAAAAAATACATAATAATACAAAACCTATCATTCTAGCAATTTTGTAAGTTTATAGGAGCAATAGTTGAAGTCTATCCCTATTTTTGGGCCATTGTTCCCCCCATTATTTCTGGCTTTACCAGATTTCTTGCTCTTAGAAGTTGAGAGGTATGAAATTTAGTTGTTTGGTTAATAATTATTAGTTGATAAATATAATTGCTTTATAGATTTTGCATGGTGTGTTTGCAATAATTCGATCGATATGTTAACTGTTGCTTTGATTTACACTTGCTATTCTGTCTTATTGAATGCAGTCTGTTAAATATGTTGTATGGAAATAAAATAATTTAAGTTGTACTGTCTGTGTTGGGTTAATAATAAAGGGGAATTGGGTGTGATGTTGCTTTAACTGGGAGGATTTGTGAGTGACTAAATGTGCATGGATTGAATCGGATAAATCTGATTGTGAGCAGGGGGCTGGGAAAGGAGGGTAGGAAAGCAGAACAGGCTCCACCTCCTGAACTAGTGCGTATCAGTTAGTCCACACATCTGAAGACCATTGAAAGCAGCTTATGATGTCACCAGTCAAGAGGCATGTCAATGTGTATCAGAATATGAGTGAAAAATAAGCAAGAAAGCAAACATGCAACCGTGTACTGTGAACTGCATCCAGGTAACACTCACAGGAGATTGACTTCCAGGTTTTCCACAAATCACTGACAAGGATGAGTTCCTCATATCACTGTCTGTACATGATGCACCATGTTTTATCCCCAGAGGGGTCTGGGTGTTGGCATTGTGATGGTCCAGCCCTCATGTTTCAATGGATGATAGACCAGGCTAGTATTCAGCAGAGGTTTGCATATAAATTTATTACACATAGCAAGTGCAGGGTAATCCAGTTTGCACAATGTGCATGTGTCTTCACAGGCACCTCAGAGCTGCAGCCATGTTCAGTAGTCAATGCAGAAGGTAAAGCTGCATATATAATTTGCTGTATCAACACCCTTGTTCTGCATGCCATATGCGCACCCTAGTATAATAGTTAATAGATTCAGCATTGTGGTTTGTATGTTCTGCATTCACAGGTGTCTCCACTGGAAGGCACAACATAGAAATATTAGGTGCTGGACCAAGAGTTAATGGCCATGCAGGTATATACTAACAATGGTGCAACAAACCTAAGAATCTCATTCACCTGCATGGCAGAACAAGCTTTTTAGTGAAAATGCCAATTTTTGGCTATTTTTCAAGTTTTTCATTTTATTTAAAGTGCAGCACGTTTGCGCGGTGCTGCGCTACATTTAAACATCGGCAATCGGGGAAAAAAACTGAATTTTAAGGATTTACAACATTTGTTAATGCCAATGGCCTTATATTTGGCCATTGGCATGCTTTCTCAACTAGATGCCTCCTTTATTTGGAGCTGTCATAGCTCTGTTTAGCTATTTGCAGAACAGTACTCCGTTACCAACAGAGTACATTTCTGCAAATAACACTACTCTTCCACTGACAGGTTAGTGTTTCCTGGATCGCAGATTTACCTCATTTGCGTAGCTTTCAGCAGCAAATGAGGTAATTTGCATACCATAACACTGTCCATGGAAGGGTAGCTTTAGAAGCTCTCATGCACACCCCTGCCTGCTATTGCTGGATCGCTCGGCAGACATATTGGCTGTCTGCCGTCTTACACTACTCTGAGACTCCATGCAAGCCTTAATAAATCCGACCCACTGCATTTTTTTTGTATTTTTGCCATTCTTTCCATGCTTTTTCTCTATCCTGCTTTAGAATTATACTCTTTGGATAGCAAAATGAAATTTCTTGTTTTTTAATCTCTTCTTTTTAGGAAGTGCAAGGCTATTTAAGATAGTCAGGAATGTTGTATTGAATTAATTTACAGCATATTTTAAAGGGAGGAATTTTAGGAAGTTCCCTTTAATAGATGATAGGGTAGTAATGAACATTTCTGGGCTAAACTTGGAAAGGTTGCATATTGTTTCTGAAACATGCTGTTTAAGTGAATGTGTGAAATGTCTGGTTGTATTGATTGAGAGAGAACTCAACGTTTTTATTCAGTATATGCAAGTGCTGCTTGGTATTTTCCTATTGTTTATTGTGGAACAGTTCCACCTGGATTCTCGAATAAAGCTGTGTTTTTATCGCTCACTGGTGTCACATTGTGGATTATAAAGTTTGCATTGTCACATTCTCTTGTTTTGGGAAGTTTTGTTATAGCAACTGGAATTCTTTCTGTTTGTCAGGATCAGTTATAACTGATATGGATGGATCAACTGTGTTTCAAAGGCTGTATCAATGCCCATTCGTTACTTGTGCTGTTAACATTCATTATGCTTATGAGTGGTAATGATGAAATGGGGGATTCTTTTCATATGTACAGGTTGGGGGTTCTTAAATTTAGTTACACATCTCCAGTTGCTTGGGAGCTATGGCAATATATTTGATGATGTGTATTCTTAGTTAAGGTTGCTGTTCTGGTTTCACAGTACAGAATTGAATGAATACAGAATATAACTGATTCTTTGATCATTAAACATACGCAGGCTAGAATAATTAACTTTATGAAGATTTTATTTGCTTCAGCTTCCTTTGTTTTGTGTTAAAGTTTGGAAATTGAAAATATGCTATGTTTTGGGTTTACTTGACATTATCAAAATGTCAGTAGATCGAATTTCGTATGATTGAGATGAAATGAGTGAAGTTTCACATAACTGAAACTTCACAATACCAATGTTGAAATGAACGTGCAAAATACTGACTGCAGACTGAGTGGGACAGGAAGTATGCTCAGTGCTGCTCTGTAGTGTGATCCCAGAGTTGGTATATTTATGTTGCAGGGATTTAGGTGATAGAGCCCCCCCCCCCCCGCAAACATATAAAACAAGGATTTGCTTATCTTTTTTAGGATGATACAGTGGAATGAACACTTGCAACTGTCCTAGGCACTTCCTGTACTGGATCCTCCATATTAACCTAGGTAGGAAATACAATTTAAATTTATAGCACAGTATTTCTACTGAAGCACTCCAAGCATATGTAGTGAATGCAGTCGGGTTTCTCCTGGTTCGGGTATGTGATAGTCGGTTATGTGAACGTTCGGTGTTGTGAAATTTCCATTAGGTGGTCTCGTTCTTTTGAAAGTCGATCATATGGCATTTTGGGTATCTGAAGTAAACCCCATGTTTCTTGTTCATTATGGTTGTGGTTGATATTTGGGGTTGTAAATGTAGCATAACTCTCAAACTGTGCAGATTTCCACAATGTCCAGATTTTTGCCTCATATTTTAGGTCTTTTCCCTAATAAAAATTATGGTTTTCTGGCAAATCATTGAAGAATGAAATCAGTAAATAATACAAAATATTGACAGACATTTGAATTTCAGACTTCATGTCCTTCAAAAAGTACATAATAATACAAAACCTATCATTCTAGCAATTTTGTAAGTTTATAGGAGCAATAGTTAAAATCTATCCCTATTTTTGGGCCATTGTTCCCCCCATTATTTTGGGCTTTGCCAGATTTCTTGCTCTTAGTAGTTGAGAGGTATGAAATGTAGTTGTTTGGTTAATAATTATTAGTTGGTAAATGTAATTGCTTTATAGATTTTGCATGGTGTGTTTGTAATAATTCGATCGATATGTTAACTGTTGCTTTGATTTACATTTGCTATTCTGTCTTATTGAATGCAGTCTGTTAAATATGTTGTATGGAAATAAAATAATTTAAGTTGTACTGTCTGTGTTGGGTTAATAATAAAGGGGAATTGGGTGCGATGTTGCTTTAACTGTGATGAGTTGTGAGTGACTAAAGGTGCATGGATTGAATGGGATAAATCTGATTGTGAGCAGGAGGTTGGGAAAGGAGGGTAGGAAAGCAGAACAGGCTCCACCTCCTGAACTAGTGGGTATCAGTTAGTCCACACATCTGAAGACCATTGAAAGCAGCTTATGGTGTCACCAGTCGAGAGGCATGTCAATGTGTATCGGAATATGATTGAAAAATAAGCAAGAAAGCAAACATGCAACCATGTACTGTGACCCGCATCCAGATAACACTCACAGGAGATTGACTTCCAGGTTTTCCACAAATCAATGACAAGGATGAGTTCCTCATATCACTGTCTGTACATGATGCACCATGTTTTATCCCCAGAGGGGTCTTGGTGTTGGCATTGTGATGGCCCATCCCTCATGTTTCAATGGATGATAGACCAGGCTAGTATTCAGCAGAGGTTTGCATATAATTTTATTACACATAGCAAGTGTAGGGTAATCCAGTTTGCACAATGTGCATGTGTCTTCACAGGCACCTCAGAGCTGCAGCCATGTTCAGTAGTCAATGCAGAAGGTAAAGCTGGGTATATCATTTGCTGTATCAACACTCTTGTTCTGCATGCCATATGCGCACCCTAGTAGAATAGTTAATAGATTCAGCATTGTGGTTTGTATGTTCTGCATTCACAGATATCTCCAGTGGAAGGCACAACATAGAAATATTAGGTGCTGGACCAAGAGTTAATGGCTATGCAGGTATATACTAACAATGGTGCTAACAAGCCTAAGAATCTCAGTCTGGAAGATTCAGTGACACTGTTGCTGTCATTCCTGGGTGATAAAGCATCCTCTACACAGTGTGAAGATACAGCCAGAAATATGGAGGCTACTGCATGGGTACGATGAGTACCTGATGTCCTCAGAGCAGAGAGAGCAACAGTAGATGATACTCTCAAGTATGCTTCCATTGTGTTAGAACAGATACGTTTACACATGTGCACTGGTCCTGATGTTGGCATCAGTACCATAATAGCACAAGTGCATATGTCAGTACTGCAGCTCCCATTTAACCCCCGGGATACAGACTTCACTGGTGATAAATAACCTGATGAACAGGAATGTTACCCAGGCAGTTTGTCACACAGTCTGTAGTGGAGTTGCCAAACGTTTATGTGACATTTGTGAGTACTCTATTTTTCACTATGACAAGCTCTCAATTAGCATGGACTACAGACATGATGGACACATTAAAGGCTTTGGTGACATCACCTCTCTGCTTTAGATTGCTAGTGCCATCATTTGTGGCAACAATGCTGATGTTCCCTGTGGCAGGTGTGGGTTGCAGGCTGATGGTGGACATCTACCAAGACCATATTAGGGTACACATCCAGCACCTTTCTCGAGTTTTATACCGAAAGGATTAAGATTGCGTGCTCTACACAAAGGTCCTCCAGCAGTCCTGTGTTCAATTTTCACATCCACTCTGAGCAAGTCATTTAAGCAGTCATTGCTGTTGAGTCACACCTGAAAATTGACTGAGCCCAGTGGGCTTTCCCACATAAATGCATTTATTCATTAATTAAACAAACACATGTTGTGGGTGCCTACAGGACAAGATTGTGTTCTGGTATTCCATTCCAGACACAGGAGTTCATGAGCCCTAGCATCTCTGGCCAGCAAACTGCATCCAGGTATATATCACACAGTAGGCACAGTGTCACAGGACTTGTCACCCATAGTGGTCCTCATACTTAGACAACTATGGTTCCTGCACTTATTTCCTATAATATGCTTACCAACCCCTCCATATGTGTCCTGAATCCTCTAAAAGTTTGGGTACAATTGCACTATTTCTGATGTCAGTAGGTACAAATTATCATTATGGCCCATAAAACCATCCATCCTGTTTTGCATTGAGGTGATATTTGATGCATATTGTGGCCAGACCAGGTACTGTGCAGCATATGATGATAGTAAAACTACATGCATCATGTTTAGTGTGTGTGAAATTGTCACTTTGTCATTGCCAATGCTCATATATGTCAGTCATGTTACCACTTCACCAGAACAGCTATGTACTGTGTCCATTACAAGCTGTGTGAGTTCTTCCTGCATGTGTCATTCTATTCTGCCTCACTGCCTCCCATTGGTGCTGCATGGTCACTACACAAAGAGCTTGACTATATGTGAGGATGGTTACATAAGACTGACTGAACTGAAAGCTTCAACCTATGACTCAACACCACAACTATATGGTAGCTTGGAAGGCTAGCAGTATTATCACCATTGTACCCATCCACTTGTTAATCCCCTGATCTCCTCTGTGTTCACACATGAAGAAGATTTCAAGTTGCATAAACCACTTGAAGCAGATCTTCCCCTCTCGACTGCACAGAGCAACAAACTGTTTTACAGGAGATAACTATGTATTAATTTCTGTTTTATACTCCACAGTGAGATGGTGCAATCAATGTGGGAGGTTAAAATCCATTATGTGAAGAAGAAACAACCATCATATCCCCAAAAACGGATATTCTTCAGATATACCTGTGTTTCTGTGCCCCCTCCATGAAAATCATAAACAGTAGATCAAACAATACACACCTCTGTAGGAGTACTGTGCTCACACTAGATGTAATAGACTTAACACTGAGTTTGCAGACACAATTTTTCCTCCAGAAATGTATGGACTCAGGGGAATATAGCAGAAGTCCTTGGACTCCACAGTGCTGAAGCATTTTCAAGTGTACAGAATTTATGTAGATGATACTAGCAAATGCCCAAAATGCTGATCCAGTGTTACACAGCTAGGAGCGAATCCCCATTGCTGCTTCTATATCAGAAGCTCAGCTATTTTATAAAGCATCCAATCCAGAAACCTGGGATAGGTTTCCCAGTGAAAGATAACAGACATGATTCTTTTATAATGGGAGCAAACCATCGTATCCCCTTTCTGAAAACTGGGATCTCCATACTGATTTGCAATCAAGCAATACTGTCATTATCTTTCACTGCACACTCATCTTTAACATTTTCAGCAAAACTTCAACCACTTGCTACAACCTTGTCACAATAAAGCAGTTTAATTGATTTAGTGACCTTATCTGCAGGAATAGATCCATTCCTACTGGTCTCTTTTGACACCATCTGCAACAAATTTGCCATATCCACCACATTCATCATTTCTTCATAGTTATCTTCACGTGTCAAGAATGTCCACACTTGCAGTCAGCATTTATTTACCCTTCCTATGAAAAAAGAGAAAGAAATGAGCAATATTCCACTTCCACAAATCATCTGATGGTTTCCCAGTACATTCAAATCTATCTGAATCTCATTTTCAGTTCCCTTGCCAAGCTGCTTGTACAACATAGCTTTCACTTCAGTAAATGGCTAAAGCTATCTTCCTGCCCATTCAGTAACTTTTTTCCAGATTCCCCTATATTATGTTTGGAATTACCTTATTAAGTTGACAGCTTCTGTCTTTACCAGCATCCACTAGTAGGTCCCAAGGGTAACACCATGATAAGCACCCACTACTGATCCATTAGAGCTCCTTCACTGCCTCATGCACTAAGGTCTTGAAGAATGTCAGTTTAATATCCACCTTCCTAGTCATCTCAGTGCATGTGAGACATGAGATGCATTTCCAGAAGATACATTTGAATTCATGCAGATACATCTGCTAGAAATTCCCAAGGTAATCACTCTACATATTTGCATTTTCTGTCCCTTTTCAGTCAACGCCCAGTGCCTCATTCTTCAAATCTTGGCATGAAGGTAAGTTGACATGTCTGGACATCCCCTTGAGCTGAGAATCTATTTTAGCAGCATATAACCTCTGATTTGGTGATATGAATAAAAAACAATCATTGGCCACCCTCCCAAACTACTCCAGAACAAAATGCACGTTTGAGAAACTTTGTGTTTGGACAGGTTACTCATTCTAGACAATCCATGATGATCTCTAAATTCTATTAACAGTTTATTGCTTCATTCAGACAAGGCAAACCATTTGTCCCTGCAATGCTGCTCCAGATATCTCTGGTATTCCTCACATGGGTGCTTGCATCTCCCAGTACAACTACAGAATCAGTAGGTGGCACTCGAACAAATACCACACTTGTGGCCTCAAAGAAAGCCAACTACACCAGCTAGGAACATGTGCAGAAAAATCAGCTAGAAATATTATTTTCAAAAGCTTGCAGCTGCTTAAAGGTTCTGACATAAACACAAACTGTAAAGCTCTCCATATAAGGGGCTTGTGAGTATTTGCATTTCTGCTAGGTGCTTGACTGCTTGCAGAAAATGGGCAGACCAAATAGACAAATTTACCACCTTCTACTTTGATGTTATGTTTTGTTATATGTTACATTGTTATTTTATGATAAAATTATGCAAATTCGCCATCACAGATACCTTAAAAAAAGGTGAAAATAGTTGAATTAACTGAGGCATCCTTTACTTGGCAGAAGTCTCTTTCTCATATTCCTAGCTTCAAAAAAAAAAAATTACAAGCCAAGGCCTATTAAAATATGATAACCCTTCTTTTTAGAGCAGTATGTATAAAGTCATTAAAATAATGCCTGCATTATTCACCAGCTCTATTTGTATCTATGCATTGTATATTGCATTGTTCAACCTTTAATAGACATGCTGAAACTAAGAGTGATATTATAGTGAGCTTCCCTATATGTGGTTGGTACTTAACTTTTTGATCCTTAACTTCCCAATTCCATATTCTACTGTTTCATTCTCCAACATTTGCTATAAAAATACATGAACTGTAAGATCACAATTCATATTTATACTGTGATTGTCTTAATGATTATGCATATGTGATGCTAATATATTTAAGTAAGGAGGAGTAGGAGTAAAGTCCACCACACAGGAGGTGAAAATGAGCTTGGTCCTTATAAAAAGCAATATTTTAAGTTATATTTTGTGGGAATTGCTGGATTTGTGATCAGGCAATATTTATTTAAGGGATTTAATGTGGATAATTAATTGTGGAACTGTAATATTTTGCATGACTTAAATTCACTTTAGGTAACTTGGAATACTTGAAGGAACTCAGAGTGTAAAACAACTAGTAAACAAAAAGGCACTAAGGTAACATAACAGGTAACCTCACAAAATCTTTATTAATCCACAATTTGATGAATGAAGAAATAAAAAAACAGCAACTTGAACTGACTGAGCACTTTCACCCTCATGGGCATCTTCAGAGTCAGTTAACTTCAGTAAAAACAACCTTTAAATACAGCTATTAATTAGTGCTTGATTAATCAATGATGAAAAAGCAGGAGGGTAGTTAATTTAAACAATTATTCCCTAAATTTCATAGGTTCATAGGTTCATACTAGGCTATCTTCCCTAGGGCATTTATAAGCCTAGCCAGAATGTGTTTGACTTTCGCCACCCATTTTAAATTTATTTTGCTATGCCCTTTTTCGAGGTTAGTATACTGTGCCTCTGTCTAACAGTGACACAGAAGTGATACCCAGGGTAAACCTATGATCTCCCATCCACTCATCAAGATTCCTCTTGAAGAGAGTCAATGAGGGACTCTGCCTAACCTGATCTGGGATTTTATTCCAGAGTGAAGGGAGCCTCTGGGTTATGAATCTGTCCCTCCAGCATGTCCTATTTATTTCAGTGCTGAGGTTCAAGTCTCTCGAGCACGTAGCTCGATGGGATTTGGATTTTCTGAGGTGCAGCATGTCCATTAATTCCGGGTTGGACATGGCTTTATACGTCAGGTACAGATCGCCTCTGAACAGGCGGTATGCCACTGAGTAGAGCTGGAGTTTCTTTAACCGGGCAGCATATGGCATCTGTTTGAGCCCTTTGATCCTCTTGGTAAGGTACTTTTGGGGTCTTTCCAGTTGCTTCAGGTGTCTGGTAAGGTACATCCCAAAAGGGGCATTGTACACAATTATGGGCCTGATGAGGGATGAGTAAAAAGGCACGATGACGTCCCCTGATCTAGATGTGAATCCCTTCATGATTAGGTGGGCTATATAAAATGTTTTTCTAACCACTTTGGCCACGTGGTTGTCAAATGAGAGATTGCTATCAACTTGGGTCTCCAGGTCCCTAATTACTTCTTCTGTACTTAATGGATTACCACCTATGTGGTAATTTGTGGGCACTTTGTTTTTGCCAAAGAGGATGACTATACACTTTTTGGCATTTAGCTTGAGGCCATGGCTCTGGCACCAGTTGTCTGTTTCTATGAGGCCCTTTTGGAGGATGCTTGTGTCGGCTGGAGAGTCAATTATGGCACCCAGTTTGCAGTCATCTGCGAACTTGGTCAGCCACAGTCCTTCCGTGTTGGCCTGTACCTCCGAGAAATATATACCGAACAAGAGAGGTCCCAGGACTGAGCCTTGTGGGACACCACTTGCAACTAGTTTGGAGTCTGACATGGCTCCAGCAATTCTAACCATGTGGGTTCTGTCCTTGAGCCAATTTGCAATCCATCTAGTGACATAGGGGTTTATATTTAAGCTGGTGAGCTTATCTATAATGCCTGAGTGGGGTATTGTATCGAAGGCTTTTGGGAGGTCCAGGTAGGCTGTGTGGACCACCTTCCCCTCGTCAATGGCCTTGGTGACTGTTTCAAAGAAATCAACCAGGTTTAAGAGGCAGGATCTGCCCTTAACAAAGCCGAACTGGGTAGGATCCAGTGTTTGTAGGTCCCCAATATCTTTATTTATGAGGTCCATGATGATCCTTTCCATAGCTTTGCAGACCAAGCTAGTCAGGCTTATGGGGCGATAGTTTCCAGGATCCGTTGAGGCACCACCTTTATGGAGAGGGGCCACTGTTGCTGTACGCCACTCTTTGGGCACATATCCTGTAGTAAGGCTGAGATTGAACAGTAGTTTTATGTTTGGGTTTAGCTCTTCTTGGAGTTCATGTAGGATGCAGCCCGGGACACCGTCTGGTCCCATTGATGCTGTGTTTTTTGCTTTGGAGAGGGCTGCTCTTACCTGAGCATCTGAGATGTCAGGGGGGCAGCACTCTGCTGGGATAGATATTTGCCCTTTTGGTGGGGAAGGGGGGGGAGAAGTTTGCACTGAACCTGTCAGCTAGGATGTTGGCAATGTCTGTGGGTTTGGTTATTTTTTGTCATTTTGGACTAATTCTGAGCATATCTGGGAATTACCACCCAGGTTCCTAACATAACTAAGGAAAGCCTTGTGATTATCCTTAGTGTCCTGTGCAATTTTTCTCTCGAAGCTGGTCTTAGACAATTTTATGTGTGCCCGTAGTTTTTTGCTAATACTGATCAGTGATGCCTTCCCTTTTTGGGATTTTGCTCTATCATTTAGTAGCTTCCTCCTTGTATTGTATAGTTTGTTTATGGCTGGGGTCCACCAGACAGGACGTCTGCCTTTGGAGGATTGGGTCTTGGTTTTATTTGGGATCGCATGATCCATGCATTACTGAAGGTGTTCATAGAATGCTTTTATAAAGGATTCTGCGGTCTGGGCCGTATTTTCCACAGGCCCGGGGGCTTTGAAGGATTCCACCTCAGTTTTGAGGAGTGTGAAATTTGCTTTAGAGAAGTTTTTCACTGTGGTTTTTCTGGGCAGGGGGTGGGGTCGGGATGTGAATATCCAGTGAGATTAGTTTATGGTCTGATCTTACCAGTGAGGGATACACTTCTGGTCTGGAGCATAGAGTCCCCATGTTGGTGATGATCAGGTCCAGTATGTTTTCTCCTCTTGTGGGAGTGGTAACAAGTTATTCCATAGCATTTGAGTTTATAAATTCTAGGAACCTTTGGGCTAGGGTGTTGGAGCTAGAGTAATGCTCCCAGTCTATGTTTGGGTAGTTGAAGTCGCCCAATATAATGGTGTTTGGAGAGACCTTCATATTTTCCAGTGTTCTCAGGAAGGCTGAGTGGGGTTCCTGGGTTTGGGAGGGTGGTCTGTAGCAGGCTATAAACTGGAAGGCAGTTTTACCCACTGTTAGTTGCACATGGATAGTCTCTGATGCTTCGTGCTTTGCCACCAACCTGGAGGTGTGGGTATCTTTGATGAATATCGATACTCCCCCTCCTTTTGTGGTTCGGTCCAAGTTCTGGGGCCGAAAAGCATGATATGAGGTATAACCTGGTAGTGCTAGGGTGCTCTCGGGAGCCCTGAATCAGGTTTCTGTTACTGCACAGATATCGATGTTCTCCATGCTAAGGAGAGTTTCGAGTGCATGCATCTTGAGGTTTAGACTTCTGGCATTGAGTAGCATTACTCTTAGTTTCTTATCCCTTGTGATACCTATGGAGGTGGGTTTATCTTTTGAGCCTTGCCTAAAAAAGGCACTATGGGGGTAGCAAGAGCCTTTGCCAATATCCAAAAGCCCAGGGGTGACAGGTGCAAGCCATCCCTAGCGATGCATCGTGGCTTGTCGAGCATATCATCCCAAGCTGACAGGCATTGGATCCCCTTTGAATGACACCAGTACTTAAGCCAATTGTTGAAATTGATCATCTTGTCTTCATATTGTGGCATCATTCTTGGTGAGGGTAAGATGCTACTCAAGGTCAAGGTCATACCGGCCTGGGCTATATGCTCAGAGAGCTCCTTTATGTCTCTTTTCATGTAGTCCAGGGAGGTACGTCTCAGGTCATTCACACCAGCATGGACAATGACTGAGTCATATTTGTACTTGCCTTGGAGTGACCTGAGTGCTTGTGTTATGTGGCGGATCCTAGCGCCTGACAGGCTGCTCACCGTGACCCTCTCCTTGTTCAGCCTGGTGAGCGGGACATCAGTGTGCCTGACGATAGAGTCACCTATTACAAGTGTATCAGGTGTGTTGTTTAGTCTTAAGGGCTGTGACTGTTCGGCACACTGGCTTTGTGAGATATGTGCTGCACGTGTTTTGTTTTGGGGTAGCGGCTGCTTGGGTGTCTGCTTTGGAGGTCTCTGCTACTACGGCAGATCTTTATTTAGAGCCTTCGAGTATGTTTTTGTGTGATTATGTGTTTGGTTTGCTGTCATGGTAGGTCTATGTGAGACTGGAATTGTAGTGAGTGTGGTTTCCTTCTCCTCCTGACTGGTTATGCCAGTACTGACTTGAAAGAGTTTAGCCTCCAGTTTGGCTATATGGTTGCATCTCTCACATGTGTTGGAATTTGTTGGGAGGAGGAGAGGGTTGTCTGTGTACATGAGGCAGTTGTAACATTGCCTCAAGTTTCCCAGATTCACCAGCTGGACCGGAGAGGAGATTGACAACTCACCTTTGGACATGCTAGAATAATATTGGGAATTCCTTAATAATTGAAAACCAGGGCCAGTGGGGAGTGATGGTGTAGTGCTTTTAATTTTTAGTGCTGACTTATATAATTGCTTTAGTGAGCAAGTGCCAGGTAACTTAAGTGCAATGTGTTACAGGTAACTTAAATGCAAAAATGACAAACAGTAACTTTCTTTCAAGTAAAACAAGGAAATAAGTACAGTAAGCAATGCAGATATCACTAGTGATCCACATAAGCGCTGAGAAGTCACAGATTAGGTGGAATTAGCATTCCAGGGAAATAACAAGCAAACAAACAACAAGCATATAAACAAAGCTAGATTCAGCAGGCCTGGATCTAGTCTATGCTACAGCAAACAAGGTGTACCAATTTCAGTAAGATACAGTTCAAATATTCAGGCACTATAAACCTTTAACCAGAAATTCCCAGCTCAGAAGGGCAGAGTCCAGCCTCTTCTCCCACAAGAGTGCAGACCACAAACCTTCTTAATGTAAAATAACTGGCCTGAAGCCCAAGTGCTTAAACCAAAATGAATACACTTTAAGAATAACAGACACTGGGCTCTCAATCAGCAGTTCCCAACTTAGAAGGATGAAAGCTACCTGTCCTGCCACCACAGTGCATGCCACAAACCTTCCTAATGTAAAACAACTGGTCTGAAGCCCAAGTGCTTAATTCAAAAGACTTAGAATGATAGCTACACTTTAATCAAGTTACTACCAAGCAGTAATAAATACAATTGAATACTTTAGAGAATGCCTGGATTAGTGCTCAAGTTACACAAACAAAGCAAGATCCAGATCACCAAATCTTAAAGTCCTGCTCAACAATACCTTGTTTGCTAGAATCTCAAGTAAGTAATAGCTACCCAGAATAAATAAATAAACCAAAATAAAACATCATAAAAAGCAGTGTGTGCAGTAATAAACATTCCATATAAAACAAAAAACATATCTGTTAAAATATTTAAATTTACATAGTTTTATATTATATACAAGCTGCCTTGTATCTTAAAATACATGCTAGGGATAGTGCATCATTGATACCAGGAGCATTGCTGGCATCAAGTCTCAGTTGCCAAAGACATTCCCTTATTTCCAACATGGTATTAAAGTCCCCCCCCAAAATCCTTTGTATATAGCCTGTCAATAACAAAAAAATAAACTTTTTAAAGTTTAAACAATGATTCATGTGTACATACAATGAATTAGTGGTTTTCTTGTTTTTTATGTCCCTGTAATGTTCTAATATTCTTTGTCTCAACTTCCTGGTAGTCATACCTATATAGAACGCTGGGCAAGATAAACAAGTGGCAGCATAAATGACCATACTTGTGTTACAGTTGCAGTAACCAGGGCTCTTCAAAGTTCTCTTAAAATTACCTAGACAAACATAGGGTCCGTCATTAATAAATTTACAGGCCTTGCAATTGCCACATTTGGCCATAGTAGCTGGTCTTTGTCCAAAGGATCTAGGGGTCTTCTCTAGTAGGTCTTTTAAATTTGAACCTCTACTATTAATAAAAGTGGGACATTTGCCAAGTATGTTGTGTAAGTCTGCAGGGATGAGGCTTTCCCAAGCACTGTAAATAACATCTTTAACTTCAGGTGCTAACCTATTGTGTTGTAATGCCATTCCTGTTGGCGTATTGTTTCTATCAGGCACATCTTTATGGTTGGTGACTTTGTCACATAACCTGTGTGTGTCATGCAAAATTGGAACAAAGTTAGCAGACCTTCTTCTAAATGTTTCATGTTGAAGCGACAAAAGTATATCAATGGGATAACCTCTTTGGACAGATAAGTCCTTCAATATGTCCAGTTCAACTTGGAATACTTGTTCAGCTATTTCCTTTTCTGGCAAAGCTAAACTGGATAATAGATTGAGATACAATCTTAAGCAACTTACTCAGACTCCAACTCATAATAAATCATATTAAATGTAGCTATTACCAATGTACATAGATTAGCACTAGGCTAATTGCCCCTGTGGGCTATTTTAAGTCTAGTCAATTACTCCATGTGAGAACCCAAAGCTGCACCTTGTGTCTGTGGGCTAATTTAACCCTAGTCAATTACCCCATGTGAGAATTAAACCCTGCACCTTGTGTCTGTAAGGTAATCACCTTAACCATTATACCAACCTCCCACCAAGGTATGTCTAAATAATGTTATTTTCCACTGTCTCTCTGTCTCTCTATATTATTATATAGACATACATAAACATAACACAGTACATTCCTACACATACGGAATGTTGGTGCCATATCCAAGGCAAATCATACTGTTACAAATCACATTGCATGTGGTAATACAAATGCCTCCCTCTTGCCTATCACACTCATTGCATGTCATGTCACTGATGATGATACACAGGCTCAGGTACTGTTTGTAAGGGATATAAAAGTGTACATTATTCTATTACAAACTGTGCTCCTGTATAGACACTGTGCACAATGCTGGTATTATGCTGCACTTCATGTTTTTGAATCCTTGGCCCATCAATACATTATTGAATACTTTCTACTTGGGATTTCACATTTAACATGTTGTTTAAGGCACTAGAGCCACTGAGAAATGTATAGAAACTAACCATTGCAACTTATGGTAAAATGTCTGCTGTCTTGGTGATTTAGGTCACCCCATGCTTTTTTCAACCCTAAGGTAATCACAATTTGGTGTAAATGAAAGAAGTGGCCTACACAAATTTTATAAGGTGACAAGAAGAACATCAAAAGGCAGGTATTACAGATGGAAGATTAATTACCTTTCTTAAATAATGGGCTGGATTTACGAAAGCTTGCATGGAGTGCAAGAAATGTGTAGGAGCTCACGCAGGCAATATGTCTGCCATGCGATCCAGGTACAGCCAGCAGGGGGTGCACGAGAGCTGCTAAAGCTACTCTTGCACGGACAGAGTCATGGTATGCAGATTACCTCATTTGCTGCTGAAAGCTGTGCAAATGAGGTAAATTTCCAATCTAGGAAACAATAACCTGTCCGTGGAAGGTTAGTGCTATCTGCAGAAATGTACTCCATTGGTAACAGAGTACCATTCTGCAAATAGCTAAACAAAGCTATAACAGCTCCAAATAAAGGATGCATACAGTTGATGAAGCATGTCAATGGCCAAATATAAGACCATTGGCATTCATAAATGTCTAAAATTATTAAAATCTAACTTTTTTCCCCCGATCTCCGATGTTTAAGCGTAGCGCAACACCACGCAAACGTGCGGCGCTTTAAAAAACAAGAAAATAATTTAAAAATAGCCAAAAATAGCCATTTCCACTAAAAATCTTATCCTGCCATGCAGTTGAATGGCAGGCTGAAGACAACATGGTCACAGAGTAGTGGTTGCTAAGTGAGGGAAGCTCAGTGTGAGAGATGTAACCATGCATTAGTAGGCAATCCTATGCAAATGAGGTTAAGGATAGTGAATCACAATTTTCCCCAGCATGTGAGCCATGTCCCAAGAGCGTAAGTGTAGGAGTAGGTGAGTAGTAGAGTAGAATATAGGTAACATCATGAGGGGGTGTGTCAGAAAGGCTGTAAGCTTATTGGAGCACAGTGTCTTGTGTTTGCCCTGAATTGCTCAGGATTACAAGAGGCGTGTCTACAGTTGTCCTTTTCGAAAACCAGAAACCAAAGGTGTATGCCGTGAATATATCTGAAATTTCTTGCAAACGTGCAGACAGCGTGTGCGTGCGTATGAGCTCGTGTGCGCAGCGCTGCCCTGGGCGGAAACAGAAAGGGAAAAGGAAGGAAAATAAGTAGTAGGAAGTTAACCAAGGAGAACTAGCAGAGCTGCCAGGTGAAATATATCATAATCAGCCAATTACACAGGTAGCAGACTAGCCCAGCCCAGCCCAGCACTATAAACTCTGCAAGCAGCATTCTTCCCTGTTTTTTTCCAAAGAACTCTGCAACACTGCAGTATACAAAGAGGGAAAGCTTAAAAAACTTTAAAGTCAGACAAAATGTTAGGGGCTGCTCTTGCTATCATAAACCAACATGTGCAAGGTGCTGAGGGTGGTGATGTTGTGAATGCTGCTGAGCAACCCACAGTGGGGAGACAGAGAAGAGTGTACAGACCCAGGGTAACCTACCAGGGGCTACATGAACTGGAGATAGTGGAGCGCTATAGGGTGGAAAGAGACCTCCTGCAGCAAATTGTTGAGCTGTACTGGCCACGCCTCACACACAGAACCAACAGAGGGGAACCCATCCCAGTGGATACCAAGGTATGTGTTGGCCTAAGAATACTAGCTACAGGTACCGTCCAGAGACCAACTGGTGATATGATGGGGATTTCACAGACATCAGTATACAGGGTACTGCACCAGTTCCTGGATGCCATGTCAGCACATGTCGGTGAGCACGTATATTTCCCCAATTCCCGTGAGGCATTTGCCAGCAATATGTGTCTTTTCCAACAAATAGCAGAATACCCTGAGGTAGTGGGTGCAATAGACTGCACGCACATACGCATCAAAGCACCACCTGGTGATCGGGGTAGGGTCTAGATCAACCGCAAGCGCTTCCCCTCCATCAACTGCCAGGTCGTGTGCGATGCCCAGGGCATAATAATGAATGTGTATGCTGGCTGCCCTGGAAGTTATCACAATTCTCACATCTGGCATGTGACGCAGCTGTACCAGAGATTTGCCAATGGGGACATCCCTGATGGTCACCTAGTGGGGGATGCTGGATACGCACTGGAGCTATGGCTGATGACACCCATCAGACATGCACACACACCCGAACAAGAACTCCATAATGAGGCACACGCACAAACAGGAAACATAATTGAGCATGTGTTTGGGATGCTCATGTCACGGTTCCAGTGCCTGGACACATCTGTTGGAGCCTTGCAGTACTCACTAACTACATGTACCCAAATTGTCATGGTATTTGCCATGCTACACAATATGATCCTGCGGAAACAGCTGCAGCAGGAACAACATGGGGCAGGGCCAAACAGCCCCCCACCATTGCCAAGGCCTGCACAGACACAGCGTGACTTGGAGGAGGAACAACCTGAGTCTGCCCCAGTAGGCAGAAGGAGGCGTGCCTAGTATGCCCTGGCCTTGGCAAAGAAGCAACGCATAGCACATACACTGACTCAGTAGGAACCCTGGAAAGGACACCTCTCTCTCACTTGCACATACAGTGAAAGGGATGCCTAACTTGACACTACCTGTTTTCAAACATGTATAGGGAGTGTAATATGTGCATCCAACATAGGCAGCCCTGCAGCACCACCTGAGGCATGAGTCCCTATTTTAAGCAATATAAAGCACTGCTAAGCAAATTTACCAGTACTGAGCATATTTAAATACAATTGCACGTAGCTGTAAACCGCGCTAACCAACACAACGTCGGGCAACATTGGACAATGTTGGGCAAAGTCGGGAAAAGTCGAGCAAAGTCGTGTAAACACGCTGACACCTGCTTTACTGTTCCTTAACCAGTCAGGTCTGCCCAGCAGGAAAATAAAAAGCAGTGACAGGGCTCAAACTCAGGATACTGTGCACTATAGTCACAGTACTGAACCACTAAGCCATGACAGCATTTCACTGGCACAGGCACAACTTAAGTCACTCACACATACCAGCTGGGGGGGGGGGTTCACATACCTAACAGTCACAGCCAACAGGACAATTGTAGACAAACGCAAACACAAACAAATGCTGTATACTGCCCTCTGAAGAGGCATATGAGTAACCTCCCCCCAGGTCTATACAGACAGATAGCAGGCCAGGTAGTGTGATGTGGGTTGGGTAGGCTAAGACGTCACAGACTAATATGCGTGTAATTGGAAGCTAAGGTCTGTAGTACAGTGGTATGCCTCAAGCCAGTATGACAGGCAACAGTACAGACTGAAATGGAGTACCTGACATAGCAGTGCAGGCCTAGCAAATGTGTATAAGTGTCAGGTGTACCCCTCATCCTATGTACACCCATAGTAACAATCAGGTGTGCCCCCTTGGGTAGAAATGTACAAATAATAGCTGTCCCCCCAGTATGTAGAAATGTTGATAAGTCTATGCAAATTGATTCATGGCAGCCCTGCAGGCACAGCATGCTTCCTATCGATGTACAACACAAAGGTGAGCCCTGAAGTAAAAACCAACTTGATTTTTCACACACATATAGTATATATGCCCATAGTGGGTAAGCTCACACACTTAAATTTAACTAATTTCAGTCAGCAACATACTGAAAGGTCATACTGGGCATGCTCACACACTTAGGCCATGTCTGAGTACAGCAGTGGGCCACACATATCTGGCAATTGCAGTTCTTTCTCCAGACACTTGTCACTATTCACCAATCCTGCCTTGCGCACACAGTGATATGAAAACAGACACATATAATATATTGGTCCCCTGTCATAATCAAACTATGTACTACAAGTACTTAAGTTGTTCAATGAAAGAGAAAATGCAAAGAAGATCAATAAATCTCCGATCAGTATCATCGAGAAACAATGAGCACTCCTAACATTATCCAAGCCATGTTCTGGCAAAAATATTGCCAAAGAGTCCATAGAGAACCATGAAGCTTTGACACTGATAAACACAACACCAACGGGGTAAGGTGCCTCCTCAAGTAAAATAGTTTCAAAGTCCAAAGATAGAGGTAGACACTCCAAGACAATCGAAGCCAACCAATAAGTCAATGCAGAAGATAACGTGACAATCCTTTATTACTAGTAGACAGTAAGCGCTTTCGCTTTGCTCAGAACGCTTCTTCAGACTTCAATAAAAACATACTAACTTCAACTTAATATATATGCAACCATAGCCAATCATATCCATATAATTCAAATTATCCAATAGGATATATAGACAAAGTCACATGAAGCACTTAGTAATAAATCCCTGCTTCTCATAACATAAAAAATAAAAGTAAAGCACATATGCTCCTTAAAAAACAAGTTAAATAAACTTAGTATTAAAAACTGGAAATATATATGTATTCTCTAAACACTTTTATACAATGATGAATCAATGCATTTATAATAATACAGTTTAAACTTTAAAAATGTATAAACATATTAATTAAAAATGAATATATAAAGAAAGTGAATGCATACATATAGGGAAAGGAAGGAAAGGGTAGATTATAGGTAAGAAAAAGAAAAAAGAAAAAGAAAGAAGAAAAAGGAGGAAAATAGCCGTATGGAGTTGGGGGGAAAGGCGTTGAGAAGGATGGTGGGGGGGGGAAGGGGGGGGGGGAGGAAAGAGGTGTATGTATAGAAAAAGAAAGAAAAAACAATACAAGTTTAAAAAGTTAGTGTCAGACCCTATTAACGTCTATAAGGTCTCTCTGCTAGAAAAGGTTTCAGTGACAATTTATCATTTAAGCCCTGCCCTCTATCTGCTCTAAGCTTAATAATCCATTTATTTTCAACTTGCTCTGTTCTATTATTAATGTTGCCTAGTCTATTGGTTACCTCCTGACGTCCTATAACCATAAAGCAAAAAGTGTGCAAGGAGCCATTCTGCAACACATGTTTTGCCAAGGCATTAGTCTCATTCTCTCTATTTATTGCATAAATGTGCTCCTTTATCCTCTCCTTCAGAGTTCTATTGGTCTTCCCCACATAGAAACTCTGGCAATTCTTGCACACTGCTAAGTATATAACATTTCTAGATCTGCAGTCTGCATAATCATTAAATCTTATCTTATCATCAGTTAGTAGAATATTCCAGTTTTTTTCAATAGCTGTTTTTACTCTGTATATATTGTTCCCATTGTAGTATATGTCAATATTTTTATGTAGGAAAGACAAACCGCACACTTAGGGAAAGAATAAGAGACCATTATTATAGCATAGCTAGAAAGGAAAGCTATAATGCATTGGCTAAACATGTAATAAGTGAAGGAGTAGCACATACTTTTGTTTTTCAAATAATATATATACAACATATAAATATGAGATTAGGAAATATAACAAATGATACTGAATGTGCAGAATTAGAATGGATCTTTCGATTGGGGGCACACAGAGGGAGGGGGCTTAATGACAGTATATCTCTTAAGCCCCTATTGAAACAGAGACCCCTAAGATAATTATATTTACATTCATAGTAACAATCTATTCCAGAAAGTTGTCTGCTGCCGATAAGGGACTGTGTTTATAATATATATATATATATATATATATATATATATATATATATATATATATAGGAGAACACAGTATAATAAGACAAAGATGGATGGGCAGAGATGTGTATAAGAGGGTGACCATGACAGGGAGCCATCCAGAACTGTCTCACCCAGCACACATCCCAATGGCACAAAAGACATGAGGTGCACATCTCACCCACTGTACATAACAGCCACCAGTATCTGTAAGCATTACAGTGTATGTGGTCCATGTGCCTGCTGTTCAACTTGACTGTACAATGATGTACAGATCTGCTATCTGTAGACATGTACCTGTCACATAGATTCATAGGTGTGTAATAGACTATCTTCACAAAGGCATATATTAGCCTAGGCAAGTTGTGCAGCTTTCACCACCCCATCGGGTAGTCTCCCAATCCCTAGTTCTAATACTTAGTACCTAAATCTCATTTCTAGTGGGGCTGCTGATGTGATGCCTGGCAAGAATTGTCTGTTTCCCATCCACTCATCAATGTTCCTATTGAAGAATGTCAGCAAGGGGCTCTGTCTGATGTACATTGGGACTCTGTTCCACAGTAAGGCAAATGTCTGGGATGGTAATCTATCCCACCAGCATGTTGTATTCTTTGTTGTGACGAGGTTCATATCCCTGGATTGTGTAGTGCGACTCAATTTTGTTATCCGTAGATGGAGTATGTTCAACAGTTATGTGTTGGACATGGCTCTGTATGTTAGGCAGAGTGTGCCTCTGAGTAGGTGGTACGCAACGGAGAAGAGATTTAGTTTTACCAGTTGTGTTGCATAACACAACTGTTTGAGGCCAGTAATCCTCTTGTTGAGGTACCTCTGTGGTCTCTACAGCTGCAGGATATGCTTAGTTGAGTACATCCAAAATGGTGCATTGTACTCAATGATGGATCTGATGACTGAAGAGTAGAGGGCCACCACTACCTCTTTTGATCCTGATACAAACTCTTTGTTGATTAGGTGGGCCACATATGAGTTCCCAATCACTTTGGCAACATGGTTGTCAAAGGAAAGCTGACTATCTACTTGTGTCCCCAGATCCCTTATTACCTTGTCAGTTTTAAGGGGGTAACACCTATGTGGTAGTTTGTGGGTACTTTGTTTTCACCAAAGGGGATTACTATGCATTCTTCCACATTGAGCTTGAGGCCATGATTCTGACACCACACATCTATCTCATAGATTCCCTTCTGGAGAATATTTGTGTCATCCGCGGAATCTATTATGGCAAACACTTTACAGTTCCCAGCAAACTTAGTCAGCCACAACCCTACTGTGTTGGCATGTACTTTTGAGAAGTCTATACCAAACAGGAGGGAGCCCAGGACTAAACCCTTGGAGACACCAGTTGTTACTGGTGTAGAGTCTGACATGTAGCCAGCAACTCTTAATTTGTGGGATCTATCTGTGAGCCAGTTTGCAATCCATCTTGTGATGTATGGATTCATGCCCAGGTTGGTGAGTTCATCTATGATACCTGACTGGGGAATGATGTCAAAGGCCTTAGCGAGGTATAGGTAGGCTGTGTGGAGCTCATTTCAATCATCTGTAGCCTGGGTATCTGTCTCAAAGAAATCCACCCAGTTCAGGAGGCGTGATCTGCATTTGATGAAGCCAAACTGGGTGTGCTCAACTATGTGAAGGTTTCCAATGTCCTTATTGTTGACTTCCATTATTATTGGCTCCATTGCCTTGCAGATCAGACTCGTCATGTTCATAGAATGTGAATGCCAAGGGTCTTTTGTGGCCCCACCCCTGTGGAGTGGGAAGAACGTTGCTGTGCAACATTCTCTGGGTACATATCCTGTAGAAACCATGTAGAGAGAGGTGTAGGTATCCTTGATGAATATGGATACATCCCTACCCTATGTGCTATGATCCAGGTTATGATGCTGGAAGGTATTTAATGAGAAGTATCCTGGTAGTGCTGGTGTGCTCTCTGGAGCCTTGAACTAGGTTTCTGTTACTGCACAGATATCAGTATTCTCCATACTGAAAAGTGCCTCGAGTGTGTGCATCTGGAGGCTGAGACTTCTGGCAATGAGTAGCATTTAGCTCACTTTGTGGTTATTTGTGTTGGTTACGGGGTTTGGTTTGTCCTGAGTGACCGGTGTTCCACACCTGAAGTCAACGCCTCATTGGTCCAATCTGACCATAAGCTAATTACCTTACATATCCACATTCTGCCCCCACTCCCCATTAAGGAAACCATTTTAAAAAATATCTCCAAAGACAACTTCATGATTCTTAAGACAGAAGTGGTGAACTTCAGGACACCCATGCAGATGGACAATACAGTTACGACTACTGAATCCTACACAATTGCACTTTATAAGCACTTACATGAGTGCATGGATCATGCTATCCCAAACAGAACCAAGACGCTATCCTCCAAGAAAAGGAAGCCAATCTGGTAGTCCCCTGTCATAAACAAACTGCACAACAGAAGGAAGAAACTGTAGCAAAAGACGGTAAAACATATGAGTGGAGGAGCTCCCTGGTCAGCCTCAGTAAGAAGCTGCGATCCCTGATAAAATCCTCCAATGCTAGTTAGGAAAACAAAATTGCCACTGATTCTGAAGACAACCACAAAGCATTCTATAGCTATGTCAAGAATCACAATGGCAACACTCAGATCTGCTCTGAGTTACAGCACAATGGCATTAAATATACAGACCCAACTGATATTGCCAACATTCTTTACCCCACTCTCACCCATGAAAAAGCCCATCTCTATACCGGAAGAATGCAAATTTGCTGTCATCATGGCTGCACAGGTAAAAAACACTCTCCAAAGCCAGGAACACAGCATCCATGGGACCAGATAACATCCCAGGCTGCATTCTACATGAACTACAGAACAAACAGGCACCACACCTAAGTACCAAGTTCAGTCATAGCCTTACCTCTGGCTTTGTGCCTGCTGAATGGCGCACAGCGACGATTATCCCACTACTCAAGGGGGGAGCCACCACGGACCCCGGGAACTAGCGCCCCACTAGCAATGGCAATCTCCAAACTCTGGACCACAACCATTTTGCGTTTGTAAAAGACAGATCATGTCTCCTAAACCAGATAGACTTTTTCGAAGCAGTCACCAAAGCCATAGACAAGGGTAAGGTGGTTCACACAGCCTATCTAGATCTTGCCAAGGCTTTTGACACCATCCCCCACTCTGGAATTATAGATAAACTCACTAAACTAGGTATAAATCCCTATGTCACAAGATGGGTTGCCAACTGGCTCACTGACAGAACCCACACTGTGAAAGTAGCAGACTCCAAGTCTGACTTCAGACTAGTGACAAGTGAAGTACCACAGGGTTCAGTCCTGTGTCCTGTCCTGTTTGGTATCTACTTCCCTGAAGTACAGGCTAACACAGAAGGTCTTTGGCTAATGAAGTTACCAGAAGACTGCAAACTAGGAGCCATAATTGAAACTACTAATGATGTGGACATCCTACAAAAGGGCCTCACTGAGACAGATGCCTGGTGTCAAAGTCATGGCCTCAAGCTGAATGCCAAAAGTGCATTGTCACCCCCTTTGGTAAAAACTCTGTACCCATGAACTACAACATAGGCGGTAGTATACTTAACAGTGAAAGTGTGATAAGAGACCTTGGGACACAGGTGGTCAGTAGACTCTCCTTTGATAATCACATTGCCACAGTAGTCAGGAAATCCTTCTACGTGGCACACCTCATCACAAAAGGTTTTTCATGCAGTAAAAAAGAGGTCATAGTTCTCCTCTACTCATCACTCATTAGATCCATTATAGAGTACAATGCCCCTTTTGGTATGTACCTCACAAGACATCTACAACAACTGGAAAGCCCGCAGAAATACCTCACAAAGAGGATTAGCAGCCTCAAATACATGCCCTACACAGACCGTCTCAAAACACTCCAGCTTTACTTTGTCTCATATCGCCTACTCAGAGGTGATCTCTGCCTATCATACAAAGCTATGTCAAACACGGAGGTGTTGGACATGCTCCACTTAAAGAAATCCCAATCTCTCCAAGCTTCAGCCCCAAAACCTGGACCGAAATACAAAAGGAGGGGGGTGTATCCATTTTCATAAAGGATACCCATACCTCCAGGTTAGTGGCACAGCATGAGGCCTCGGAGACCATCCAAGTACAACTAACAGTGGGCAAAGCTGCTTATCAGATCATAGCATGCTACAGATCACCTACCTTGTCTCAGGACCCTCACTCAGCATTCCTGAGAACACTGGAAAATATAAAGGTCCTACCAAACACCATGATATTAGATTTCAACTACCCAAACATTGACTGGGAGAATTACTCAAGTACAAACTCCTTTGCCCAATGCATCTTAGAGTTTATAAACTCAAACGCTTACAGCTGGTCACCATGCCCACTAGAGGTGACAACATACTGGACCTGATCATCACCAACATGGGGGATCAGTGTTCCACACCAGAGGTAAATCCCTCACTGGTAAGATCAGATCATAAAGTAATCACACTGGACATCCACATCCCGATCCCACCCACAGTCAAGGAAACCACTGTGAAAAACCTTTCAAAAGCAAACTTCACACTTCTCAAGACTGAAGTGGAATGTTTCAAAGCCCCCTTGCTACAGGATAATGCCATCCAATCCACAAAATCCTTTACAAGTGCATTATATGAGCATCTACAGGGATGCATGGATCGAGCCATCCCAAGTAAAACCAAGACTCACTCCTCCAAAAAGAGGAAACCAGTCTGGTGGTCCTTGGCCATAAATAAGCTATACATCAGAAGGAGAAAACTACTATGTGATAGAGCAAAATTCCAAAAAGGAAAGGCATCACTGATCATTACTAGCAAGAAACTACGATCGTTCATAAAATCATCCAAGGCCAGTTTCTAAATAAAAATTGCCAAGGAATCTAAAGATAACCACAAAGCCTTCTTTAGCTATATCAAACATTTAGGTGGCAACTCTCAGACATGCTTTGAGCTACTGCAAAATGGCAAAAAAATACACTGAGCCAACTGATATTGCCAACATCCTGGCAGACAAGTTTAGTGCAAACTTCACCCCCCCCCCACCCCCAAAAGGGCCTGTGTCCATCCTAGAAGAATGCAGAGCCCCAGACATCACAGACAAGCAGGAAAAACAGCCCTCTCCAAAGCTAAGAACACAGTCTCAATGGGACCTTTTGGTGTCCCAGGCTGCATCTTACATGAGCTCCAAAAGGAACTAAACCCTCACCTAAATTCACTGTTCAGACTCAGCCTCACCACAGGCTATGTACCCAAAGAATGGCGTACAGCAACAGTCATCCCGTTCCACAAAGGTGGTGCCACAACAGAACCTGGGAACTATTTCCTATAAGCCTGACCAGCCTGGTCTGCAAAGCAATGGAGCGAATTATCATGGAACTCATAAACAGAGACATTGGGAACCTCCAGACACTGAACCCTATCCAATTCAGCTTTGTTAAAGGCAGATCCTGCCTCCTAAACCTAGTTGACTTCTTTGAAACAGTTACCAAGGCCATAGATGAAGGGAAGGTAGTCCACACAGCCTACCTGGACCTCACTAAGGTCTTCGACACCATTCCCCACTCTGGCATCATAGACAAGCTTACCAGCTTGAACATTCACCCCTATGTCACGAGATGGGTGGCCAACTGGCTCACGGATAGAACACACATGGTCAGAGTTGCAGGTGCCATGTCCGACTCTAAACCAGTCACAAGTGGCATCACACAGGTCTCGGTCCTGGGACCCCACCTGTTCAGTATATACTTCTGTGAGGTATAAGCAAGCATGGGAGGACTATGGCTGACCAAGTTCACAGATGACTGCAAACCGGTGGCCATAATCGACTCTCTGGCTGACACAGACATAGTCCAGAAGGGTCTTACAGAGACAGATACCTGGTGTCAAAACCATGGCCTCAAGCTGAATGCTAAAAAATGCATAGTCATCCCCTTTGGAAAAAAAAAAGTGCCCACGAATTACCACGTAGGTGGTAATCCACTAGGTACAGAAAATGTAATTAAGGACCTGGGGACCCAGGTAGGTAGTAACCTCTCCTTTGATAATCACATTGCCAAAGTGGTTAGATATTCCTTCTATGTAGCCCACCTAATAATGAAAGGGTTCACCTCTAGATCAAGAGAGGTCATTGTGCCCCTCTAATCATCATTCATTAGGCCCATAATAGAGTACAATGCCCCATTTGGTATATACCTTAATTGGCATATGCAACAGCTGGTAAGACCACAGACGTGCCTCTCCAAGAGGATCATGGGCCTCAAAGAGATGCCCTATGCAGCTCGACTAAAGAAACTTCAGCTCTACTTGGTTGTTTACTGCCTGCTCAGAGGTGATCTATGCCTGATGTATAAGGCCATGTCCAACCCAGAATTAATGGACATGCTCCACCTCAAGAAAAACAAATTTCTTAGAGCCACACACTCCAGTGAATTAAACTGCAGCAAAGCAATAAACAGGACGTGCTGGAGCTATAGATTCCTGTCACACAGACTTCCCTCGCTCTGGAATAGAATCCCAGTTGATGTTAGGCAGAGCCCCTCGCAGACTCTTTTCAAGAGGAATCTTGACGAGTGGATGGGAAATTGTAAATTTACCCCTGGAATCACTTCAGTGGCCCTGCTAGACAGAGGCCCAGGAAACTAATTTAAAAGGGAGGCGAAAGCCGACACATTCTGGTTAGGCTTATAAATGCCCTTAGGCAGATAGCCTAGTACCTACCTATGAACCTATGAACCTACACGCTCTAGGGACCTAAACCTTGTCACCACAATAAACAGAACATGCCGGAGGGATAGATTCTGGTCCCAGGGACTTCACATACTCCAGAATAAACTACCTATCTATATCAAACAAAGCTCCTCATTAGCACTCTTCAAGAAAAATCTTGATGATTGGATGGGAAATAGGAAATTCACCCTGGGGATCACTTCTGTGTCTCTACTCGACAGTGGCACAGGAATATAAATTTCTTGGTTGGCAAAAGCCAGGGTACCTTTTTGGCTGGGCTTGTGTAGGTCCCAGGGCCGATAGCCTAGTACCTACCTATGAACCTATGAACCTTTGAGCCTTGCCTAATAAAGGCAATATGGTGACAGCAAGAGCCTTGGCCAGTATTCAGAAGCATATGAGTGACAGGTGCAAACCATCTGTAGCAAAGCAACAAGACTTGTCTATCATGTCATCACAGGCAGACAGAGAATGGATCCCCTTTGAATGACACCAGAAGCTCAGCCAATTGTTGAAGTTTATCATCTTTCTGTTATATTGCAGTATCATGTAGGTGAAGATAAGATGCTACTCAAGGTTTGACCCTGTGTGTGCCAGCATGTGGTGCATCAACCCATATATGATATGGTTATGACCTATGCATATAATACACTCACAATACACCTAGTATTTTAAGCCTGCTGAGGTTAGCAAATGTGAAAAAAACCTTTGTGCAGACTGTCAGCAAGTAATGTCTGTATTGTACCCTGTAACTCCATATTGCTTGCTGAAGTGTAAAGATGTACTTAGTTTGGATTAAGAACACCACACTTGCCAACTGTGTGTGTGTGTGTGTGTGTGTGTGTGTGTGTGTGTGTGTGTGTGTGTGTGTGTGTGTGTGTGTGTGTGTGTGTGTGTATGTTTCTGTCTCTCCCTGGGGAGAGAGCAACATTTTTGGAGACTACTCACACCCCTTAAAAGTGGTATACTCATCTTTGTCAAGTCTCATGAAGTCACCATCCTACAAATATACCTGTGGAAAAATAAAGTCCCAGTAATGTGTATAGCGCATCATGTAATTGCGTACTGCTGTAGTATCATAATGTAATTAGGTAGGGGTTTGAATCATGCACTTGCTGATTGTGTGTGTGTCTCCCTGCGGAGGAGCAACCTTTTTGGAGACTACTCACACACCTTAAAAGTGGTATACTCATCTTTGTCAAGTCTGATGATGTCACCATCCTACAAATATACCTGTGGAAAGATAAAATCCTAGTAATGTGTATAGCGTGTCGTGTAAATACAAACTGCTGTAATATCATAATATAGTTAGGTAGGGGTTTGAATTCTGCACTTGCCTACTTTAGGTGTGTGTGTTTCCCTAGAAAGGAGCGACCTTTTTGGAGACTACTCACACCCCTTAAAAGTGGTATACTCATCTTTGTCAAGTCTGATGATGTCACCAACCTACAAATATACCTGTGGAAAAGTGACATCACCGTAATGTGCATAGCGCATCATGGAGATGCATACTGCTGTAATATAATAATGTAGTTAGGAACGAGTTTGAATCTTGCACTTGCTGACTGTGTGTGTCTGTGCTCCAGGTGTGTGACACCGTTGGCCAATATGGAGTGGGTTTTGATTTTTCTAGTGTATGACATATCACAATGACAACTGTATGTGCATTACACATGTAAGATAGCTGTGGTACAAATCCATATGCATACATGTGACCTCAAGTATTTCGTAGGGGGGTACTCTGCTTTTTCCAGGAACGCATGTGTTATCTTTGCCAGAGTGTGTTGGCGCTTTCCAGACCTTAGGTCACTTCTGTATGCTTGTGACAAGCTTAGCCACTGCAGTGATCCCTGAGCTACATCTTCCATTTCACATCCACTCATCACAGTTTCTATTGAAGAGTGTGAGTGAGGGTTTATGCTTCAGGTATATTTGAAACCTGATCCAAAGTAAGCAAAGCCTGGCAAAGATAACTAATCATTATAGGTGTGCAACGACCTCGGTGGATCTGCATGCAAACCCTTTATTGCTTATGTGCTCCACAGAGGGATTTTCAAAACCCTTTGGTAATGTGATTATCAAAGGAGAGATGACTTAACACATGGCTCTATGCATACATTAGTACCTGTTCCACATTTTGGGGGCTACTACCTATATGGTACTCTGGGGATACTTTGTTTTCTAAAAGTGGATAACTATGCTTTCTTTGGCTTATAGCTTTACAACATGAGTTTGACACCAGGTATCTGTCTGCATGATAACCTTTTGGAGGATGTGTATATCATCTGGAGAATAAAGTATAGCCCACAGTATGCATTGTCATCAGACGTGGGCAGACATATCCCTACTGTGTTTGCTTATACCTAAGAAAGCTATATGCCAAACAGGAGTGGTCTCAGGACTGAGTGCAGGTGAATACCACTTGTTACTGGCATAGACTAGTACATGGAGGCTGCAAATGTTACTGTGTGTCCTACATCTGTTAATCAGTTGTCAAGCCATCATCTAACAATCGTTTATGGTCAGTCTGTTGAGGTTATGTATAATACCAGTATGTGGGATGGGTATGAATTGCTGGTGAGCTATAGCTTGGCTGTGTTGACCTTCCCTCCCTCACCTATAGCCATGTTGACTGGCTTGACGTCTACTAGGTGTAGGAGCCATGATCTGGCCTTTAGAGAACCTAAGTGGGTATGGTGCAGTGTGTGCAGGTTCATAATGTCTCTGTTAAGCAGTTCCATAATGCTGTGCTCCATAGCCTTCCAAATAACATTGGTCTGGCTTATAGGGTGAGAGTTTCCAGGACCTGTTGTAGTTCTACCCTTAATCAATTTATGTTAACATTAGCACTGGGTGTGACGAGGGTGGACAGGTTTAAGAATATGTATATTAGAAGGTCAGGCCACGTTTGAAGGTTAGTAGACCATGCCAGATAGGCAGGATTAAGTTGGTTTGTACATGTGCTGAGGAAGGATGCAGAGTATACTGTGAAATAGAGGCTAAGGATGAAGCTGCCAGGTAACAGGAAAAGAGGAAAGCCTAAGATGAGGTTTATGGCTGTGGTGAGAGAGGACATGCAGGTGGATGGTGTGATAGCACAAGATGCAGAGGCCAGGAAGAAATGATGTACTGTGGCAACCCCTAATATGAGCATCTGAAAGGAGAAGAAGAAGAAGACGTAGCTCAACCATTATGGACTGTGAACACCATTACTGTGTGTCATTCCATAAGTATGTATCCTGTATAGAGGCTGCATCTGGACAGAGCGTTTAGGTGAGTGGTGACTCCATATGTCAGCTTGTGTATGACACAGCCAGGGACACTGTCCAGTACCATTGCCACTGTGGTGTGTACTTTGTTAAAGAGATGTTTTAACTAGAGTTTCTGTGAATCATCAGGTTTTACATTCTTCAGGTCTGGAAATGTGGCCCTTGTGTAATGACAGGGTGGTGAAATCTGCATTCAAACTGTCTGACAAGGAATTGTTAATGTCAGTCAGATACGTGTACTTTGTGACCATTTACATTAACTGTGACCTGATCTGAGATTTCCCCTGTAGATTATGAACAACACTGAAGAAAGCCTTAGTGTTGTCTTTGGAATCCTTGCCATTTTGTATTTTGAAGCTTGCCTTGTATGTTTATTGAGAGATTGTATTTTCCCAATGATACTGACCAGAGAGGTTATCCCTACTTGGTATGTAACTCTTTTGGTACAACTTCACACCTTCTAGTATATATTTAGTTTATGGCAGAGGTCCATGAGACTAATGCACTTTTACTGTATAAGTGAGAATTTCTTGTATTTGTGGTCCATGCAACCCTGTAGGTGAACAGTGTGCATTAATAAAGGATTATGCAGCTGGGACAGTGTTAACCTTAGTAATGCAAGCCAATGACAGATAGCAACAACAGCATCACCCACAGCACAGTGTCAACCTGTGTCATGCACACACATGTGTACTCATGTTCCAAAATGTGTGTAGTACAATGCGTACTGGCCACCAATAGAAAGTATGGAGTGATAACACTGGCCAATACAGGGCATGTCACCCTGCCCATGTGTCCAATATGCACATATATGCAGACAGTGTACCTCCACCATGTTCACAAATGTACACCTGCAGACATATGCAGCACACACCCCACACTTGCTCTCTACTGTATAAAACATGCTGACACAACTACACATATCAGCCAAGTGTCACATGGGCAAACAAAACACAATTGGAATAAACACTGGTGGAAACAATACAAAATTGCTAATTACAGCTTTAATGCATCATGTCTGCTCAGCTACACCTTCAAGAATATCATTACACTTTACTGTTGACAACATGCTACACATTCAACCATTGTGATACTTTATTAAAGTCACCCTGTGCATCAGCACCATGTTAGTCTGTTCCTGCATCAATGTTACAGATGACAGGAGGTAGCACAGGTTTCATCATATGCACAAGGTGTGTTGTTGGTTTGCCAGAGGCCTACACTGAGCCATACAATCGACATGTGTGTGTGAGTGTGTGTGTGAGGGCCATGAGTACTGTTATGGGCCAATGTTGATGTAATGTGTGCGAGTATGTGTTTGCCCTAGGTTTCTGGTTTATGTGTGTGTGTGTGTCTGTCTGCATTCCCACAGTTCCACCATGTGGCTGCCATATACAGGGATTTGTGAGACAGCTGCAGACTGTACCTGGCAGGCTTTACAGATCACTGTTTCTGGCCACAGATACGGAACCTGTGCCTGGCAGGGGTGCTACAGACAGCATCAGGTACTAATCCAGACTGGGTACTATCCAAAGAGGTTGACATATCTCCACTCGATCCAGGTCCCTGCTGGGACTGGCCAGAGCCACGTGCACATGGTCTTTTAAGATGGTCTATGGACAGCCCCCCCAACATTGCTGGGGCTGGTACTGGTACTACAGGAGCGGCTGTGACTTGCTGGACATGCACGGTGACCTCCAGCTGCTGATGTTGCTGGCATACGTCCACGTTGACTTCTCAACCATCCCGCACTCTCCTGACACATGGACATGACATTGTGGAGGACATCCAGTGTCTCACCCCAACGTCTGTCGATGACCTCAGTGTAATTACGTATGGCACCTGCTAGGTCCTGGATACTGTCATTTACAGTGGTGTTATGAGCCCTCTGTGCCCTTAGTCCCTGTCTGGTGTACTGCTCAATTTGTGTCTGTGCCTCCATGACAGCCTGGAACATGTGTGTGGTAGAAAGAGGTGTGGCACGTCTGCCAGGGGCATGATGACCAGCAGTGCTCTAAGGAGAACCCCTGGGCATCTACCTATGTGGTACAGTTCCAGACATCTGGCTATGGCTGCTGTGTCCTGATACATGTGCCATAGATACCACACTGTCCTGGCCAGTGCCAACTGTACACTGTCCCTCAGCTAAGGGCAATGGTGATGATGGATGTACAGGCAGTATGACTGTGTGCATGGGTAGAGTGGAGACTTGTGTACTATCAATTGGTGGCCAAACAACAGACCCTGACAAACCTGCCTGTGCCTCAACACACCTATCCTCATGATCACTGTCTTTCTCAGTGACATCAGGTTCCCTGCTTACTGAACCAGCCCCACCTCGGCACCTGTGAGAGGAAAACAGGAATCACACTTTAAGACCTGAACATGATGTCAGACCACATGCACACATGCACACATGCACACTGCACACATGTGCACATGTGCACATGCACACATGCACACATGCACACATGCGCACATGCACACATACACACATGCGCACTTGCACATATGCACACATGAGCACATGTGCACATGAGCACATGTGCACATGCACACATGTGCACATGCACACATGCACACATGCACACACACAAAAATACACTCCAACCTAAAGCAGACACACACACCAACAGTCTCAGAACATACACAATAGCAGGTGATGGTGGGGCACAGTATCACAAGCAAAACAGTCATATCACACATGTCAGCATGCAGGGCATGTGTTGCTCAACAGCATGCAGTGCAAGTGTAGACAGTCCTTGTTACTAACAGTATACATGGCTTTGATGCATGTGTTTTGTGTTATTAGGTGATGGGCCTCCCCCTGGAACACAATGCATACATGGACACAATATTGCTGTGCAGGTATTCAAAACTCTGTAATGTACTGTGCACCATAACAAACAGGTGTACATACCATGGCTGGATGTATATCTGTGTATCAGATAGGTATCCAATGCTGATTACAGCCTCTGTGCCTTTAGCAAATAATTGTAGACACATTTTTAGCACATGCATGATGAGTATTCACACAACATCATCAGTATTGCATGGATAATTAATTGAATACCATTCGGCCACATACCCAATGTACGGTACTTATGGTGAGTGTAGATCATATTGTGGACATGCCAGTGTCATCCATGACATGGCATGCTAAAACACAACTGTATATTTAAACACTAAACATACCCAATGTGTGTCATATGACCTAGTCACTCAATAGCATCACAAGACATATACGTGTCAGTTGTACAAATGGTGATTGGTATGCATATTGTTTAGAGGTGTATATGTGTGCACACACACACAACATTAAGGTGTATAGCAATGAAAGCTATGTGTAGCACTGTGGTTACAATAACTGGATGGGTTATAGTACCATAGGCCATCATCATGAAGCATCATGTGGTCACTCAAGGCTACAAATGTTTCCCAAATCAGCACTACTCATGCTGTGCCGGAACTGTACTACCTTGGCTACATTCACTATTTCACAACCAGTTGTTACATGACTTTGCAATGATGCCAATAAGGAGCATTCCCTGACATGAATGTGTATTATGTTGCAGAGTGTTTAAATGCCCCATGATAGGCCTCTACCCCTCAGGTATATTATGTGTAATGTGTGGATGAGATTTTTGATACTGGAGTGTGTCTTTACAGAGGGTTTGGGAATCCTTTATGTGTAGCATATTAAAATGCTCTGTGTATGACATAGATGTGTATGTTATGTGCATGCTGAGTATCAACTGTGCCTATCCAATGGTCACTACAGCCTAGCCACATTTGTTTGAGATGGTCTGGGTATTGTATGTGTTTGAGGCAGCTTATCACATTAGTGAGATATGTGTGGTCTTACACCAAACATGCAAAGCATGCATTATGGGTAGGTGTGTTACATGTGTACATTGCCTACACCTTAACTATGGCATGCACCTTTTATTTACAATAATAAATGTAGAACACACTCACCAGCATCTGTCCGCTGCCTTGATGTCACCCCAGAGGGACCTACATAGAGATGAGACAGTTTGTTAGCGGCCACAGCTGTGGCATTGCTACTGTGTGTTTGCAATCTTGTAGTACTTACATTCTCAGGGCTACAGATTATGTTCTAAATGATCAGTATTGCACAACAACAGGTCCACATCTTTTAACGACACACTCCACATCTCACATATGCATGATCTACCAATACAGATAACAGTAGTCTACAGATATGCCATGTTACCTGCATGCTCCATGTGTGCTTGCTGGGTGGCTCCAACCTCCATCATGGTGTATGTTTGCTGCTGTTGTTGTTGGGCAGGTGCCACCAGGCTCAGGAGCAGCTCCTCCACTCTGGTGAGGGGGGGATGGATATTAACACCACCTCCTGTTGCAAGCTGTTGTCTCCGCACATCAGCAGCATGCTGATGGACATGTCTGAGAAGATCACTGCAGTGGTGGTGTACCTGCTCATATGTCCGGTTATGCATTTCATTTACCCTGTGGACAACATCTTGCCACATTGCAGTATGCTCCTGCTAGTCCTGGCTGGTTCATGAGAACATGAGACTGTAGTGCTGAATCATACTGATAGTAATTATGTCATCTTCAGCACTACTGTAAGTGAGGTTCCTGCGATGTGCCAAGATCCCTGGAAGACATAAATATGAAAATATGTCTGAGCAAGTCATATGGCACATTTAACATTTTACAGTACAGATATCACTGAACTGACATATATAGCAACCTATTATCTAACCAAGAGTGAAACACTTTAACTGCCACTTATCACTGCTCACCCCACAACTGCTTGGAAGTGCCTGGCTCACTCTCAATCTAATGAACCATGTTCTGCACAGCAACAAAATAAAATCACTATATAAGACTATACAAGATTACCTAGCACACTGTATGCAACAAGATGTGCCACCTAGCCACAGCAGATATACATCAAGCTGATGTGTAAAGAAATATATCATCCATCACAATGAGTGTAAGGTCCAGTAAATGTATTACTATTATACCACACAACTTGTTAATGGCAAACCTGTGTCCAAAATATGTGCACAATTGGGAATATAGGTTGCATACTGCTGTAGTACACTATGAATGTTGCTAGATACGCAGTTATATGTTTTACCACACATATGTCAAAGGACATGTTACAGACATACCCACACACACATCAGACATAATTACAGGACACAGAGGTATGACAACCCAGATAAGTTTTCAGTGTGTACTATATAGTACTGTGTGTCAGTACTTACACAACCTTAATCTTGAGAAATGTAATCTGTGATGAATACAGGGACCACACAAAACAGTGGATGCAAGCAATGTGGACATACACCATACTTTGCTGTACAGGCCCAGAGCTTCAGGTAGTATTACAGTACACACAGGATTTGGATTCAACATCAGTACCAATCAATAATCATAGATGTAGTGCTTTAGCCTCCAATGACACACCCTAGTTAAAACCAAGGGACTTAATCACACTGTATGCAATATCACTTTTTCTGCCTAGCAACAGAATACAAAGCTTTTGCTAGGATCAAAGCAAGGACCCATAATACAATGACATAAACAGTTTCCCACTAAGCTATCCCACAGATACATATATTTGATATATTCACAAACACATTGACCATCACAGTCAGTTAACAGTACAGAAACTCTATTGCAACAAGTAGATGTAGGTGTGTATGAGTATATATATATATATATATATATATATATATATATATATATATATATATATATATATATATATATATATACATCCATTGGTGTACATATACATATATATGTAGGCACATATACATTTCACCTTTCATAGTGAGAATATCAATTATACAAAGGATGTGAGGTGTACAGTAATGTAATAAAATCGCACAGTCTTAGGATAAAAGCATTGAAGGTGTTCACAGCCCAGGTAGCTTTAGCAGGCCTCACTGGCTTCAACATTGCAAACTGAGCAAACCACCCACAGTGTTTAACCCCCACATGTCATATACCACCACTGTATGCTGTCTTGTTTGTCACACACTAAAACCTACATACAAATATGCGCATATTAACCTTCACCAACATATATATCTCCACCCTTTACAAACAGTTGCAATATGTCCCCTGTTCTATGCACATATACAGATGTGAATATATATGACACATTTATATTTCTCCGTATGTGTGTGGCATACACACACAAGGTCCACACTGTTGTAAGTCCCTGGACCTCACAGCTGAACTGTTGGGCCTTGCTGCAACACAAACAGGTGTCACATATGAACACACACTAACATTAGGGGGGTATATATGGCTACAAATGCTAGATAAGCATACTAGACTGCTACAGCAGTTGCCAATGCTAAGCTACACTTTAATATGACTATCATGCATGTGTTGTTCTGTCACACCCATGTTTATATAATGTCAGTGCTAATCCCCCCCAACAGCCATTGGCCACACTACTGTACAGAACACAGATAACATGGATCAGATATTTGGCATTTAATGCTGAGCTACACATTTCATAGGTATGTCCTACTACCCACAGGTACACACTGTATTGTCCATAGCAGTAGTTAAGCAGAACATCTATGCATAAATAAGTACAGCTGCCACATATGAATGGTTCACATTATGTAGACTATTCTTCAATAACATCTACTACATGCCAGTAAATACATATGTGTCACATACCTTTCCTTTGTATGAATTGATAATATTTATTTTTCTTTTTCCTTTTCTCTTTCTCTCTCTCTGTCTCTATCTCTCTGTCAGTCTCTGCAATAGAGTGATTGAGTTTTTTGGCAGAGATTGCAGCCTGCTTTTGTAGGTATTTGCACATGAGCATGTGATGGCCTCTGCACTAATTAGTGGCCACCACTTGGTAATTGCATGCAGCCTGCTGTGTAGTAATTGCAGTAATCACTGTCATAGCAACCCAGTACTATAAATTGCTAACTCAGGTAGACGTGGCCCTTTCAGCTTTCCAAGATGGAGATCATCCTTGTTTGCTGTGGACATCATTGTTTAAGACAGAAGGTTGGTATAGTTCTTATATCAGAAGCCAGGGGTGCAGCCAGAGATTTACATTTTGTACTCAGACCTAATGTTTCTGCTTCCAGTACCCACTTATCAGTGTAGAAATGTACTCACCCCTCAAAATGCTACCTCAAGATACATGGAAAGATGCACTTTCTTTTCAACTTTTACAATTAACTGCCATACAAAGCTAGTTATTGAGATGTATTCCTTTGGCACAAGAATTGTTTGTGAACTGCTATACTGTGAATATTAATTTACTCAGTTCTAAACCATTTGTGCTTTTTTAGTGTTGACATTAGCACAAGCTGCTCAGAAAAACTGGACACATGTCAGTACTGTGAGTATGTTTACCTACATCCTTGGTAGACCCTGCACACACAGGTATATTCTACATTTGGATAGGGGTGCAGAAGTACAGAGAGTGTAAGTATTAATGTGTGGATTTTATCTTGCTGGACTTACAGGGTTGCTGTATACATGTTAGTTTATCAAGGCAAGTAGTCTGTCTGTGTAACTCCCAACTGTGGACCTATCCACATGGTAGCCAGAGAATAACCTGTTATTTTTTTGCCTGTGCACCATGCAAGTCTTTTCAGCAATAGAGAAATGGCGTTGTTACAGTTGGTTGCTACCAGTACATGGCTACATCCATTTGTATTTCAGTGTTGTATTCCTACATAAGGGTATGCTTCCGAAACTCCTTCCAAAGCTATTTGCACAGTGTGTAACGGCAGAAAGGCTGATATGCCTCTGTGTTTCTGCCTCTGCCAGACATCTCAAACACTCAGGTACATATTTGTACAGACTTAGGGAAAAGTAAGGAAAAAGTCAGGGACACCTTAAAATGTTAATGCCATTAAGTTGAAACATTGAGAGAATCAGAGCATATGAATTAATATACCTTTTCTGAAGTAAAAGAAGTGTCTAACTCTTAATTATTGTCATTATTCATTAAGTGTAATTCACCACCTTTCTGGCCAAAGTCAGTAGTTGTAGGAGGGATTCAGAGGGAGAGAGCTAACATTTGTGTCAAAATCAGGGACATCCCTGAAAATTAGGGACAGTTGGGAGGTATGGCCTCTGCCCTAAACAGATATGCCAGTGTTTGTCCTGCTGTGATACTGTGTGGGGTTGTAAAGTGATGGTGTAACATTATTTCCTGCTAGAATGGCTGCTTCTCTTATCACAGTCATGTAATGTAATCCCACAACAACTATTGGTAAAAATCCACAGAACAAGTTGTGTGGTATGGCATTCCTATTTTTCCTTTACATTCACTCATTCTGATACATGATATATTTATTTCAGCACCAACTTGCTGTATGTCTACTGTGGCTTAGTGGTACTTCATGTTGTGCAGTGTGTAAAAGGTCCGGGGTTCGAGACTGACAGAGGGGTTTTATTTTGCTCCTGAGCAGAACAAGGGCCCTCACATAAAGAGTGACTAAGGCACTTTTAAGCAGTTGTAAGCTGGTTTGGTTTGCGTGATGCTTAGCAATGCTTAGCTAAGCGCAAACAAGTGCACACTCGCGCAAACCCGCTAACTACTGCTTAATAGTGCTTATTCCCGCTAACCGCCACGCTCATTCATTTCTTTGAAAGAAAAGAAAAATAGGGAGATAGGAAAGTGGTGAAAAAGGGGCACAAAGAGGGAAAGACAGTATGGAATGTAGCTCGGGATGTGCAGGACGGGTGTAGGGAAGGTCCATAGCTGCCCATTTCTTTAACAGCAACAGCTGTGCATATGGAATAAGTTTGGAGGTAGATATGAAACCTTCAACCCCTGAGAGGGGGGTGAGGACAACAAAGTATGTTGTAATGCCAATTAAATTACATTTTATGTGTCCAGTGGACATGTGTGCAAAATGGGCAGCTATGTATGGGGCGTAATTTTTTTTTTTGGGAGCAGATTGCCCTTTTTTTTTCAGGTGAGAGTGGAATGTGGGGTAGGGGAAGTAGGTATATTTGGGGAGGTAGGTTGGGGAGGTAAACAGACAAGACAAACAAGATGCATACGGGGTGGTATATGACACATGTGGTGAGTGAACACCTTTGACGGGGAGGGAATTTTGGAAGTCGCAAGCCCATGAGCCCACAGATGGAAACAGTGGGACTGAGGTCCCCACCCATGGGCAGTCACCACAGCACCTTCACAGCCCAGAGGGTGGCTGTGCTGGGGGCTGTGTACAAGGGGCAGGTTAACCCGAGAGTTGTGCCACTCATGCCTCAAGCTGGCATAGAGGTTCTGCAACAGAATATTCAATCTCTGTACGCACCACAGCCCGGACCGTTCGAAGGGTGATAGCTGGCTCTCCTCTGCCCACACTTCCACGGGGGGGCCAAGCCCCATCCCCTGCAGCACTTCCACATGAAGGTGGCACAGGGCCAATGGAGGAGGAGGTAGGTGGGACAGGTGGGTCCACTGGGACCGGCCTTCCCATACGAACTATGTTTTGGAGGGTTTAATAAAGATATGGGTTAGTAACAGTCAACAGCATTCCCAGTTAGTTATAACAGCATGTAGAAGTATTCTCATTAACCCAACACACCAGATTTTCAACAGTTGAAAAGCAAGCATAACACATGCATATATAGAACAATAGTGGACATTACAACAGCATGCAGGTTGAATTGATGGCAACAGGCCACCAATATTGTGGTATTTTAACAGGGTATGTGCATAGAAATGAATGTGAATATTTATAAACCAATAGGACATATGTCCCAACAAATGTTTTGAGATTAGACATACTGATTGAGGTGTGGAATTACATTTTTTATGCACATACAGTAGGGTGAAAAAGGATAGCTCAATTAACAACTTATATATCCTTCTAGTTTTCACTACATTCCTATTAACTGCAGTTATATGTCCCTTACATGTATTATTACACTACCCAATGTCCTTATATTGTGCAATTGAATTTTGCTATATCATTATATACGTGAGCTGTATCTTACATACAAACTGTCCAAGATGCAGATGTTACTGCTACATATTTTGAGAGTTGCTTACACACACTACTGCTAAGATGGTACACTGACAGCTCTACTTTCAAATAATTATCTAGATATGTTCAGGTGAAAGTATCAGTTATATGTTAACAGCTCCCTGCATTTCTGGCAGCACACACTGACATTTCTGGGGAACAAAATACCAAGCTACTCATGTGCTAGATTAACCTGTACATGCTGGACATGAACCAACAGTTGAGGACTGTAAATATGCATAAAAGCTACTGGCACTCCCTTCATCCACATTATATGGGCCTACCCAAGTGTGGGTTAAAACTGCTTAATACAACAGTACTATTTGTAAAATGCAACAGTGCAACAACATATAAAAAAAATGACACAGACGCACTCCAGGAATTATACATTTATTAAAGGATTATTACACCTTTATTTATTGGGTTAAAACACTTTTTGAAGGCTCTCTCATTTATTTTATATAACAGTACATGCAGAATAATTACTAACCTGCCTGATGACGCAGCCTTTGCAACTTATCTTCATGGGCTTGCTGATTCATAGCCCGGACACCTGCAGCTGTGAAGTAAATGCAGTGATATTGAGACATACCTATCCATAGTATAGACAAGCATAGCAATTCTTAACTACTTAATACAATGGCTACTTATTCAGTACTGGGGCATTAGGCATCGCATGGGACTCCTGTATCCACTGGTCCAGTTGATCCTCCTTACGTCACTTCAGGTCAGAATAATGGTGCCTGACCTGCTCACCAGTCTGAGGAACACCAATGGCACTGGTGAGATCACAAGCTAGACTGTTCCAGGCCTCCGTTTTATATTGGGTGCCCTGGTACTGGCCCCACAGGAGTCTTTCCTCATGATTGTGGACAAGGAGCCAAACCATTACTTTGGTCTCCTCAATGCCCCAGCATTGCGCTTGAAATCGAGTGCCTTCTCCAACACTGGCAATGCTGACTGCAGAAGGGAGCTACAACCAGTTATGGCAAGTATTCCTGCCTGTGGAGGTTAAATATGCCTCATTTCTCGCACTTATTTCTGATTGGCCAGTTTTGAAAAAACTCAGCTGTAGGCACATCTGCTTAGCTGTTGTTAGCAATGTTTAATATTCCTTTGATAGATATGTGTCTGTTGAAAGTGTATGGTTATGAAATGCTGTCATAGCTCAGTGGTTATGTACTGTGACTATAGTGCACAGTATCCTGAGTTCGAGCCCTGTCACTGCTTTTTATTTTCCTACTGGCCAGACCTGAATGGTTAAGGTACAGTAAAGGAGGTGTGGCCGTGTTTAGCCGACTTTGCTCAACTTTGCCCGACTTTGCCCAACATTGCCCAATGTTGCTTGACATTGCCCGACATTGCGCTGGTTAGCACGGTGTGCAGCTATGTGCAAATACATTGGGCTGGTTAACGCGCTGCTCAGCTACGAGCAATTGGTTTTAAATATGCTAAATACTGCTAAAATGTGCTTAGCAGTGCTTTTTATTGCTTAAAATAAGTTACTCATGCCTCAGAATGCATAACCATTTCATCTTCATATATATATATATAATTCGTTTACTACTACATATAACATTTGAATGCTTTTTAGAAAACTTATACATGATAAATGTCAGGAGATATTTTGTATACAGATTTCCAACACAAAATGGAACGTGCAGTCGTGTGACTCAAACCGGGAATGCCTCCTCTTTGTGAGAAGGCTCTAACCACTATGCTGTCTTGCTTAATTTGATTTTTTTTTTTTCTTATTATCCTCTTCGGTGTCTAAGCTGCTAACTGTAGCTAAGCAATGGCCAATCCCGCGCAAACACGCACAAATACGGCATCTATATCGGAAATAAAACAAAAAAATAAATAAATTTCTTTTAATTTTTAAGTTTGTACAAGGTTCAACATATGGGGGAGTGTACTGTTACAATATACACATGTGAGCGGACTCCTTCATGTAACTCTACATTTCTTGGGTTTTGTCAGTGCAGGGGCGTGGATTTTTAGACTGCAGTCCGACACACCCCCTACACTCATCTATGCTCCGTGTAAGCTTTAGAGTTGAGGCAGCACGCCCTCATTAATATGCATGGTGTGCTGCCATCATACTCTTAGACTGGTGTTTCCATGTAAGACTAATCTAGTCTTACACGGAAGATTAGTAAATCCTGGGGAATGTGTTTACAGCACTTCAGTCTTACGTGTTGCTTTCTGTATGCTGATATACTGTGCTTGTGTATGGGATTTCTGTTCCCATGCTTGTATAGTACATTAACATGATTTTTTTTTTACTTTTGAAAAAAGTAAGGAATTTTATGAGGGACAATTCAAAACTACAATGAAATCAAGTATGCCTGATTTTTTACTTTTGCAAAATGCAACTGATTTTTCTCATATTGTGATCTGTCCCTGGTAAAAGAGGTTTACCATGTTGTTATTCAACACATGTCAAAAGAAAATCTGATTGCTCAGTGGTACTTCCAAGGCTGTATTTTTTTCTGTTGGTAACTGCTTGATTTATAATGGGCACGCTGGTTGTGCTGCCAATCAGTGTCCTCATTTTTGAATAGTAATGAACTTTTATTGTATAATTATCCATCAACATAGAGTACAACTAAATATGTCAAAGGATAAAGCTTTGATCAGCCGGGCATGGTAGGTATAAGTTGCAGTGGATAGAAGAGGTTAGCAGAGAGATGGAGAATTGTGAATTTGAAAATTGTCTCCTAGAATGTTGCCAGGATTTTATTAAAAGAGGATAGAAGTAAGCAAAACACAGAAACAATGGAAAATAATCTGTACTGCTAGAAGTTAGAGTTAAATGAAAGATGTTAAAATTGAAAGGTAATTGGTGCAGAGCAGTGCAAGTAAGTAGGATAGAAGAACACAGAAATGAAGAAAAGACTCCGTAATGTGGTTAGCACTCCTATGGTACACTTGAATGGAACCTGCTGTGTAGTGATAATGAACTTTGAGGGAGAAGCTTAGAAAACAGAAAACATTTGTGGACTAAATGAGAATGAAAAGAACATTTTCAAGTTTCCTTAAAATGTAATAGAAGAGAAGAGGCTGATGTGAGAGTTTAGCAGCAGAGGTTTTAACATTACTGCAGTTTCTGTGCCAGACAGGAATATTTAGAGAACAGTCTCTCAGCAGGAAACTTTAGGCATGTTGTGAAGGGAAGAATGCCAAAAGGATGAGTAATACTGTTGGAGAATTAAGGTGATGTGAAACTGGGGATAGTAAGTATTCAATGAGGCAGGCATTGAATTTGAAGTCATGAGAAGGGGCGGAATAGAATGTGGAGATGGCAGGAATGTTTTTAGTCAACAGAAAGAAAAAGGCATTAAGAAGTATGAAACATAGCTTTGAGAGCTGTTATTGTGAAGAGGAGTCTAGACAAGGGGCACGTGATGGAATGTAACAAAAGCAAAATGGCAGAAAATATTGAAGAATAAAGGCAATGGTAGTATTGGAGAATCCGTCAATAAGTAAAGAAAACAAAAAAACAGAAGTTAGGCTAAAATAATTGCATGCCCTATCCATAAGAATAGCAGATATTTATTTAAGCACTGCAAGCGATGATGTTAATGGACCATATGTCTGCTATATTTCTTACATACACGCTAGCTCTGTTTATAGCTGTCTTTTTGTACTTTTATTTTAAATAACTACCAGTTTACTTTAGTTCCATTTCATTAAATTCAAGAGATGAATCATTTTACTTTTGAGAATTTAAAGCACCATAATGCAGGAATCATAAAGTACCTCCATACCTACGGGTACCTGTATAATCCCAGTACTGTGGCCATCATCAGAGAGGATGATGAGGGAGCATCACCAATTACACCAGGTAGTAATAAGACAGATTCACAGCTGTAGTTTGGAACCAGGTCCTGTTTTTCTGTTAAATATGACAGGGTACACAGAAGTGCCCGCTCTTTAGAATAACATGAGTCAAAAATCTGGAATCCTAACGTGATATTTGGTAATAATTTAGAGTCTATGTTTATCTCTTCGACTGGAAAAATCATGGACTGAGCAAAGGAGTAGTAAAATAAAGAAAAGCTGCAAAATTCAATAAATATATTACAGATTAACACCTTTAGGCAGCAATTTGTCAACATCATTATAGTAAACAAGATCTTTAACAAACACAAAAATGTATAGGATGAAAATACAGTAGCATGTATTTAATAGCCCAAATAAAGGGCTATTTACAGATAAGCAACAAGTCCCAGTATTTGTAAGTTATAAATTAAAACTTACCTAACTTCTCACTTTGTCTGAAATGCACATTTATTTATGTGTGTGTGTATATATATATATATATATATATATATATATATATATATATATATATATATAGGTGTGTGTATACCCACACACACACACACACACACACACACGCATAAAAACAGACACACACACACACACACACACACACAGACACACACACACACACACACACATACACACACACACACACACACACACACACACACACACACACACACACACATAAAAATACACATATAACTATACATATAGTTTCCTTTAGCCTGTTTGAGTGTGTCTAAGATCTATGTAACGTTGCCGCACTTTGGTATACAATGAATATGGTGAACAGCTGTGCGATAAAGGGTGACCCCAAAGAAGGGGAATATGCCCTTTCCGTAGGGATCATGCAATCTCATAGTCAGCATTCATAATTATCAGGAGTTCTGGGATGACACCTTCCCACGTGGGGGGTGCAGGATGTTTCCTTTCTTGCAAGAAAAAACTTTGTTTTAGTGTGTTATGCTCTGAGTAGTAATTTCACTGCAAGCTCCGATGGGTGTCGACATCTGCATTTTGATGATATTAGGTCAGTGTTAAGCATGTTGACATTGCATCAATTTGACAAATGTCACAAGTTTCATCTCTCTCATATATATAAGTACACACACACACACACACACACACACACACACACACACACACACACGCACAAACATAAAGACATAAACACATGTGCTGCCAAATCTAGGGTCATGGTGCAGTTTCATCAAAAAAAAAAAAACATGTTCCTTGGTAAGATGGTAGTTGAAATCAGGAGATCATGGAATACTGAGGATGAGAGGTTTCCCTTTGCACTGTTATTGTGCAATCTGAGTATTAGTATGTGTAACTCTACGTAACTGTCTGCCTGTTAATGCTGCTGACAATTTGTTACATGCACACATGTCCTGGTATGTGTGTATGTGTGTCCATGTACAAAAAAATATATGTACATGCATGAGTGCATCTTATTGACTGCATGGTATTTATCAGCATAGCTTGACCATTCTCACTTGATATACCTGAAGATTCATTAGGAATCTCACCACCAGGTGTAAGAGATCCATCCAAAACTGACTGTTTCCACAGTGTGCAAAAATGTGCTTCAGAGACATGCTAACAGCAATTAGGAAAGGCCTCATTATCATATAATTTTCGTGTCTCTAAATCACCCTTGACTACTGACATTGCAACTCAGAACTTTCCTGTGGAAGTCAGCACTGGGGTCCGGGTATTGTACTAGTACAGGCACCCTCTCATTTAGTCTCCTACATGCACACAAAAATACCTCTTACATGTCTGAGTTGACAGAATGCCTCATGCCTCTTTGTATTTTTATCCATACCCTCACAAATCACATATCCTTAGTCAGTAATTACAGACTTTAGATTATGTTCATCATTCACTCTGCCTCAGTAGCATTTGAGTTCTCTGCCTGTACAACCCCATACTGGCAGCTCTACAGAGGTCAGAATTCCATCCTCTGACTGTCTGTGACAAAGGATTGGCTAAGCACCTCCCATCAGGGGAAGCCTAGACCATGTCACAGACAGTCAGTTATTCAGCTTTTTTTTTTACAGTACCAGATGTAGGACTCATGTTTGAATCACCTTAGCAGCTTGCATTGGTATAATACAGCTTCCAGATAAGATCCCTTTGAGAACTTTACTTTCTCTTTACTATGAACACAGATGCTAACTATGTTTAGAGATGTATTTGAGTGGAAGCAATTTGGAGCAATGCCAGACAATGGCAAAGTTTATCATCATATTGAGGATGAGATTCCTAATATTTTGGCTGTTCCTTCTCTGTTACCAGCCTTAGAATATGTCTATAAAGCCCTTTTGAAAAGTGAACCTGTTCCTAAAAAGACAATGAGGATACACAAGGTGTACTTTGAGGCTGCTGCTCTTTGCTCCTTTGTCAGTTGATCCAGGTGACGTTTCTCTAGCTGCCAACTCTAACAAGAGGGCCTTGGCTATTTCTGACTCTACACAGCCAGATAAAATGGCAAGTGGTTAAAATCTCATGGAAAAAAGTTAGCTCAGTTTAGCAATTTTGTTTTTAGAATTTTAAATTATCAGGGATATATGTAGAAATGTATTTTGCAATTGCTTACAGTTTACCTGACTTTGTTTCATCTTTGCCTGATGAACAGAAGTGTTACATGAGTGAGATTATTTCTAATGAGACTCAGGATTCAAAACATGCTTTGAGGAGTGTATTCAAAGTCATGGACACAATTTCTATAAATGCTGCCATTTTTGTTGTATTAAGAAGGTATGCTTGGTCACACAACCAGAGTTTTTCTGAGCATGCTCCTTTACGTTCTAAATCTGTGTTTGGTCCTGCTGCTACCCAGATTCTCGAGCAATGGGATGATCAAGGTAAATTGAAGATTGGGGTATCTAGAATGTTTCATAGCCCCAGATTCTCACATTACAAGGCATCCAGTTTCAGTTTCATCCACCTCTTTCCCCCTCCACTAGGTTTTTTTCTCAACCCAGCTGCCTGGCCAGAAATAGTCTCAAAGAAGTGGGTGCTAAGAATAACTCAGTGAGGATACTCATGGCAGTAGAGAGAAATCATCCTCACTTCAGGGAAATCCCCAGCACCCACTGGTCCAGAAACATCTCTTCTCTCTGTGCTCTCTGGTACACTTTCACAGGTTACAAGCAGGGGTTATACAACCAGTTCCTGCGCCATAAAAAGAAAAGGGTTTTACATCAGAATTTTTTTGACAACGAAAAAGGAGATATAATGGGAACCAGTGTTAGATTTATTGTACCAAAATACATTACTGAAAGCACCCAAATTCAAAATGCTGACCCTGCAGATGGTTCTACCCTTTCTTTCAGTCCACCGTTTCATGGTGACTTTAAATATGAAGGATGCTTGTCACATTCCTGCTGCTTCCACCTTCAGGTTGATCCAACAAAAATCCTATCTCATACCCTCACAATGAAATGTCTTCCAGGGATGTATGATGGCCACAGATAAAGGTATGGCTTTTCTACCATTAGACAAATCCCTGACTTTTTTTGAACTTTTCAGGGATTTCTTTCTTCAAGAAGTTGTCTACAGAGTTTCTCAAAATTCTAGGCCTCATGGCATCAATGATCCTCATGACACCAGTGACCAGCCTCAACATGAGAAAAATTAAGAGGTACTTAGAAAATTGTTGGACCCACCATCTGCATCCCTTGGAGTTCCAGGCACCAGTTCTGGATTCTGTGAAATAACAGATACAGTGGTAGAGGGATCAGATGCCCCTTGATCCAGACCTACCCTTCCCCAACCAGACCCCAATTCAATAAGTCCAGGCAGATTAATCAGATTGTGCAAGGGGAGCAGTGAACATGTGAGTTCAAGTGCATGGCAACTGGAGTCTTTTAGATAATACAAGACACATAAATATCAAAGAAATGTTAGCAGTGATACAGTCCTTAAAAGCTCTTCTGCTTAGTGCCTTCAGGTCCTCTTTTATTGGTCACAGACAGCACCACAGTCATTTGTTGCCTGAATGAACAAGGTGGGTACAAGGTCATACCCTCATTGCTGATTGGCAATAGTGGTCTGGAAGCTAGCCTTGTAGCATTTTGTGACACTTTAGAGATCATATATCCCATCAGAACAAAACAAAGTGCATTACAGACTAAGCAGATCACAAATGGATCCTCATGAGTGTAAACTTAGTACAGAGGTCTACCTGCATTTGGCCCAGATGTGGGAACACTTCCGATATCTATGTTCACATCCTTTCAAAACAGACATTTGAAGAACTTCTGTTTGAGATACCCTTGCACCAATGCATGGGGGAAAGAAGCATTACCAATCCCATAGACAATAATGTTCCTTTATGCATTTCCACCTTTCCACTGATACCCAAAGCGACTTGTGAAGATCCAGAAAATATTATCAGAGATTATTGTGGTGACCCCATTTTGGCCCAAGGAATGTTGGTTCTCCCTTTTAATGGTATTTACCAAGGAGAAATTACCACAAACTTCCTCCCACTCTGGATCTGCTCACAGAATGCCAGAGGTGACTGGTGGACCCTAGCTTAGAGCAATTGCTACTGACAGCCTGGATGATTTTATCTTGAAAATATTTTGGCACTTAATCCGTGAAAGTGTGCAGCAGTTATTGAAGGAGACAAGACATCCTGCATTTAGAAAATCTAGCGTTTACAAATGGAAGATATATTTTAGTAGTGCTTACCTGATATCAGAACACCCGGTATCATGTCTGCCCCTGTGGTTTAGAAATATTTGTGTGAGGTACTCAATGATGGTTTATGTTAGGCAGCTATCAAGGTGCATCTTGCAGTCCTCTCAGCTTGCCTGCCCATGCAGAACCATTTTTGTGTGTTTTTCTGGTAAAAAAAAATTATGAAAGGAGTGTTGCACTTGAGACCCTCACAAAAGCAAATTCTTCCTCCCTTGGGATCTCAACTTTGCTCTTGAAAAAAATGACCTTATCTCTTTTTAAACCTGCCTTTCAGACTGATTCTAAGTTCATCACTTGGAATACTGCTTTTCATATTGCTCTGGTATCTGCAAGGTGAGTCTCTGAGCTGCAAGTTCTTATGGTGAGCTAACCTTATCTGATTTTTCACAAGAAATGGGTTGTTTTACATACTAATTCTTCTTTCATGCCAAAAGTGAAACTAGACCAGTTGCTCTATTAATATTTTAAGTGAGTCCCAGTAATAGTGGAAAATTCTCCCAGTGCTGTCTAGTGTTCCTCCCAACTTTTTACCAAAGGCATCCCCTGCATAAATACACCCACGTCCCTCTCACTGGTCCCTTATTTTATAGAACGATCCTTCTGTTCTCTTATGCCCTTGTAACTCACTATTAGGATTTTATGGTTAGTAGGTAAAAAAAAATTAGTTAGAATAGTGGATTAAGGTTGCTTCATTCTGTGTCAGGTATTAAGGGTTTGAACCTCGATTCCTCCTTTTTTCTATATTTTCTAAGACATAACTATTCCTGGTGCATGTTAGTGGCTTATAGTGCTAGCACACTTTGTGTGAGTTGCAAAAGTACAGGTTTTGGTTTTTCAAGTGCCTTTAAGGCATGCGATACAGAGTAGTCTAGTGTCTAATGTTTCCCACAACTTTTGTGCTGTAAAACTTCAGGTCTTTCATTTTCTTAAGGCACAGTATAAAGAGTTATAGCTAGTGCCTATGTTTCCACCCCCATGTTGCAGGGTTGGCTTGTTAGTCTAGGAGAGTGTGGAACACACACACACACACACACACACACACACACACACACACACACACACACACACACACACACACGCCAACAGAAAGACAGCCATCCATCCCTATTGCCTTCATGAATGTACACATCCATACACCTAGCCTGCCTATCTCTTATTTAACCCTACTACTGTGACTACCCAGACACACACACACACACACACACACACACACACACACACACACACACACACACACACACACACACACACACGCACACACGCACACACACACACACACACACACACACACACACACACACACACACACACACACACACACATATATACACACATAGACTTGGCATGTAGCAGTCTGTCTAATATAAAGTGGAGGTAGTCACAAGTTTACTAGCTTTCACAATGTTATGATGGCTGCATGCATTCACAAGTTCCATTGGAAGTGAATGTGCCACTTTAGGTCAGCATCTGCCAAATGTTAGCATGTCCCTTGAGGATAGCATTGATGGTGTCATGTACCTGGCACATTCTGAGAAAAGTGGGACTGTCAGCTACCCTACCAAAGGAGGGGAAACTCACACTACTGAACCAACTCCAGAGGGGTGGGATGAGCCTCCTGCATCACCTGTTTGCCGTATAGGACATGTCATCTGTGACAGCCCCACAAGTAAGAAACAGTCTGCATAATGCAGCCAGCATTTGAGGGCCACACTGTTTCCAAAGTGCACATATATATAGTTGGAGAAAGGCTTATTGCATTCTGTCATCAACTTGAGGTCTGATATATACAGGATTTGAATGGTATGATTAGCTTTAATCATCAGATGCCCATCACTGCCATCTAGGCACAGAGAGATGATGAGCTGGCCATTTTAGAGCTGCTTAATATGCTATGTGGCCTGTGTGAGAACATGTGGGAAGTGACAGTCCACTTATCAGCCATTAGCATGTCCTTGTATTTGTTGTGAACTGGTGCCAGAACTATGGTAAGGGTACCTGTGCACTGCAGAAGGACATAGCTGCTTATGCCAGATGGCACATACCATTACTGAGATGGGCACGTTGTCTGAGTACCTCTGCTCCTGTATTTGCAGACTCACATGGCTGTGGCTCCATTGTGACAGCAACCTCTGGAAAAGTACCTTCAGATAGATGTGGCTGATGCTTATCCAGCTTCACTGTAGCATCCAAACATGGACACATATGTTCATCAGGATATTGCCATTGCTGCTTGAGCTTCACTGTTGCTTCTATCCCTAGATGCAGACATTGTTGAACATTGAGAGTAGTTTAGTTAGTATGGGGCAAGAGGAGCATCAACCTTGGGTGCAAAGTGTTAGGGGACATGATCAGCCATCCATCATCCTATGCAATACCAGATTTTAAAAGCCAGTACTGTATCTGTGGTCAAACCTGAAGGCGGTAGTGCTTCATGTGTGGTCTAAACTGTAGCAATTGCTTGCTACCTTGCAGCAAGCAGTTTGCTACACTTTTAAAAGTAAAAGAGAATGTCTTTCTTTTTTTAACTAAAACTTGAGTGCTGTAGCTCTCCATGCAGGTGGGGTATAAACTGTAGCAACTGTTTGCTACAGTTTAAAAGAAGAAACTATTATTTTTTTAATGACTAAAGTGGGAAGAAGGAGGTTCAGGGAAAGGGCACAAAAATGGGACATGTATGGCTGGGGAAGGAGGGAGGGGAGCATTTTGTGCATTTGGCTACTTGGATGGCATGTCAGTAGAAAGAACAGATGTTTGGAAGTCTTGAAAAAAACTTTTTTTTTGTTTTGCACAAAGAGTTGAGGGGCTGGGGTGCTAGTTGGATAGACTGGCACAGGACACTGCTTGAGTCAGCTATGCTTCCAATTATGGCTGGTTAAACTCCATGACAACAGGCATTCCACTCATGATCCTGCACTTCCACACCAGCCCACTCCTTTGTAGGTGCACATGAATTATAAGGTACCCATGTCTGCCAATAGTTCAGTGGCCACTATTCATCTGCCAGACCCAGACAGTAGGGACAAATCTGACATTATCACACATGCAACTAATGTGCTACACCATCTCCTTCACTAAATGTTTCAAATCTGACAGTGCAGGCCACTTGGCGCACAAAGCCACCATTCAACTCCTGGAAGTTCCACACCATCATCCATAAACAGGATGCCTGAGACCTTAAAAATACCCAACCATACTCATAGTAGCATTGTCCTATGATACTGTGCTCCACGTCTTTACAATTAATGATGACTTTGCCCAGTACAACCCCTGGGGAAAGTTGCTCAACTTAAAATGCTGGTATAGGTAACATTTGTGCCAGATGTGAGAATCATGAGATCTTCCTTGATGGTGTGCAGATGCATGCTTTATGATTCCCTGGGCATTACCAGTTACTGGCAGTCAAAGAAGTGGAAGTGTGCATGGCTGTCCAGCATCAGGTCTACTTCATAACATTGAAATTTCATAACGTTGAATTTCATAACATTGAGACCAAAACATCTAAATCCCAAAACACTGATAACCTATAACATTGAAAACTCAGAACATTGAAAGTGTGCTTCATAACATTGAAAAGTGCAATGCATATGTAAATAACATCCTCTACACATATAACATCACCTAACTAACAAACACACTTTCTACTACGTGGCAAGCCCACCATGCAGCCCCCATGTAGTGGGGGCCTGCCCCCCGTAAATTAAATATATCAACTCCAAGATCACACTACAGTGGAAAAAAGTTAAATTCCTAACCTCACTATATCACATTCACCATACACTGATTCTCCCTGCAGAAACATAGTAGATTGTTTGAGAATCACTCTTCAGCCAGAACACAAGGAGTTTCCAACAGTGTATACAGGATTTTATAAACAGAAACTATTTTAAATCAGCAAGCCTTGAAGCAATCAGATAACACAAAAGCTGTTAGACCAGTTTTATAAACTTCACCACAGGAATAGGGGGGGAAGTAGTTTCAGGACAGATGAGAAACAGAAAACAATGCCAGAAAATATATAAAATAATTCAGTCAGGCAAAAAATAATTCAGTCAGGCAAAATTAAGACAATGCAAAACTCTAAAAGGTTAAAATGCCAAGAAATATACTTATCAATCAGCAATATATTTTCAGATTGGTTGAGAATCACACTTCAACCAGAACACCAGGAGTTTCCAACAGTATATACAGGAATTTACAAACAGAAACTATTTTTAAATCAGCAAGCCTTGAAGCAATCAGGTAACACAAAAGCTGTCAGACCAGTTTTATAAACATCACCACAGAATAGGGGGGAAGCAGTTTCAGGACAGATGAGAAACAGAAGATTTGGTCTCAATGTTATGAAATTCAATGTTATGAAATTTCAATGTTATGAAGTAGACCCCCAACATCACATTAGCAAAGGCATCCTCCTACACTAGCAGACACACACACATGCACGCGCACGCGCACACACACACACACACACACACACACACACACACACACACACACACACACTCGCTGAACTTAACTGCACTGTGTCAGCTTCCGCAGGAGTGAATGGTTGACCACTATCTTTTGACAGTATTCACTTTTTCCTTCAGCTGTGGAAATTAAAGTAACCAAGCAAATTCTCTTAATTGCTCCACAGTGGACATCTGTAACCCACTGGAATTCCTGTGGGAGAGAACATTGACTATTAGCTTTTCCTGCTACATGGATTGCTGCATTAGTATGCAGCTCTGCCATTTGGACAACCTTCCATGTTAAGATTCCAGCTAGCAGGCAACCTCAATGGTAGTGAGGCCAAAGCATCTGTTAAGGCTTCCTGCTTGCATTAAGCCTTTTTGAATCCTAGGGAATGGTTACAGATGATGGAAATGCTTTTACAGAAATTTCTAGAGTGATGTTAATAGGTAATTACTAGGCTTACTGTCCAGTGGGACCACTGAAGAGCATAGCCACATTTTCAGTTGCCTCAAGTACTGTCTGGATAAGTGACTTGCTCAAGGTCATGCAACTGGCAAATGAAATCTGAGGGAATCAAACCTTGTACTACAAGAACTAAAGTTCATAGCCTTAACCTCTGGCACCAGCAGCCAGAACTGGGTTGTAACCCAGTGTCTTTAATTTCTGCTTAATGTTTGTTTTTATTGTGCATAAGGCAAAAACAGAATGCTTTAAAGTGTGCAGTAAGCTACAGTTGGTGTCTTTCCAGGATAACCTTGATATATTTTAACTACTTTGATTGTTTTAAATTGATGTCAGTTGGTGATGAAGAATTTTTGCAATGTGAGTCAGACCCTCCTAAGTCTGCTAATTTATTACAATACGCATGGTGCAGTATTAAATAAATGTGGTTTATCTCTTATGACTTGAGATATTAAGTGTTTTACAACATTTCTGAATTTTGAGATTTAAAATGTCAAAAATTGCAGTAATAAAGATCTGTGTTAATAATGTAGATAAACAGCAGTGGATAGTGTCATGCACGTTATAACAGGATTACTGACATTATTAAGACCTTTGGTAAGGAGAAATTCATTGTGTTGAATATTAAAATATGTGTATGGAACATTTAAATGATGATAGTTAAAACTGCGGTTAGCATTGTCGACTCACAGCAAGAGGTTCTCCCATTCTATTCTCGGCTAGAGCACCTTCTGTGTGGAGTCTGGATGTCCTCCCCACGGTTGAGTGATGTTTAAAGACATGCAGGTAGGTGTGTGCATGAATGGCTGCACCTTCCTTGAAGGTTGGGCATCGGGCTGGCAACTTGGCACCATAAAAAAAATCTACTGACAATCATTAGCAGATCAGAGTTCCACTGTGGCGACCCCTAACCGGGAAAAGCCGAAAGACATTACTATAGTTAAAACTGGGTATTATCTAGCTGCTAAAGGTTTTAGTCATTTATTACATACAGGTGTTAAGCTTTCTTACAAAAACAATATTGATACATTTGTTTGAGAAGCTCAAGGTAGCTGCATTTAATTGATTTGCAATTATATAGAAATGGTTGGGAAATAAGTAATTTATTGTAAGCAGTTATCACTGACGCAGTGCATTAATGCCGCATGCCATGCTTAGCAGAAAATTGAATATTCTCTACCAAAAGATATGCATTTGTTAATAGCATGATAGCAATATATATATATATATATATATATACATATATATATATATATATATATATATATATATATATCTATCTATAGGGAGAGAGGTCTACCTTAAATTACACCAAATTTAAACCAAAATTACACTTGCCCAAATTTATAATCGCTGAGACACTAGACAGTTCACCTAAACCTCTAATCACCGAAGCTACAAAACACCACACTTTTGAATAGGCAATGAACCACTTGGCCACCAGGGTGAACTTTGCGATCTCTGAGTTGGTATATTTAGTTAGGGGGATGTGGGGAGCGAAGCCCCCACTTGGACAGGTTTAGTTTGTATCTGTGTAGTTATTTTGCCCTGGTGGCCAAGTGGGTTGTTGCCCTATTCAAAAGTGCGGTGTTTCATAGCTTCGGTGATTAGAGGTTTAAGTGAAGTCTTCTCGGCAATTAGAAATTTGGGTAAGTGTAATTTCGGTTATACAAGGTAGACCCATACATACATCATATATATATATATATATATATATATATATATATATATATATATATATATATATATGTATTGCTATTAACAAATGTATGTTTTTGGTACAGAATACTCAATTTTCTGCAAAGCATGACTTGCGTCATTAATGCACTGCCTCAGTGATAACTGCTTATAATAAATTACTAATTTCCCATTCTATATCAGTATCACAAAAGAATACTTCCAGCAACTTTTTAATGAAGAAAGTCCCACAGAAGCTACACTGCAACAGACACAGCTACAATGACAGAAGAGGAGGAGCCCACCCTAAAAGAAATAAGAACAACACTAAGGAAAATTAAGTGAGGGAAAGCAGTGGGCTCAGATAAGTTCACAGCAGGTGTGATAAAGATGCTGGGTGAGATAGGGGAGAAGTGGCTCTTGAGGGTACTAGTAGCAGTGTAGAGAGAAAGACATATCCCAAATGACTGGAGAATAAGTATACTAGTGCCAGTGTACAAGAACAAAGAGGACATTCACAACTGTTGACAGTACAAAGGTACAGTACAGTGGTTAAAATTGCTTTTCATTTTTGATTGGTTCATTTATTAATTTATTAACATATTGTGGAACTGGGAGGGCTATTTAAACCAGTTCCTCATGGTTTTTGTTTGTATTCTGATGAAGTTCCAGTTGTTTGGGACAAAAATTTTCAATACTGGTGTGTGTTCTACAATAAAGGTGTTTTTTCCATCTTATGCCCTTTTTCAGTGTGGTTTTTGTTTTGTTTCACTGATTTTTTGCACTGTTCCAGCTTGCTGTTTTATGTTTTGTGACATTACAGAGGTATTAAACTCCTGTCACATTGCATGAAAGTTCTGGAGGGGGTGATTGATAAGCATATATGTAGAGTAGTAGAAAGTAAGATGGGAGATTAGCAGTTCAGATTCAGATAAGGGTGCTGCACAACTGACCTAATGTTTGCAGAGAGAAAGATAGTTGAAAAGAAGCTTAAAATGAGAAAAGAGTCCCACTGGGCATTCCTAGACTTGGAGAAAGCATATAACAAGGTCCAAAGAAAACTGATTTGGGCAGTACTGCAGTGGTTCAAAGCCCCAAAAACATTGGTAGAATAAGTGCAGGCTATGTACATGAGCCCAATGACTCAAGTACGAATAGTGTTTGGCCTCACTGAGGGGTTCCTAGTTGGAGTATTTGTACATCAGGGTTCAGCTCTGAGCCTTCTGCTGTTCATGTTGGTTATAGACTACATTAACAAACAGATCAGAGGAGACATAATTACTGTATACAGGCGATGTGGCATTACAGGCAGACTCTGAACAAGAACTTCAGCGAATGATAGGGAAATGAAGGCATATGGAATGAAACTAAGTACAGATAAGACAGTGGTAAAGGCAGCACATTGGGGAAATCAGAAGAAGCTGAGAATTGAGAAAGAAAGGAAGACAGCGGAACAGGTTAACAGCTTCAAGTATCTGTGAAGGGTGGTTGAGGAGAAGGGGAATCTGAATGAAGAGGCCAAAGATAGAATCACAGGGGCTGCAGCCAACTGGAATAGATGATCAGGTATACTGTATGACAGAAGAATACCAACGAAACTGAAAAGTAAGGTGTATAAAATAGTAATGCATCCAGTACTACTGTATGGTACAGAAACCTGGGTAGTAAAGGCAGAGCAGATGAGGAAGCTAGCGATATTGGAAATGACCTGTCTGAGATGGGTGGTAGGTTGCACACCGTGGGAAAGAAAAAGAAATGAAGACATAAAAGCAGAAGCCAAAGTAGCTCCAATTGCAGAGAAAATTAAAGAGAACAGATTATGGTGGTTTCTGCTCATGTGCAGAAAAGCAGAAGACAATCTAGTGAAGAATATTTGTGACAGACAGGAAGAAGGTAAGAGGAAATGAGGGCATCCAGCAAAGAGGTGGATGGATTGTGTCAAAGAAGATCTCCATCAGTGAGGCATGAGTGTCGAAGAAAGCAGAAGTGCAGCATTGAACTGCGAGAGATGGCGGCAGTTAACATGACACCTGGACCCCATGTAGAAAATGGGAAAAAGCGGGTCAATGATGATGATGATGATCAGTATTACAAATCATGCTGGTATTGAGATGTTACAACTCTTTGCAGATGAAGTCCACAAAATATTTATTACAGAACTTTCTGCTTAGTGTTGATGGGGTAGAGTACCCAAAAATTAAAGGTGCAGTGAGGGGTCCTCCCTTTGCACCCAATTATACAAAACATTTTCAGGCTTTAAAGGACTAGGATTATATTTAGAACAGTAACTTCTATCAATAGTAAGTTTCCCACTATAGTAGGTGTATTGATGGATTGTTTCATATGTTGGATGAGTTTTTTCGTAACTTAAAAACTAAAACATTTGGTTTAAAGTTTATACGCCAGGCATAAATTAAACATCAATTACCTTAATGCTACTTTGGAAAAGTTAAAGAGAAAATTCACACACATTTGTTTAAGTAACCCATAGCAATTATGGAGTTTTTATATGGCACATTGTCAGATAATTTATTTAAAAATAAACTGTTGCCCTTTGCTAAGTTATTAAAAGCAAGAAAAATATGTAATGGGTATCAAGACAATTTACAGAAGGACAGAGATTATAGTTAGACTGTTTCTAAAAAATGAGCTACCACTCTAATGATGTAACTGCTTTAGCTAGTGAGAATACTGCTGGCCCATGGGGGAAAATACAGTTGTTTACAGTTGTGTAAGCTGAATTTACCATAACAGTAGATATTTGAAGGATTACTGCTACAGTAACCCTACCTATATGGGTTATATCCTGACAAGGATATAACAGCTATCCTACTTCCAAAACTACAGGGCAAATTCCCAATCTGTCAAGCAGACAGCTTGAGCTGAGCTGACTAAAAGACATATTTGGGTGCAAAACCCTTAAGAGATTTCCTATCAGAAGAGAAAGGGAGGCTGAGACATGAAAGGACTATACTATAGGAACAACAAAAAATATATGTCCACATCCTGGCATAAAAATCACACCAAAAACAAGGGAGAGTAAGAGAGGGAGCAAATACATCCTTTGAACATCTACTGTTGTGGTAAGTTCAATTTACATAACTGTGCTATGTTCTTCCTATTGATCCCTGCTGCAGTAGCCTCAGTTATATGGGTATTACAACATTTGGGAGGTGGAAATAGAAGGGTCCAGGAGCTGCTGCAGAATGGTCCCAGCAAAGCTTGAGCTAGACTTGGAGAAGGGATCAGGCTTAAAGTACTTTGTAAAAGTATGTACCAAGCACCAGGTTCTAGAAAACTTCTAGAATCCAACACTTTCCCAAAAGTCATAGATGAATCTGGGGCCATGGTAGAGTAGGCCTTGATCCTGCCTGGAATAGATTTGTTATGGTGACTATAACAGACTATTATAGCCTTAGGCAACCATTTGAAAATGGTTTGTTTTGACACAGGTTGTCAAACAGTTGAGAAGATGGAAATATTTAGTTCTGTCAAGATAGTACCTGAGTTGTCTGTAGACATCCAAGGTATGGAGTATCCTTTCCCCCTCATTTTTAGGTTCAGGAAGAAAATGGGGAAATAGGTGGTTTGGTTTGAAGTAAACTTGTACACTTCAGCCATAAAAGGATTAGTTCTCAAAGAAACCCTGTCCCTGTGGAAAATGAGATAGAATTAACTCAACATAAGACCTTACAACTCAGATATCCTTCTTGCAAAGGTAAAAGCAATCAGTAAAACTGTATTCTACGTTAAGAACCTCAAGATGTCAGCCAGGTTAGCTGGTTCAAATGCATCTCAACCATCTCTAACAAATAATTAAGATTCCAAGTAAGAGTCATAGTTTTTCTAGGAGGCATCTTATGCAAAACTTCTTTCAAGAACATTTTGACATGATAATGTATTGAAAGAGGAGGATCCATGGGAAGACATGCTGAAATGGTCAATAAATTACCCTTAATAGAGGAATAAGAAAGGCCATAGGATAGTACCTTACACAAATATTGTAAAAACAGAGAACATCTAGCCTTGAATGGGTGCTGGTTATGTTGTTGATGCCAGCTACAAAACCTTTACTATTTGCTAATATATTATTTTTTAGCAGCAAACTTTCTTGTCTCCATTAGGACCTGCTGCATACCCTCAGAAAACAGGTGTCTAAAAGGTATTAAGACCTTATCATTCCAGCAGTCAATTATAGATGACTGGTATCTGGTGTATCGACCACTCCTGTTCTTGTGTGAGTAGATCTGTTCTGTAAGGAAGCTTGTGATAATTGCCCCTGGCCATTTCTAAAAGAAGGAAAAACAGTTGCTTGGCCTAGAAGTGAGTCACCAAAATGATCTTGGGGGATTCTGTCTGAATGTGCTTGTGTCTGTCCTTGGTGTTCCACAAATCTTGCACTTTTAGCCCTCCTGATACCGCTCCCCAAACAAAGTCAGAAATCTCTGTGGTGGCTGACTGTTTGAAGCATGGAGGTAGAAGGGGAGACTTGGATTTAAGGATATCTGTTGTCTCCAACAAAAGATTTCTCTTCTGACAAACACTACAACTGGGATCTGAAAAAATAAGGGGTGTTGATGCTGGGACTAAAGAGATTTCAGATACCACTGTAATTTTCTTGCTAGAGTTTTCATAAAAATCATAGATACCATGAGACCCAAAATCCTGACTTATTCCTTTGTAGTGACTGAAGTTTGAGTGGAAAACCTTAGAACTAGAATTCAATAGAGATCTAGTTTTCCTGGATGAAAAGCTCTTTGATGTGAGGTGTCTACTTGACATTCTAGGAGTACAGTCCTGTGTGAGGGAGTCAAGAAGGTCTTTTGAATGTTCTCTTGGAATTCCAGTTTGTGCAAGAGATTTCTCACCCAAGAGAGAGAGATTACTGACATCTTGATAAAGACTCTGCAAAGATAAGCAACTCATCTAAATATTGAAAAATGTGGATAAACCATATACAGCAATGAACTCTAATCAGAGCTAGACAATTTGTGAACACTGTTAGGGCAGTGGACAGCCCAAAGGGTAAGGCACAGAACTAATAATGTGGTACAGACACACCCTACCTTAAGAAATGTCTGAAGTTTGGATGAATAGGAATGCGATGATAACCATCTTTTAAGTCTAGTGTTACCAGGAAAATTGAAAGAGGAAGAAGAGGTAACAGAATGTCAAGTGACAACATTTTGAATTTGGGCACTATCACAAACAGGTTTAGGAAAGAAAAATCCAGAAATGCTCTCCAAGCATTTTCTTTCTTTGGCACAGGGAACAACCTTGAATAAATCCTTTTCCCCACCTGGGAAGGAAGAACTGGTTTTATAACTCACAGATTTGTAGGTTCATCGATGAATACTAGGTTGGCTGCCCTGAACCCTAGACAATTAACCAAGGTCAGAATCAAACCCTGTACCTTATGTTTATGAGGTGAAGACCTTATCTATTATGTCAAACCCACCCTCTCCTTGGGAGGGCATGTGATGAAGAACAGGTGGAAACAAAAGTGTCTGATTTGCTGGATGAGGAATGACCCCCTGGAGAAGAAGAATTTCTTACCACTGCGATCTTTAAACTTGATGAATGACTTTCAGAAGCCATTTGTCTGAAACAATCTATTGATAAACAGAAAACGGAGAATCAGACTTTGTGAGAGAGAAAAGAGGCCAAGGTGAGAAGGGATCACAAGGTCTTTTGAACAGCAATTCGGACTTGTTGGACTGCCCTCAGTTTTGGGAAGTTTCAGACTTCTTTACAGAACCACATTGCTTTTTGTTCTTAAATATCTGTTTACCTGAATTCTGTTGGGGCGGTTTGTTCATTTTTTGCCAAAACTGGATGAGGAGAAAGAAAATAAATTGGGCAATTTGGAAAAGAAGGGCTGAAAAAATCTTAGAGATTCCCTAGATCAGCTTGCCACTTTCATCACAATTTTGATCACTTCTGCAGCAGAGGGGCTAAATACTAAATGTCTATTTAAGGAAGAATTTAGAATCTAATTTTTTTACATCACCTGAGAGGTTCTGAGAATGCAGCCAAGCAAACCTCATTAAAGCAGCAACAGTGGCAATATCCTGGAAGAAGTATCAATGGAATCATATGCACACTGCAAACAATGACTAGTGACTTTTGCAGTAGAGGAAACCAAGTTATTTAAAGCAGATTTTTTTTCCAGAAGAAGAAAATGAAGATAAAACATTCCTTATACTTTCACAATTTGTCAGAACAAACTTTAACATATCAGCCTGACAATATAAAATTCTGAAAATCAAAGTTGCAGAGGTATACACTTTTTACCATGCTTATCAATAATTTTCCCATCCTTGTCAAAAAGATAGTGATGGGAATTAACTAAGTGCTTAGCAGAAGTAGAATCAACTAAGGCTATAGTTGCTGTGTAAGGTTTACCAAACAAATAGTGCCTTACAAACCAAATCCTAGAGGTAAATCCTCTTCTCGTGGTTGGGAAACTAACTCAAAAAAACCTCTGTGAAAAACCTCACCAGTCTAAAAACTCATGACTTACAGGAACAAAACTCTCTATTGATCTCCAAAAGAATATAGTGGTAGAAAGATCCTTTCCAGTATCACCCAAAAGAAAAGTGGTTAAAATCAAAGTAGGACTCTCAAAACTGATTCTTGTCTGAAGACATCTCTTTATTCATAAACCGTACTTTACAGGCAGATGAGCGTTGCTTGGGTAATGTGTTAAAGCTTGTAAAAACATATACTTATTTCAGTTGTTCAGAGAGGGGGTGTTCTTTGAGATATGTCCAGCCTCAGAAGTACTGCCATTAGTGGGGGATGAATCACCACTGGGCGTATAGTCTAGAATGCTGCTTTGCCAAAGAAGTTTACCTGTGTCCAAAGACTTAACAGCTACATTGCAATTACATCTAATGGAAGATAACCAATCTACACAAAAAAATTTTAAACGTAATTGCAGCAAACTGGTTGAAAAGAAAAATCACTACACTACAGTTATTTCTGTTTATTATAAAGCCATCTAAGTATTGCTTAGCTATGCATACAGCCTTCTTCCAACAAATTACATTCCTAGCTTATAGCACTATAAACTGATAAAACAAAAATGAATAAAAATTGCTCGGTATGTTGAACTATCAATAAATACAAGGGCAGAAAGAGCGTATCAAGTTTCTGGAGCTGATTCTGCAGCACTTTCATGGACCTTCCTCAGATCTGCCTGTGGGGATTGGGTCAACATTCACATGCTGATTCATATAAGCTGATAGTTCCAGTGTTAGATGTGCTAATTTAAAATGGGTTCGATATTGCAAAGGATCTGAGGTTAATTTAGTGTTTTGTGGGTGATATGGAGTGTGCTTGGTAGTTATTTAGCCAAATAAAAGATACACATATCCAGGCAGTTTTCCTCATTGTCACAATTATAAAATGTCCTCCTAGTGGGTTTGTTCAGTATTTTGTGGATGTCTGCCTCACATTTGGAGGAATGAATGTAGCTTCCAGGATATCCTTCTGTAACAGCTCACAGTATTTTCTGAGAGTCTGAGAAGCCTCAGTGTTCTCCTACTGAAAACACACAGAAAGAGTAACTCCCACTGGGAGAACCACAAACTGAGCTCTCCTCTAAGTCTGAATCAGAAATCTGGGAACAAAACCTTGAATCCATCCATGCATCTTCCTGTTCAGATTCAGAATCTTGAATGTCTACAAGAAAAGAGGAGTCCCTCTTTCTTTTACCAGAAACTATTCTAAAAGAAAGATCAATAGCTTGAATTAAACCCTGAACCAGCCCCAGTAAACTATTCCTATCCAAAGAAATTTGTGGAGGAGTAGATACATACTTGGTTTTCTATTTCTTTTTTGACATGAAACATGAGGACGATCACGTTACTAATATCAGTAGCAGTTTCCATAGCTACAGCATTCTGATACTACAGGGAAACCTTCCCTGCTCCCTTTCCCAGAACTGACAAGAGTCTCTCTCCCTTGCCCATTGAAGGGACCCCAACAGCCACAGAGGATGTGGTTAATCCCTGATCCATAGTGGCTGTAGGTGCTAGTCCAGAGGGATCTGGGGTAAAAGATGAGGTGACTGAGGTACTACAATAGCCATACAGAATCACCCAATTGCCTTTGTAGTGTAGTGCTTATGATCACTTTGTGACAACCTACCTGCTATTTTTCTTTTTCTGTTAGCATTTCTTGCTTAGAAAAGGAACACTAATTGAGAGATTGTCTACTGCTTGTGCTTTTACTTTGTGAAGGCCCGATGATCAGACGTGTGAGTACAAGTGAGCTGTGTGTGTACACTACATGACAACTTGCATTCCAGCCAAATGACACATCATTTTTGGCTTGTTTTTCTCAACAACAGCATGAATACATATGCCGCTTCTGCTGGCTCCAGTCTTGCTGTTCCTAGAAAGAAAAAAAGTACTTACCAAAGAGCCCTTGTTATTTCAGTGGGCACAGTCTATGCCTCATCTAATAGTAGGTGAACCTATAGTGGCCACTGGCTGTTCTTTAGAACACTAATTTATTTCTCTGGCTTCCTATGGTGTAGCCTTTCTGGCCACCACAAACTGGGGGTTAGCCATGTCTTCTTTGGCTTTCCCAGTGTCCATTACAGGCATGGGAAAGCCATGCTCTTTAGGCCTATGATATTGTTCATAGGTTAACTGAGGAAAGTGACAATTAGACTGGTTAGATAACTCCCCTTCAATCAGTCTTCTTCTACAGGAATCCTATAAAGAAAATGTCAAAGGAAAACCTTCAAAGACCAATTCACGTAAGGTTCAGGTATGGCACCTTTTATTACTTGCAGCAAGGAGACAAAACATGCAGATACAGGATTTTGTCAAATTTACTAGTAGGCAGTATGCTTCTTTTATACAGTTCAATGAAATGTTACTTTTCTATGGTTGACGTAGATAGTCACAGCTTTCTGTATTGTTCTATAGAAAATGTTACCTAGATTTCCTGCTGACATGTTCAGATTTGAAACTCATTATGTGTTACATAGAAAATGTTACTTGGATTTCCTGCTGACATGACTGGATTTATGAAAAACATTTGAGAAAAACAACCTGGCCTTGGGGGCTTATTTTTACCCTACTACAAACGTTCTATTCTTCAATTGTGCAGTTCTAATATATATGTGTTACATTTCAAGGTACATTTTTAGCTTAGGTACAAGTAAATGCTGATTACATTTTATATTTTCAAACAGCCTTTGTTTTCATTATCAATAGCTTTTGCAGCTGTGTATTTTCTCATAGCATAAGCATAAAATCAATAACTCTTTCTTTAAGTCTCATGACATTAGTAGAAATGAAACATCTATTATTATTTTCATGACATTAGCAGGAATCAAATGCTTTCCTGTTAATTTCCAAAGCATAAGCAGATCATAGCTGCACATATTTTTATGACATAACAGGGTTGGAATGTCTCATCAGCTCATGCAGATTTATGCAGTGTGAACTAGAATAAATGTGTTAACCCTTTTTAAACCTTGAATGCACTAAGCATATTACTAATACATATTTTTCTGACATTTTCCCCCTTTTAATACTTTTATTCTACTTTCAAAATAAGCATAGACAGTTTTTCTTCCCCTAACCTCTTCCTACTCAGGATTTGCAGTTAAGAGAGTCATTCAGCTTAAACTTATGAAATCATTTTCAAATTTTCAACAATGCTTCAAGTTCAGCACCTTTGTACAAGGTTTCTGAAACTGACATGTCTATAAAGTCTTTAATCAGTCTTTTCATGCAGGGGATGCAGCAGCAAACACATGCCACCAGTAGGATCATTCCTACACAGATGGCAATCAGGATGTTCATTAGGATACTGCCCCATCCCCCAAGCAATCTCTGGAAAAAGTCCGTCAATGGATTTGGTCCTGGTTTGGTCATAGCCGACACCTGCTGAATTACCTCAAGGTGATTGTCTATCTCGTATTTGTGGTCAGGAATATATGAACAGCAATCCTCCTGGATTAAAGCGCAAGTACCTCGTCTCAGCGCTAGGGTGAAGTCAAGAGCCATGCGGTTTTGAAGCACTACAGTTCTCATGGCATTCAGTTCGTCAGTTACCAATTCTAGGGCGGAAAAGGTCGCATTACTCATTATTTCGAGAAGTTTAGATAGTTTTCTCAGCTCCCAGATCGATTTTGTTGCTCCATATGCTGGTAATATACCTGCCCACGATATAACAGTATCACTCAAGTCCATGTGTGTCAGTCCATCGCCCACAGCATGATGGTTTTTCCAGTGGGCATTGATTTGCCCCACTGGATTGACAGGTTTCTTGATGATTTCTCGAACATTCTGAATTTTCCCTTGAGGCAAAGCTGCTGTGTGTCGTATGGCCGGAACCAGGTAACCCAAAAAACAACTGCTGGACCAGTTCTCAGGTAACCACTTGTATGCTTTCCTACCACATACAAAATAACAGTCCTCTACTTTGGTAGTAACTTTACTATGAACATACACTTGTCCTGTGTGAAACATTTTTCTGTCAATTATAGACAGCTGTTTGTAGAGAACAGAATCATGTTTTACTTCCTCAATTGTTTTGTGCATCAATTCAAAAAATGAATCATAGTTTGTATTGCAATAAGATCTGGTATTATCAGATTTAGTGTAGCATCTATAAGGAACAATCACATTGCAATTGCTCCAACCCACCTGAACCGTATCATTCTTGTAAAAACGCACAGTTCCCTTTTGTTGAACAGACAGGTGCAACGCTATTTTATCTTGTGATGTAATACTTGATGTATCATGAATCAGGTTTTCCCAGGTCTCATTGACTCCTAGGGGGACTAAAGTTAACAGTAACCCCCCGTATGCTGTTGGCAAAGCTGTGCAAATCCAGCAATTCGAAACATTGAAGGTCTCAGCATACACATATTTGATAGCATGGTAAGTGTTGAAGTTTGGATGCCACTCTACGTGTAACTCTCCATGTTTATTCAGTTCAGTTTGTGTGGCGGGGAAAAGGAATGGCCACAACAACAACATTATTGTCACTAGTACAGTTAACAGGATGATTATGCAATACTTCTAAGGAAATGGTTGTTATGCATTCCTGTTTTCTCCAACTCTTCCGAGTAGTTTTATTTAGATTTTTCTGGATTCTATCATTTTTGCTTTTGACATGTGATCTTACTCTCTGCCCTAATAGGACCTTCAGCACCGATGGTTTCTTCACTGGGGTTGAGATGGATCAGTCCTATTGATCTGACCCCTCTTTGTAACCAGACTTTGTGCTGAGGGCCCCGATGGAGAGGTAAGATTTTTGTCCAGTTCAAAGTTCTTAACTAGTTTGCAGTGCATCGGGTGGATCCATAAAGCTTGCTCTGCAATTTTGACTGCAGTGGGTGTCAAAAGAAGCACTTGGTATGGACCTTCCCACTTTGGTGATGTCCAATTTTTCTTTTTAATGTTTTTCACCCAAATCCAGTCCCCAGGGATCACTGCCACTTCCGATGTCTCAGTTTGTTCTTTATCTGAAACAGAATTTGACTGCAACAGATGTTTAGAATTCAACAAATTTCTCATATATTCAGCCAGTGTACAGTCAGCTTCCTGGTCTGCAGGCATGAGGAGATTCCACTGGGGTGTATAATAAGCCCTTCCAAACAGTTTTTCAAAAGGAGTCAATCCTTTTTCAGTCAGAACAGTTCTCGTGCTCAACAGTGCCAGGTGCAGACAATACACCCAATTCTTTCCTGTTTCTGCTATTAACTTTCTTAATTTATTCTTTAATATTCCATTATGCCTCTCAACTAGCCCTGCAGATTGGGGATGGTATGCACAATAATTTTTTAAAGAAATACCAAAATGCTTACTTAACTGCTGTATGGTTTGGTTTACAAAGTGTGTACCGTTGTCACTGTAGAGCCTTTCCGAAAAGCCGAATCTAGGGATGATTTCTTTGACAAGAACTTTTGCTACTGTGGCTGCGTCTGGATTTTTGGTTGGAAAGGCTTCCACCCATCTGGAAAACATATCTACAATGACATGACAATACTTCTTATTTTCACATTTGTTCAATTCTATGAAATCCATACAGATAGTGTGAAACGGATATAGTGGTGCAGGGAAACTCCCTTGCTTGGGCTTTAACGCCCCTTGTGCATGATGTTTGTTACAAATTTGGCACATCAAAAAATTTTTAGAGTAGTTTGTAAATCCGTACGTTGTGAACACTCGGTTCACCAGCTGTACCATCCCCCCTGTTGAAACATGGCATTTCCCATGGCTCAACAAAGCTGCATATCTAAACAAATTAGATGGTAGTATCAGTTTCCCTTCTTTAGAGATGCAGCCCCTTTTTGAGAATTGCTCCTCGTTTTACCCATCTTTGTTTTTCAGCTTGCATAGTGAGTGTCTGCATTGTCTTTAACATTTCTAAGTTTAAAATCTCAGAGGGTTGTAGTTCCTCATTTAAAAGAAATACTTCTGAAGCTGCTTGTTTTACAGCTGTATTAGCTCTCGCATTACCTTTTGAAATCCTATCTTGTTGCTTGGTATGAGCTGTGCATTTACAAATGGCTACTTTCTGAGATAACTGAATAGATTCTAAAAGATCTAAAATGAACTGTGCATGATTGATAGGTTTGCCAGTAGATGTTATCATTCCTCGGTTTTTCCACTGTTGCGCAAAAACATGTACAGTAGAAAAAGCGTACTGGCTGTCAGTAAAAATGTCTACACTTTTACCCTTTGCTAAGGTACATGCCCGTGTCAAGGCAATCATTTCTGCTGCCTGTCCAGATAAGTTGTCTGGTAAAGGTTTTGCTTCTATAATCTCAGTGTCAGAAACTACTGCATATCCTACTAGGTTCTGTCCTGCAGGACCCCTTTTGCACGAACTATCCATGTAGTATGTCACCTCAGCATCATCCAAGAGGACATCTGTGAGATCTTTTCTAAGTAGTGTCTGTTGCTCAATCACCTGCAGGCAGCGGTGTGGTGTGTCGTCTGCAGGGGTTGGGAGCAAGGTAGAAGGGTTCAAAGTCATGCATCATTCAATTGTCATGTGAGGTTGTCTCAACAATATAGTCATACAGGAAGGATGCCTAGCAGGGGAAAGATATGCTATCTTCTCTTGCAGTAAAATAATCGCAACTGCATGAGGCACTCTCAGAGAGGGTGGAATAAAACTACTGAGGCCGAAGCCTGTACTGTTATTGCAGCTGCAACTACTGCTTGTACACAGTGAGGTAAGGACCGTGCCACTGGGTCTAGTTGTGATGAATAGTAAGCAATGGGGTGTTGCTTGTCCCCATGCTGTTGTGTTAACACTGATGTCGTATAACCTTGCTTACAATCTACAGTTTGGAAAAAACGTTTGTGGTAGTTTGGTAATCCCAGAACTAATGAGGACGCTATTAACTATTTCAGTTTGCAGAAAGCAGATTCTGCCTCCGATGTCCATTGTAACAAATCCTGTGCTGCCATAGGCTTTTTATATATCAGGTCAGTTAGAGGTGCAGATTTCAAGGCATAGTTTGGAATCCAGCTCTGGCAAAAATTAGTTGTACCCAGGAAGGACATCATTTCCTTCTTGGTAGTGGGTTTTGGTGCTTGCAAAATTGCTACTTTTCTGTCCTCATCTAATGTTCTACCTTCCTTGGATATTACATATCCTAGGTATTTGACTTGTTTTTTCCAAAGCTGCAGTTTATTTTTATTTACCTTATGTCATTCAGCAGCTAAGAATTGTAATAGTGCTATGGTATCTTCTTTACAATCTTGCTGGGTGGGGGCCGCCAGCAAGATGTCATCAACATAAAGTAAAATCTGACTGCCTCTTGGTGGGGTAAATCCCGCCAAGTTGCTTGCCATTTCTTGTGAGAATATTGTTGGATTTTCACAATATCCCTGTGGTAGTCACGTATATGTATACCTTTTCCCCTGAAATGTGAATGCAAACCAATACTGGCTGTCAGGGTGTATCGGTATCGAAAAGAATGCATTGCTGATGTCTACCACAGAAAAATACTTCTGTTGAGGTTTTAAATCATTCAACAGGGTGTGTGGGTCTGGCACTGTAGGTGCCCTTGGTATTACTGCGTCATTTACAGCTTGTAAATCTTGGACCATACGCCATTCTCTGTTTGCTTTTTTAACAGGAAATAAGGGTGTGTTACATGGTGAATCGGGAGATTCTACCAGCACCCCTTCCTTAAGTAAAGCTGCTATGATAGGTTTGATTCCTGCCTCTGCTTCTTTTCTTAAGGGATACTGTCTTTTTTGTGGTCTAAATGCTGACTTTGGCGTGATAGTAACTGGTCCCGCTGTACAAATAAGTCCTACATCTGACTTTCCTGTTGACCAGAGAGTTTCTGGTATATTCTGTAAGGCATTCTCTTTCTCCTTTAATAGGAGTGCTAATCAGCTGTCGTTGCTAGACTGCAAGTGTACAGCTGGGTGGGTCTGAGTTATCCAGTTCAACTTCTGTACTTGTATTCCCTGTTCTGATAGTTCTAATTCTGTCTGTTTCTTCCATCTCCTGACTTTTTCTCCTAGGTCTGCCCATTCTATGTTTTGTCCTTGGTTAAGCTAACATGTGGTAGTGGATTAGATTTATAAAGTGCAAAGAATTCCTGGGGCAATGAACAGCTGGCTACACTGTTCCCTTCCGTGTCCCAGTACAGATTACGTAATATCAATCTGTTTGCATGATTTTTAAACAATTCTTGCTCATAATCCTTATCAGGTCCTCTATGTGTTACAATAATACAGGGTACAGTGCAACAGGTGTTGCTTATCAATGTAAAGGGAGGGGAACTTGCTGATGGTTACATTAATTAATTCTTCGGTCACAGTCCCAGGACCAGTCGTAACCAAGTCCTGGCTGTACCAATAAAACATTTCACCCTCCGATTGCACTGCAAAGGTATCAATTTGTCACTGTGCTTCCATACCCTGCATGGTTGGGACTACTGCTATACCAAATAATTACATGAGGTCTCTGCCCAAGAGGTCTACTGGGCATTTTGCAGAAACAACAATTTTGCTTTTCTGAGTCAATCCTGAAACAGGATCAGTTATTGCAATGTTATGGGAGAGGGGCTCCCGATACAGCTGTCCATTAATTGCTTTTACCAGTATGTAATCAGGTGACTCTGAGTTTTCTGGCAGTTTGGAGGGATGTATCAGGGTTCATGATGCCCCTGAGTCACACAAGAATTTAACCTCCCTCCCTTCTACCAAGAGTGTAATTTCTGGTTTCGTGTCTGCTAAATAGAGCTCCAGGCTCAATAAAGCTAAGTCTAATATTTCATTTTCTTCATTGTCAGTAACTTCCTGCACTTCCTCTATCTCTTCTGTCACATCCTCTACTCCCTCTATCAGATTCTCATTTGTCCTTTTACCGCTATCCCCTTCTAGTGATTCCTGACTACCATATAGTCAGTCCTCACCCTCTTTGTCTTCCGTGGTTGCCTTCTTGTTTTTCCTGCAATCCCTTGCCAAGTGTCCCTTTTTACCGCATTTAAAACATTCATCGCTCCATCTTCTACAGAAAATACTTGTGCTTTCTTTTTCTTTTTGCTATTAAAATGCCTTTCGGCATGCCTAGCATATTCAAGTAATGACTGTAACCTGCTTGCACGATGATCTACCATGTGTTTTGTAATAAAACCGCTTATGGGTGCAATACTGCCTTTTAAAAATGCATTCTTTAACTGCTGTTCATAAGGGGAATCTTGTGTCTGATCTTCAGGAACCTGCATTCCACAGTGGTTATTAAAACATTCTAATAATCTAGCATAATACCGGTCAATAGTTTCACCTTCTTGTTGGATGCATTGATTAATGCAAGTCCAGTCTGCCCTAGGCTTCCATTTCTCAGAGATGCGGTCTGTAAGACCTTTTACTCTGTTGTCTAGTTCTGCGCTGCTATGTGGGAGGGATCTATGTGCAGCATCATGGGGATTCCAGTTGCCACTAATCATGTGCCAATCTGGCTCCACAATTTGTCTAACTACTTTTTCTACCTCTTCTCTGTTTAAGTTATAGCTCAGTCTCATTCCTTGTAAATCTTCTGAGAACTTTCTAAAATTAACTTTTGGATGGGGAATTCCCTCAGTGGCTTTCCGGATATCTTCTGGAGTCTAAGGTCTATATACTAAAATAGTTGGGTCCGGACCATCTTGTCCTGCCTGAGGATTAGGTACTTCTATAAGTGGGCATATTTCTTCTTCACTCATAGATCGTGAATTCTTAACCATTTGATATAACTCAATGCTTTCATTTGAGTTACCTGCCCATGTTCGAGACCTGGTCCCGATGGGATCTCTAATAAATGGTTTTACTTTTGCAATGTCTCTATTTTCAGTGACAACAGGATATCATGGGGGTGGACTAACTTGTTCACTTGCTTCATATTCTGGTAAGGGAGGCGAAGGGGCCAATGCTATTACTAAGTTATTGTCCTCCTTATCTAAAAACATTGTTTTTGAATTGTTCTTTTGTTCCCTACGGTTTACTTCCTCAATCCACCTGTGTGCCTGAGGAATTCCTAATTGGCGTTGCTTTTTTACCCGACCCTTGGAATCGGTTTTGAGCTTTTTGACAAGTTTGATAAGCGAGGATTTTTCTAATTTTCTGACAAATTCGTACTTATTAACCCATTTTGAATAGTATTTAATATCGTCAGCGCGCTGCAACTGCATGTATTTTGCGTCTTCGGTTAACGGCGGATTTTGCGGTCTTTTTGTGCAATTATTACCCATTTTGTTCTACACTTTTTGATCGTTACGTAACTTCTCTTATTTTTAATGTGGTAACACAGATTTTGTTATAGTCTCTTCAGAATGACTGCCTACCTATTCTGTTTCTCCTGATCTATGACAAGACAGTAATTTTTTTCTGTCCCTGACTTGTAAAAATACAGTCTTGACAAAAAACAATACAAATCTAGTCCCTGATCTAAAACAGAAAAAAGTAGATTCACCGTACCTGAGCCTACATGATTGATCACCTGGTTCGTGGAGACCCGTCCTTCAGTCACAGATCAGAAAGTGGCTGGCCTCTTTTGTACAACAATTCAGTCAGAGGGCTTTTCAAATAAGAAGAACCGATTTGGTTTCTTCCCCGTATGGTTTCAACCACCTGGCCCGTCTGATCTGAGGTGAAGTGAGGGTTCAGGCTCAAAGGACCAATCTGTCAAAGGAAAAAACTTCAAAGACCAATCCACGTAAGGTTCAGGTATGGCACCTTTTATTACTTGCAGCAAGGAGACAAAACATGCAGATACAGGATTTTGTCAAATTTACTAGTAGGCAGTATGCTTCTTTTATACAGTTCTATGAAATGTTACTTTTCTATGGTTGACGTAGTTAGACACAGCTTTCTGTATTGTTCTATAGAAAATGTTACCTAGATTTCCTGCTGACATGTTCAGATTTGAAACTCACTATGTGTTACATAGAAAATGTTACTTGGATTTCCTGCTGACATAACTGGATTTATGAAAAACATTTGAGAAAAACAACCTGGCCTTGGGGGCTTATTTTTAGTCTACTACAAACTTTCTATTCTTCAATTGTGCAGTTCTAATATATATGTATTACATTTCAAGGTACATTTCTAGCTTAGGTACAAGTAAATGCTGATTACATTTTATATTTTCAAACAGCCTTTGTTTTCATTATCAATAGCTTCTGCAGCTGTGTATTTTCTCATAGCATAAGCAGAAAATCAATAACTCTTTGTTTAAGTCTCATGACATTAGTAGAAATGAAACATCTATTATTATTTTCATGACATTAGCAGAAATCAAATGCTTTCATGTTAATTTCCAAAGCATAAGCAGATCATAGCTGCACATATTTTTATGACATAACAGGGTTGGAATGTCTCAGCAGCTCGTGCAGATTTATGCAGTGTGAAATAGAATAAATGTGTTAACCCTTTTTAAACCTTGAATGCACTAAGCATATTACTAATACATATTTTTCTGACAGAAAAAAAAACAAAAGATTAAACATTGTCTTTTTTGCAAGAGCTAATTACAGTTAAGAAAGATGGATTTCTTACCTTAGCAAAGTATACATAACTTGCCAGGAATCCTGGTGTCCACAAGCCATTATAGGTGAGTATTCCTGGTAAAGAAATTCCTGTGATAACATGGTCTGATGATCCTATGACATAGATTGGGGTACTTCTCCTGTAGACTCACATGCCTAACTTTCAGACTATGAAGAAAATTCTAATTATTTTCTACCTGCGGAGGAATTTTCATTTAATAAGACCATAGCCAGGATGAATTTTTATGGGAACACATAGATGTTCCCCCTGAAATGAGGACATGATATAATATGTTACATACAGATATTCCTCATTCCTCACCCATTCTTCCCAAACTGCCAGCCTTGGAAGATGTTCAGTGCTGCCATCAGTCCCTAAAAAACATATTAGGTGTATAAAGTACCTCAGACTGATAAACTTATTTTCTTTCAACATTGATCAGCTATGATGTGATATCCACCGCATCTGTTGTTAGAACTAGATTGGTATTGAACAGCAACTGTTTACCCATTTTCACATTACTGTAGACACAGGCTACAGTAAATTTCTAAAGTTCTTTGTTTCTTTGTCCACATTATCAGTTCTCCTCTTTTCACTTTGGATTATCTATAGCTCCAATGGCATTCACAGAATGCCTAGCTCCAGCCATAGCTTATGACTAAACTGCATTCACATTTTTCCTTTTTTAGATGGCTTACTTATCTTTGCAGAGTCTTTATCCAGATGTCAAGAGTTACTAACATGGGTTATGTCGCCTCTGACCAATCTGGGCTTCCAGATAAGTATTACAAAGTCCTCTTTAACTCCACATCATATGTTTGTGTTTCTTAGTTGCCTTATGGATACTTCTCTGTAAAAGGCCACTTTTAGAAAAGACAAGGTAGAATTTTATGTGAAATCTTTACTGCACAACTCCAGTCAGTCTCAGACTTCTGCAAAAGAATTTCTCAGTATCCAGAGGTTCATGGCTTCCAGGGGCGGCTCCGGACTGCAGCCCCCTCAAAATAAAAAATAGAAAGAAAAATGAAAAATAAAAAAAAAAATTATTATTTTTCAAAATTCGCGGACTTCGCGCATGCGCAGTAGTCCCGACTACTGTCGGTCTATGCGCATGCTCAAGGTAGTCCGGCAGTCCCCATAGGGGGACACAAGGAGACATCTGTGCACTTTTACAGTGCACAGACTCGCCAGGATTATGGGTCGCGTCCGGACTGCAAGAGCAGCAGCAGGACTCAGGACGGAGCATTAGGGATCTCGTCGGGCAGGAGCATTAGGATCTCGTGGGTCACGTCCAGACTGCAAGAGCAGCAGCAGGACTCGGGACGGAGCATTAGGGATCTCGTCGGGCAGGAGCATTAGGATCTCACGGGTCTTTCAGTATTGCGCGGGAAGGATGCTGGATATATTCAGGTAAGGGTGTATGTTGCGTTTTACCTTTAATTTACAATGTTTATTTGTGTGTGTATGGTATGGTGCTTATGCTTTACTGGAGTTTGTGTGTGTGTGTGTGTGTGTGTGAAAATGCCCCAGGTGCTTATGGTGGTGTGGTAGGGAATACCTCAGGCTTGAACCCTGTATTCTGTATGCAGGTGTTAAAGACTTGAGTTCCCTACCCACCACCATTTGTAAAAAAATTTCAGATTTTTGCCTCATATTCGATCTGATCTGTTCCTCATAATATCTGTGGTTTGTAAATGTTGCAATGCTTGATATTTGATGGTGTAGTAGTAGCATTGTTGCCTCACAGCTGCAGGTTCTTGGGTTTGATTCTTGGCTGGGGTTCCTTCTTTGTGGGGTCTGTATCTTCTCCCTGTGTTTGTGTGGGTTTGCTTTTGTGTCCTCCCATGTTACAAAGACATGTCTGCATTATTTCTTCCTGGGCCTCTGCTGAAAATTGTTTATTTGTTCCAAGTCAGACTGTCCTGATTAAAAAAATGTTAAATAAAATTGACAGGCATTTGAATTTCAGACTTAAGGGTTTCTGAATGTTTAATTACTTGCATATTTGATGGTGCAGTGGTAGTATTGTTGCCTCACAGCTATAGGTTTTCTGGTTTGATTCTTGGTTGGGGTGGCTTCTGTGTGGAGTCTGCATCTCCTCCATGTGTTTGTGTGGATTTGCTCTGGTGCCCTGCCATTTTACAAAGACGTGTCTGCAGTTTTAATCCCTGCTGAAAATTGGTTTTGTTCTGTCCGCCGTAAAATTGACAGGCATTTGAATTTCAGACTTCAGGTTTCTGAATGCTTAATTCCTTGCATAATTGATAGTGCAGTGGTAGTATTGTTGCCTCACAGCTATAGGTTTTCTGGTTTGATTCTTGGTTGGGGTGGCTTCTGTGTGGAGTCTGCATCTCTTGCCTGTGTTTGTGTGGATTTGCTGGGGTGCCCTGCCATTTTACAAAGATGTGTCTGCAGTTTTAATCCCTGCGTCTCTGCTGAAAATTGTTTTTGTTCTGTCCGCAGTAAAATTGACAGGCATTTGAATTTCAGACGTCAGGTTTCTGAATGTTTAATTCCTTGCATAATTGATGGTGCAGTGATAGTATTGTTGCCTCACAGCTATAGGTTTTCTGGTTTGATTCTTGGTTGGGGTGGCTTCTGTCTGCATCTCCTCCCTGTATTTGTGTGGATTTGCTCTGGTGCCCTGCCATTTTACAAAGACGTGTCTGCAGTATTAATCCCTCGTCTCTGCTGAAAATTGTTTTTGTTCTGTCCGCAGTAAAATTGACAGGCATTTGAATTTCAGACTTCAGGTTTCTGAATGTTTAATTCCTTGCTTAATTGATGGTGCGGTGGTAGTATTGTTGCCTCACAGCTATAGGTTTTCTGGTTTGATTCTTGGTTGGGGTGGCTTCTGTGTGGAGTGTGCATCTCCTGCCTGTGTTTGTGTGGATTTGCTCTGGTGTCCTGCCATTTTACAAAGATGTGTCTGCAGTTTTAATCCCTGCGTCTCTGCTGAAAATTGTTTTTGTTCTGTCCGCAGTAAAATTGACCGGCATTTGAATTTCCAACTTCATGTTCTTCAGAATACATAGTAGCACAACCTTTTTTTTTTAGCAATTTTCTAAGTTTATAAGATGAATATTTTAAATTTGTCCCTATTTTTGGGACTGTATTCTCCCATTATTGGCTTCGTCCAGGTTTTGTGCTAAGGTTGACAGCTATGGCAAGAACTGAATTCACTGAATATGTTTGAGGGCTGTATTCCCTCATTACTGGGTTTGTCCAGGTGTTTTGTACTAAGAGGTTGACAGCTATGGTGAGAACTGAATTCACTAAATGATAGCCATTTAAGTTTCAGTCTTCCTCTCTTTTACAAAGCATCTGATGTGGCGTAGTGGTATGTTACTCTGACTGTTTTTTGCTCAGGGACCTTGGCAGTAAAATATATGGTGGCAACACAACATTTTATTCTAGCAACTTTCCAAGATTATACAAGCAATGTTTAATGTATCCCTGTTTTTGGGCTTTTGACCCCCCCCCCCAATACATTTTGGCTTTTTCCAGTTTTCTTGAGCTGCGAAGTTGAGATGCAGTTGAGTATTGAGTAGATTTTACAAGGAACTGAGAGCTGCAGGGGAATAAGGGGAATAGACGTTTAGTGGTTTGCCACGTTAATACTATAGCACAACAGGCTGTGTACTTGCTTTTGATGCAGAAGGTTGTGGGTTCTACTCCCACAAGGGGTAGATGCTGCCGTACTGAGAATGTTCTCCTTGGTGAAGATACTAACTATGAGTTTGTTATCAGTTTGCCATCCATTTCCTCTTGCAATATTATTACTAGCTTATCATTTTTTTAATGTAATATAGGCAATTTATTCCTGAGGGGCAACAGACACTTTATTTTTCGATGAAACCATGAAATATAAAGGTAATTGCTAGCAGCAACCGCTTCATTAGTTACAGATTTCTTTAATGTGGAATTATTTAGATGACTGACTTCAGAGATTGTGCATATTTACTGATAATGGACTGTAGAATTGTGCATATTTACTGATAAAGGTGGACTGTAGAATTGTGCATATTTACTGATAATGGTGGACTGTGGAATTGTGCATATTTACTGATAATGGTGGACTGTGGAATTGTGCATATTTACTAATAATGGTGGACTGTAGAATTGTGTATATTTAGTAATAATGGTGGACTGTGGAAGTCTGAGTAGACTTTTTTATGATAAATGTTCTCAACTGGGCAGTTTTGCCATTATGGGTGCATATGGTTTGTTTCATTGCTTACTGGAAAAAATGTTTAAAACAAATTTAAAACACCCTGTAACAAGTGTACTGTATTGTACAAGGAATATAATTTTAGTACAATGAGGAAGGTGTATCAAAGAGCACATGTATGTTTCATATGCAAGGAGCCTATGATTCGAAAACAGCCCAAAATTAATCTTTATCTGCCACTGGCAAAATGTATTTTCTTTGAATGTGGGTTTCAATGCTGTTTCAATGAATGTGAGTTTCAAGGGCAGAGAAGTTTTAATGCTAAGTTTTCATTGTGAGACTGCATTGCTTTGTTTAACAGATGACTTAGTGTTTGTGCTGTAAAATACAAAATAAAACTTTCAAATGAAGTCCAACTCATCATAGAAGTAAAGCAGTATGCACATTAGTGTTTATGGTAAATGGAGTGAAATAGCCAAGTATAATGGTTCATTGGAATGGCTGCAGAGGCTCCATTCAACCATTATTTTGTCAGGGGGGAAGGGCAGCAAACTCAGACAGGCCCAGCTGAACTATACCTCCCAACTGTCCAGATTTTCAAAGAATGAATAGATTTTTCTTCTTATTTTTGGTTTGTTGTTCATAAAATTTGTAGTTTTAATTCCTAAATGATTTGCCAGAAGTCACTCTAAGTTTCAGACTTCATAACCTTCAGAAAAATGCATGTTAAAGTAAGAGCTGTTCTATCAACTGTCTCAATTTATACAAGAGCGATTTTAGTACTGTTTATATGTGCCCCCAATATATTTGGCCTTGTTCAGATTTACTGCATTAACAGGTTGAGAGGTACATGCAAATAAATTGCTTTATAGAATTAGGCATAGCCAGCCTCTCAACTGTCCCCAATTTTGGCTCAAAATGTTGCTCTTCCCCCTTATAATCCCTCCGCAAAATAGCAATTTTGGAAGAAAACATGGAGGGTTTACAATTAAGAAATAACTGTAATAATCAAAGTTATAGATTACTTGAAATGCATGTAGATTCTTTTATATTTTGTCAGCTGCTCAAGGTAGCAGTACTAATATTAAAGTGTCCCTTCTTTGACAGGTAGCAGCTGTATTGTGTGTCTATTTTATATTTTTGCATCACGTTTTTGTCCATTTTTCATAAAATTGTGTTTTTTGGCAAATTAGTGACATCACTAAAGACTGAAGTTAGAAAATGACAGACATTTGAGTTTCAGATTTTATACCCTTCAGAAAATTCATACTAATGCAAGACCTATTCTATTATCTTTCTAAGTTTATTAGAGCAATATTTAAAAATTGTCCTTATTGTTGGGCCTTTGTCCCACTTCTGTGTATGGCTTTGTCCAGATTTCTTGCTCTTGAGGTTGAGAGGTATGACAAATGTGTCAGGGCCATCACAGTCAGCCAGAGAGATTTCAAATTGTGACATGCTTGTTGCACCCCACTCCCCCATGTAGTGATTCTGGATGTGTCCAAGCAAGGCAAGGAGTAGTTGTATCTACCTTGGATGGGGAGGACACACTGCATAAGTACTACAGTGGCTTTTCATCTGTCCTTGATTTTGCAGAATGGTCTGGTTTCTGTCATATTTTTGTACTGTTGATTTATGCTTATTACTCAAAGTGCCTGTTGCTCTGTGTTTTTAAGTAGCAATGCTTTAATGACCATAAGGTAAGCTTGTCTGAGATCGTAAGATGCAAGTAAGCTTTAATAAGCATACTGTTAAAGAACTGCCAACATTGAAAGCCTTTCTGTTGTTGCCATGCAGAGATTACTTGACTAGATAATGTATAAGCCTTGGGTATTAAAGGACAGGATTCCATTATTTTAAAAAGCTCATTACACTTGTTGGAGACTTCCAGTCATCTCTACAGACTTTACCCGTAAACTAAACAGAATGCCAATCATGTGTGGTCCATAACCTGTACAGTAATCCTTTAAGCAATGTATCTTGAGCTTGTTTCTTGTTTGCTTTTCATTTTTTACTTGTATCATGTTTTCCCCATGAAACAAGTTGTCAGGCAGCAGGTCTTTTTTGGATAAGAAACATTTTTACAAGTGGGGGCATCACATAGATTTCTACTTTCAGCATGTTACTTGGTACTTTAATAAATCTGAATATATTATAATTAGGACTGCAGTGCAAGGAGAAGTGGTTTGAGTTGAGTGCTTCTGGTTTTTCTTATACTTGATTTTGACTGGCATTCCAGTAATGTATTTAAAAAGTAATTTATTTTTTCATGCCTCACAACCTTTTGTTTCCATCTAGATATTAAGTAAGCTGTCATGCAGCCAATGCATTGAAATATTTTTATTCTTCTACACTTATTTTTGTCTTGATTGGACTTTCATAATGATGGTTTGCCACCCAGGGCAGCGTATTTAATTAAAGTTAGTTTTTTGTGGTTTTGTGCATAGCTCCTCCCCTTTCTGATTGACCACACCCCCTCCCCTTGACCCCACCCATTCAGCTGTCTCCTGCAGCCCCCCTGTGATTTGAAGTCACCAGCCGCCACTGATGGCTTCTATGATTCTTGTGATTCCTCTAGTCAGGATACACATGAGAAAGATGCAATGGTAAATACCCTAGCATTTACATCCTTTGGAACTAAAATTCCAATTTTAGGCTTTCTAAAACTGGAGCCGCATTGGTGGAGACAACAAATTCAGTTAAACCCATTTCTTTCACTTTCTCTCCTTAGTCCCCATCCAGTGTCAAACCACAGATGCCTCAGATTTTCCTTGGGTGGCAGTTTCCATAAGGGTAAAGGTGCAAGGACTTGATTCACTGAAAATATTGTTGCTGAAATTGGTTGTATTTCATATTTGATTATAGCTAATATGTTTATCTTGACTATGGTGAGTTCTAATGGCATAGGTTGGTATGTGGTCACTTATGCTATCTGAGAGGCAGGGTACATCTGTCAGTTTGGCTGGTTTGTTTGTAAGGATCTAGTCTCATGTTCAGTGTCTCCCTGAAGTTTTATTGATTCTAGTCGGTGTGGTTAATAATTGTTTGAAGTTAAACATATTTATGGATTCAGTGGGGGAAGTGGAATTTATGAGTTGCCAGTCTATAGTCAAGTTTCCAAGTAGTATAGTTTCTTGGTTAATTTGTCTGGATATCCAATACAGGATGTTTTCAGCAGTATCAGTTTGATTCCCTGGTGGTATATAAATAGATGTTAAACATATAGTTTTCCTGTTGTTGATTTAAGAGTGTTATTAGAAGTTCTGAATTGTTGAGTGTTATTAGAAGTTCAGCATTGTTAAATGTGGGTATTTCCTGTGGGAGTAAGGTGATGGATTAGGGAATTTTTACATATGATTGCTACACCACTTGCACACTTGTTTTGTCTGTCATGCCTGAGTATATTGTATCTGGGGGGGGGGGTGATATTATTGTCCTTTATTTCTTTATTTCGTTTTTAATCAGGTTTCGGTAGCTATGATTACATCAGGAGTGTATGCAGCAAGGTAGGCATGTATATCATGGATTTTATTGCACATACTACATATGTTCATGTTTAGTTAGGTGAGTTTGGGTTCTGTTTTTTGTTGAGCGGTATTAGGTGACTGGTTTATTTGGGGGTTGGATGAGATAGTTTTATGAACAGTGGGACCTGGATTGGAGTGAATATCTCTGCTAATTTTTTGAATTGATGTTTTACAGAGGGAAGAGAGTGTCCAGTTATATTTTGGTCTTGGTTTGGTATTTGATCGTAAATTTGGATAGTTAATTTTGAGATATTTTTAGATAAATAAATCAGATGTGGTTTGTTTTGTAGTGATAGGGTGTTATGGAGAAAGACAAGCTGGATAAATCTTGATATTTTTTTCTGAGGATTGGTTGAAGTCCTAAGCATTTGAAGAGGGTAGATTTGATAATCAGTGATGAAGGCTAGTAGAGTGAGGAGGAATAGTAAAATACTCTGAGTTAGGGGCATCTTATTTAACTTGGGTGTTAACTTTGTTGACCATTAGGATTAGAAAATGTCAGGAGGGTACAGGATTGTGGTTGCAGAGATGTAATATGATAGTTATAGAGGCAAGGAGTAGAACAGTTTGAGAGAGACTCTTCTGTGGTAAACTAGAGTGAGTGTTACTATTTGTTTGCAGAGACACTTTTATAAAAATAAAAACACACTAAAGAGACAGTTGAGTGCACTGAGTTAATGGTGACTATGCACAAATACTGGTTCAGAACTGAAAATGGTTCAATAACTATCTCTAGCAAAGAGAAATAAGAAAGGGAAGGAGACCAGGGGTGACTTCCTTGAAGGCACATAGTTTCACTGAAGAAGATCTGGCAATATAAATAATGGGAGTAGTGAGTCTAGAAGAAGTGAAGAAAATATAAGAGAAAAAATAGTTTGAGTATATGAGTAAATGTCAATATATGTTAGGAGGTTGAGAGTAAAAACTGACCAACAGGATGTCCATGGAATAGGGTTTACAAAAGGCAAAGCTATTGCTTACAAACTAGGACACTGAAGCACTTGTCTTCAGACTAGTAAATGTGCAGGCTAAAATACACTCACAAAAGACCAGATGCACACAATGGCAAAGGTGGTACAATGTCTGTCCAAAATAAATGGTGAGTGGATAGAGTGGACTCATGCTGCCTTTTGGATGAACTTGCTGTGTATATGCTTTAGGGATGTTTCCAGTGAACCCTGCTAGAGAGAGAGAGAGATAGAGAGGGAAGTACAAACTCCTCATTCATGCCCAGCATGGTTTTAAAGTTTACTTTAAATCAAGCCATTAGTCTCCCAGTTTTTCTATACAAAACCTAAAAAATCAGAGAGAAAAAATTCTGCATACTGTGGTCATGCACAGGCAGCTCAGGTACTATGCTGACACAATCAAGTCCTTTAGAAAACCTGATCAACTATTTATTTATTTTTTTTTATCAAGGGACAAAAAGGGATACCATGTTTCTAGACAATTTCCGGGTGATTTTCAACAGTTATTGCTTTTTGTTATTCACACCATTTTAAAACTGTCTCAGGCATTATCAAGGTACATTCCAGACCTTGTCTTCTTTGGGTGCATACTGGAGAAGCATTCTAGAGGCCGCTACATGGTCCTCTGCACATACATTTTCAAAGCATTACAAGCTGGATCTTCTCTCCTTAAGTATGGGCAAGAATATCCTGAAGAAATCTTCATTTTGATAGCTGTTCCATCCTTGGGGCTAGCCAGTCAGCAATCAGAGTGAAGGTGTTGGGGAGAGCCAGAGCTCTGTGAAGCTGGCCAGTCGCTGTGTCTTAATACAGGGGAAGCAGCCCATATAGCCTACAGGCTACTGCAGCAGTAAGGAATTTGACATCTACTGTTTTGGGCAAGTGCAACTTGCACAACTGTACTTCCTATTCTTTATTTTCATTTTTTACAATATTTCTCTGTGCCTTTTTCTTAACTGTTACCTATTGAAATTATATCATATAGTTACAGGTTAATATATTTGTAACAGCATCCTTTTTTCCTTTACCGACATCATCTAAAACTGAAAATAAGTCAAAGAGCTCAGAAAAAAAATAAAAAAATATTGGATTGATATAACCCAGCAATCCTTTTTCTTTTTACAATAAGCTATCATTGTTTTAATGGATTGCCATACACAGTAAATATTAAAGAAAGCAATTCCTTTTATGCAGAACTCAGAGACATAAGTGTTCCCCCTAAATACCCCGGTGTACCTAAAAATAACACACTGTATAAAATGTACTTTTTGCATCTGGTAAATCATATAATTTCTATCTATTATATGTCTTTCATTTTTTACCTTTCACAGGATCATAGGAAATATTGGGCAGCTAAATCTTTTGACCATTTATACCGTCCTAGTGCCCATTCTTAGATGACACCCTTTTTTAGGGAGGGCTAGGTCAGTCAAGCCAGTGGTGAATTTGTTGTTACACATCCAGTCACCCATTTCCCTTTTATAGGAAGATAATGTATTACACTGCTTAATTTACACTAGGAGTATAATCCAGAGGTGGAGAAGGTACTGCACAATGAACCTTTCCCCCACCATGTTTTAATTATAAATAGGAGAAGATTAAATTGGTTTTGATATTTGTGGTACTGTTTGATTTTTATGGTGATATAAGAGATCCAGGACCACTGGGTTCATAGCGGCATTGAAAGCAGTTGTAGAGTTACCCTCAGGAATCTATAACATGCCATGTAAAGGTGCAGTGCTACCAGTCTTTTCTGGTAGCTTAGCATTTTTAAGACCGTGATAATCTTAGTTAGGAACCTCTTGGGTCTTTCTAGTTGTTTGACATGTCTAGCAAGTTACACTGTAAAGGTGGTATTGTATTCAATGCACTACATAACAATTAAAGGAGAGGGAAATATCAGTCCAAAGTCTAACAACATTCCCATTTTGTAGTTTTATATGGTCTATGTATGCATTTTGGAATGGAAGAGATGCTCTACCAAATATATCAACATTCTTCTTTTTAGCATTTACTTTGAGACCATTGTTAGTATACCACATATATATGCATTTAAGTCCTTGCTGAAGGGCTTAAATATGATAGAAAGACTTGTAAATGACTTCTAGTTTACAGTCATCTGCAAACTTGGTTAACAAGAGATTTTGGATCATGGTCTAAAAGTCAAAAAAGTAAATGCTAAGCAAAACAGATCCCCGCATTGAGGCCTATGGGAAACAATTGGACACCTTCATGCTCTCTAATGACGCATCTGCTTCCCGAACCATATGAATTCTGTCCTTTAGCCTGTTTGCTTATCCATCTTACCACAAACAGATGAATTTGTAATGCATTAAGCTTACTAACTATGCTGTTATGGGGGGATATTCAAATGCCTTTGCTAGGTCAAGATACACCGTCTGGTATAGCATAGCTACTATCAGTAGCCTTTGTTACTCATTGAAAAAGTTAACCTGGTACATTGACTACAAAGCCAAATTGCTGTGGGTCTAGCATGATGAGATTTTTAATATCATAGTTTATCAGACTAGTTACAATATGTTACATGGCTTTGCAATAAGACTCATCAGGCTGATGGGCCTATAATTCCCAGGGTAAATGGTGGGGCCATCTTTGTGGAGTGGCATCATTGTTGTGATGTTTCAAACCTCAGGAACTAAGCTAGTGGCTAAACCAGGTAAAATAGTTGGAGTAGCTCTGCCAGGGTTGTTTAGCACTGTTTATTAAAAAGTAAGATAAATTATTAGTTCACATGGAGAAAGTAAATTTTAGTCTCGAAGACACCTTCAGTACATATTATTTAGTGATGACTGAGAAATTGAGAATTTTTTCACTAACTAGGCTTTAGATAATAATCCCTAGGGAAAAATTCACACTGAAATTCTTTGTCAGCATGCTGGCAGTGTCTACTGGGTCAAAGCAGGTGGTGTCATATTGAAAAGTTTAGAGCAATATTAGATGTTATTTCTTAGTTTCTTAGCATAGCTAATGAAGGATTTCCAGCTGTAGCTTCAGGTACCTAAGTTCATGGTATGGTTTAATTTCAAGTTTTTAGTCAGTTTTCTGAAGTTGTCTTCGATATGAGTAGCTTTTGATCTGTTGTGTACTTTTTTTTTTCCTTCTGTAGACTTTATTTACATTGGTAGGACCACCATGGTGGTTTCTTTTTAAATTTCCTATTATATTAAATCTGGCTAAGGCTCACAGTTTTCTAAATTTATCTGAATGGGAATATAAGTCCATTGTGAAGCTACCTCAAAGAATGAGATATTTTGCATTGTTTGGATTCATGGGAATCCTGTAGAGCTCAAAGTAGATACTGCCTCAAAGTGCAATGTTATGTCAGCAGAAACATTTGTAGAGTAAAAGCTACAGAACAACTTGACTTGACAAAGTGTGCAAAGCTTGTTGCTTATGGTAGAGAAGAGATTCAAACCAAAGGCTAAGTAGTGCTTTCATGTTATTCTGCTGGGAACAGCTATGACTTGTGATTTTTTGTAGTCAAGAGACATGTGCAGTCATTATTAGGCCTCAGAGACAGCTTGAAAATGGGACTGCTTTAATTTAATAAAGTTCACCATGTAAGCCTGCATGACAACAGTTCAAATTTCGCCCAAACTGTTTTCCTCAGTATGCTGATATTTTTCCAAACAAACTAGGCCAACTACCTGTTGTGTTCTCTTTGAAGTTAGACCCAGAGGTCAGCTCAGTTGTCAGACCAGCACGGAAAGTTCCAGTAGCTATGCAAGACAGAGTCAAAGCCAAGCTAGAGAAAATGGTGTAGCTAGGAGTAATTTGTCCTGTAGAAGAACCAATTGAATGGGTATCCTCCATGAAAAAGCTCATAAGAAAAGCTCAGATGATATCAGAAAATGTATTGATCCAAGAGATTGGAACAAAGCATTAAAAAAGACCTCATCATCCAATACGCACAGTTGAAGAGGTTGCTACCCTCATGTCAACTGCCACTGATTTTTTCTGTCTTAAATGCAGAGTTCATTTTGGCAAATTTTGCTTGACCAAAAATCTTCATTATTAACCACATTCTGTATACCATATGGGAGATACAAATTTCTGAAAATGCCACTTGTGATAAATTCTGCCAGTGAAGTATTTTAGTATGTGATGGAGCAATTTTTTTTTGGGGGGGGCTATCCCTATGTTGTTATAGTAGATGTTATTCTAGTAGAAGGCAATGGTGAAGTCAAACATGACAGAAACCTCTGAAAAGTTCTGGAAAGAGTATGTTAATTGAATCTTAAGCTGAATCATCAGAAGTGCAAATTCAGGCTACGAGAAGTTACTTATGTTGGTCACTTGTTTACTAGTTCAGGCTTACGATCAAATCCTTCAAAGCAAACAGCAATTCTTGAGATGCCAGCTCCAATCAGTGTCCAAGCCCTACAATGTTTTCTTGGTATGGTAAACTATCTAAGTAAGTTCATTCCAGATTTAAGCCAACTTACAGCACCGCTCAGAGAGCTGACATGCAAAGATGTAATTTAGTCATGGTCAGAACAGTATCAAAGAGTATTTCATATCCTGAAAGGCTAACCCACCAACTCTCAGCTACTATTATGTTCACAAACCAGTTACTCTTTCCTGTGATGCTTCTAAATTTGGTCTGGGTGCAGTCATTCTTCAAAAGGGGAGACCAGTAGCCTATGCTTTGAGAACTCTTACCCAGACCAAGATATAATATGCCCAGATTGAGAAAGAGCTTTTTGCAATTATGTTTGCATGTTTGAAGTTCCATGATTATATTCATGGTCAACCTATCCAGATCGAAACTGATCATCAACCTTCAGTCACTATTTTGAGAAAGCCTATGCATAGAGCTCCAGCAAGACTGCAACACCTGACGTTCAAATTGCAGAAGTACAATTTCAATCTTGTCTACACAAAAGGCAAACTTCTTTATCTTGCTGATACTTTATTCAGATTGCCCAGAAAAAACACAGAGCAGCATAATGATGAGCAACTTGATTTTAAGGTCATGGAAGTGAGAAATTTTTCTTCCACATGTCTTAATGAGTTCAGAACTCACACAACTTCAGATCCAGTTCTTCAGAAGCTAAACCTCTTTATCAGTGGAGGATTGCATTCAAAGCAATCTTGCTTACCACCAGAAGTGCAACCTTATTTTCCATACAGAGATGAGATTTTGTCAGACAATGGTATCATCATGAAAGGTCCTAAAGTGATTGTTCCAAAATCCTTGCATCAAGTGTACATTCAGATTTTGCATCATGACCACCCATGAACTGATTCTACCAAAAGAAGTATGAGAGGTCTAGTATTTTGGCCTTCTTTCTCAAGAGATATTGAGAAAGTACCTTCATCTTGTTCAGTATGTAATAGTACAAAGCCAGATCAGCAAAAAGAACCACTTCAGTTAAGCCAGATTCCTAAACTACCTTGGTTGACAGTAGCCACAGATATCTTTGAGTAGAATGGTCAACATTATTTGGTATTAGTAGACTCTTATTCAAATCGGTTTGAGATTGACCTACTTCCCAGCCTATCTTCCAGTACAGTCATTACTAAGTTGAAGCGACATTTTTCCATCAATGGTAGTCCGCACAGAGTTATTTCTGACAATGGTGTGCAGTTTACTAGTCAGAAGTTCAAGAGATTTGCAGAAGAGTGGGACTTTGTTCATGTAACAAGTAGTTCTGAATATCCTCAGTGAAAGTTCAAAGTGCAAAACAGTTGATAGAGAAACCCATACATGACAATACTGATGTTTTTCTCAACTTGTTAAATCTCAGAAACATTCCTCATGATAATCATCTTGTTTCACCTGCCCAGAGACTTATGTCAAGACAAACCAGGACCACACTACCAATCAGCAGTAATTTGTTGGTTCCATGTACTAAGAACAACAAAGCAGTAAAAGCTCAACTGTTGAAAAAGCATTTGTCCCAGAAGCCTTACTATGATAAAACCAGCAAACCACTCCATTCTTTACAAAAAGGGGAGATAATAAGGATGCAGATGTCAAAAGGTTTTTATCATATTGGATTTGTGAAAAGTTTATGTCAAGAGCCAAGATCGTACCTTGTGGAATCACCAGGAGTGGAATACAGACAAAATTGGAAGCATTTGTTACCAGTGTCTGAACCAGTGTTTTAGCATCTTGCCTGTGACAAATACTCTAGTTCTCAAAGTGACTTGTCCAATGTTTCTGTACCAGAGGACATTCCATCAGCAATCCCCGTTCCTGAAAAAATCCCTGAAACTCCTCAAACAGAACATTCCATGGTGACTGTCCCTGTTGCTAAACCCAGTCCTAACTATTATGTCACAAGATCAGATCGCATCTCGAAACCTATTTCCAGATATACGGCAACCTGGACATGACTATTGTTTTTCTTTATTAGTGTCTGTATAATTGCATGCCTATTCAAATGTTATTGCTTATATGAGACAGCTCAGTAAAGAGGGAGGATGTATATCGGAGTGTGTGATATACCTTTAAGAAGCTTTCCGGTAAGTCAGCACATGCATATAAGTACTGAGCATGTGCAAGCAATACTGCCATTTTCAGTGAGCAATCAGAGTGTGAACATGCAAGTATGTAGACAGTCAGTTAATAAGATGGTTTGTTTAAGTTTAATGTTCCTGACATTCATCCTGATGCATTTCTATACAATAAACTACTTAAATGAACACCAAAGCCTCAATGTCTTCTTAATGCACATAAGAAAAGCGACATACAACACTTGCATTACCTTTCACACTGTCAGTTTGAGGTCTGAACATGTGGAAGGACGTGTAGCTTGGTATCGCTGTGGTGCTGTCCACAGCCTTGACCCAGATGTCTGTGACTGTATAAATATCTGCGTATTCCAAAGTGGGGACACCTTCCACAGAGTGGAGTTTAGTGCTGCATTACTAGAGTGTAGCAGCATAACCGTGATGTTGTATGAAGATGGCATTTTCGCATTGGAAAGTTTTCCTTTGAGACAGAGCCTATAAGCTTCACTATGGGGGTGTCAGCAGCATTGGCCAGTACACAAACTCCCAGGGGTGACAAATGAAGATCATCTCTGGCAAAGCATTGAGGTCTGTTGAGCAAGTCATCCAAGGCTGACATACAGTGGATCCCCTTACAATGACACCACACACTAAGGCAATTATTGACTTCCAACATTTTTAGTGTGTATTGAGCCATCATCCTAGGTGAAGTTCAAATACAGTTGAAAGCTATGAGCTTTCCCAACAGAGACACAGAGTGTCTAAGGTTAGTCATGTGTCTGCATACAGACCGGTGACACATGTCTCAAGTTGTACACACTAACAGGGACTACAACATCATCATAACATTACCTGATACTGACAGGCTTATGTCAATGTGTGGTATGGCATATCATGACAACTCACAGACAAATAACTGTGACTTTTCCCATATGTAGCCTTGTGAGCAAAACATCAGTGTTTCACATGATGTAATCACCTATGAATAATAGGTTTGATTTTGTATTTTACCTCAGGTGTTTGAACAGTGAAACAGTGGTGCATGAGCTATTATGTGTACTGTGCTCTCCAGAGGTATGATTATGTGCACTGAGCTTGCATATGGGTTTCTAAGGTGTTTGTTGTTTGTGAATGTGTCTGTTAAAGAGCTCCACACATGCAGAGGTGTGTGATGCGGGTGTGGTTGGAGCAATAGGTGAGGTGTGCATGTTTGGCAAATTGCTCATTGTCATATGTACTGACTGGTGTGTGAGATAGCATGGAATCGAGGTTTGTAATATAGTCACATCTCTCACACATTCTGTTTGTATGGCATAAGCGTAGAGGGGTGGGGACACTTTCCATGTTTCAACAGCAGTCATTGATAATGCCATTTGCAATAGAGTCTTGTGTGCACATCACAGCAGGCCATCATTTGGCAGTGTCATGACAGATGCTGAAATTTAACGTCACCTTTATGTAGGTCCCACACAGCATCTAGCAGTGTGCTATAATATGGTTGAGTGATTATGATGCTTTGCCAGGCATGTGGCCCTTGGATTAACCATAATCCTGTCATTAGGCATAGTTGAATAGCATACCTACAAAAGTGACACTGTGCAACTCCAGCAGAGTTAGGGTCATGCTGCTACACCCTTGGTGTTGATAGCCTGAAACACACTGTTTGTAGGCACTCCTTGCAGTAAAGATGTGGATGTCCATGCATGCACAGATGACTCATTCAACTTTGCAGTCATTACTTTGGCCTTGTAAGTCTACAATGCCGTCTAGCAGCCAGACAGCAAACTGGATGTTGTGCGACATGATGTGGGAACACAGACATGTGTTCCGGGTACATAAATGTACAGTATGACACACCTAAGACATGTGTCAGGTGAATACACTTTGGCAAAAGGTGGCCACTCCTCTGCAGTACGCCTCATAGCCATGTCATGCAGACATCTACCATTAAGCTGTTGAAGGGCAGGCTGCACGAATATCTGTGAAATTGTCACCTAACATGGATCACTGCCACTGCAGTGCTTGTTTGAGCAACCTTGGCCATATATGTCACCGGACACTGAGCATTATATTGTGATGCTGCAGTTGTGCTCCTAATCACCATCTGGTCAGTACCCTAGTGAAATCCTAACAACTCTAGAATAGAAGGCATAATATATGTAAAAGTCAAAAGATTGCTCTAGTTGCTAATCAAGGCATATGCCTCTAAAGGGTATGTCAAGCCTATAGAGCCTTGCATGATGTGGGACAACTATGTGGATGAACAAACAAGCTGTGGCCTGCTTCTCATCATAGGTTCATAGGTGTTTACTAGGCTAGCACCTACAAGGGCCTTTTTAAGCCTAGCCATGCATCCCAAATTTCTGACAAGTTCTGATACCCTTGATAAGTGTAAGCATGGGCCTGGGAGATGAACCATTTACAGGTTACTGTGTCCATTAGAGACATAGGTGCCAGACCAAGGATGCATTTCCAGTTTCCCCTCCAATTGTCCAAGTTGTACTTAAACTGGGTTAGGGAGAAACTCTGCTTCACATAGATGAGGAGTCTGTTCCATAGACAGGGTAGTCTCTGGGATACATAGCCATCTCTCCAACATGTCCTATTTATATCACAGGCAAGGTTTAAGTCTTTAGAATGGGTAATTCTGGTACTTTTTGTTTTGTGGATATGCAGGAGGTCCATCAGATTGGGGTCTGACAATACCATGTATGCCAGGCATAGATATCCACTCAAAACCCTCTAGAAGACAGAATACAGTGATAGGGCCCTGAGGCTGTCTGCATAGGACATTTTACTTCCGCCCTGTATTCTTTTAGTAAGGAACCTCTGTGGATGTTCCAATTGTTGAATATGCCTGGTTAGGTACATAACAAAGGGGGCATTGTACTCAATAATAGGTCTGATGAATGCCGAATACAGTGGAACAATGACTTCTTTGGACTTAGATGCCATACCTTTGTTTATAAGTTGCACAACATAAAATGATTTCCTCACCACTGTAGACACGTGATGGTCAATGGCTAGATTAATATCTATGTGTGTCCCTAAGTCCCTGACTACTCTAAGGAGTGTGTTATCAATATGATAGTTACCAGGGATGGATGATTTCCCAAAGGATACTATAATGCATTTCTTGGCATTTAGTTTTAGTCCATGGCTCTGACACTAGTTGTTTGTCTGTGTCAGCCCCTCCTGGAGAACATTTGTGTCAGTGTGAGATTCAATGACAGCTCCTAATTTGCAATCATCTGCAAATGTAGTCAGCCAGAGACCACTGACATTGGCCTTGACATCTGAGAAGTAAATGCCAAAAAGGAGCGGTCCAAGGACTGACCCTTGAGGGACTCCACTTGTGACTGGCCTATTTGTAGAGGTGAACTCCCCAATTCTAACTTCCTGGGTCCTATCTGTGAGCCAATTGTCTATCCACCGGTTGACATATGGGTTTGTACCTAACCTGCTGAGTTTGTCAACAATGCCTGAGTGAGGTATTATGTCAAATGCCTTGGCCAAGTCAAGGTAGGTAGTGTGAATGATTTTGCCCTCATCCATTGTTTTGGTGACCGTGTCAAAGAAATCCACCAGGTTGAGTAGGCATGATCTGCCACTGATGAAACCAAACTGGGTTGGATCCAGTGTCTGGAGGTTTACTGTATCTCTGTTGATCATCTCAATGGTAATTTTTTTCCATGGCTTTACATATAAGACTAGTGAGACTTATGGGTCTGTAGTTTCCAAGGTCTGTAGATGGCCCCTTTGTGCATAGGAATAGCTGTTGCCTTTCTCCATCTATTAGACATGAAGCCTGTTTGGAAGCTACAGTTAAATAGTCATTCCAGAGGCCCTGAAAGGTCATGTTTCATGCTATTTAGAAGGCATCCTGGGATATTGTCTGGGCCATTGATACAGTGTTCTTGGTCTTAGCGATACCATTAAGGACCTGTTCCCTAGTGATAGCAGGGGGGAGCTATATTTGATGATATTTCCTGAGGAAAGGTTGAGGGAGAGAGAGGGGTAAAGTTGAAGCTGAATTTATCAGCCAGGAGGTTTGCTATATCTTCTGGCTCAGTATAGGTGACTCCATTTACAATGAGCAATGCGCACAATTGTTTATTACCTTTGAGGTTGCAGATATAGCTAAATAATGCTTTGTGATTTTCCTCAGCCTGAGGGACCAAACTTACCTCAAATCTGGCTTTGGTAGGCATTATTTGTCCTCTGAGTTGTTTGTTTAGTTTGATGAGAGTGCTTTTATCCTTTTGGGCATTGCACCTCCTAATTTTTGCCATGATTTTCTTCCTCATGTTATACAGTCTATTGATTTTGTGATTCCACCAGGGTGGCTGTTTTTTTTTTTTTTAGTTAGTTCTGTACATCTTCCTGGTGGGTATAGATGCCTCTATGCAGCTGTTAACATGCTTATACAGGATTTCTGTGAACAGTTCTGCATAGGCAGCAGTGGTCTTAGGGTTTATGGGGCCTTGACATTTTGCCAGGTTCTCACTTAATAGCAGGAGGTTAGCCTTAGAATAGCTCCTAAATATTCCAGGTTTAGATGGGGATCCAGTGAACTCGGCACTACCATTTTGCTTCTACTGAGAGAAAAGTTATAGGAGCATGTTATCCCAGGAGAGAATGGTTGTGGTGAGAACAGCATTAGTAGTAGCCAGGTACCAGCAATTCAAGGGACTCCCTTGCTTTCAGCATTCTTTACAAGGTAATTGTGTAATTTCACTACACATTGCTTGATTAGTGTCCAACTGCAGAATAACTGTGTAAAACCTCCCTCCTTACCTTCACAAGGTGTACATATTACTTTTCCCTCCATTGTTTACCTGTGCTCTGTACAGACACAGACACCTTGGAAGACTATTGGAAAACATGATGGCAGTAACTGCAATACTTAGTTGCACACAGCACAACTGGCACGCAGTGACAAGCACTATCCCCAGATGTCTCTGTTGTCTGATATTTAAAGCCATGAAAAGAGTTATCATGGAAATGATCAGTAACAATGTCATACATCTACAGACACTGGACCAAACACAGTTTGTTTTGCTCAAGGACAGATCATGCCTACCCTAACTGGTGGACCTAATTGAGTGTGAAACTATGCAATAGATGACTCACTCCACCTACCATGGCCTGACAAGGCATTTGACAATATTAGGCCATCAAGCATTGTTGAAAAACTGTTGAGGTTATTTACAAACTAGTATGTCAGCTGGTGGATAGCCAAATGTCTGACAGTCATTATCCAGGAAGATAGCATTGGGTAGTCCACTGCTACAATGTGGCCAGTCACCAGTGAACTTCCCTCACAAATCATTCCAAGACTACCCCTTGTAAGCATTCACTTCTCTACAGTCAATGGTCACTGTCGGTGACCTCTGATTGACTACATTTGTTGATGATTGCAAATTAGGAGCTGTCACTTTATCCCACACAGAATCAACAGTTATCCAGGATGGGCTGACACACACAGTTGTTGTCAGAGTCATTGACAAATACTTACTGTCAAGGAATGCACAATAATATTCTTTTAGAAGTCATCCACCCCTGGAAAATATCATATTGTCTGCACACCACAAACAGTTGACCCATTAGTCAGGGACTTATGGACACAGAGAGTGATCTTGCCTTTGACTTTCACTGGTTGGTAAGATGTGGGGATTCATTCAATTTTGTACAACCTATAGAGAAAGGTATGGCATGTAAATCTCAGACTGTCGTTGTTATGCTGTATTTTGCATTCATCACACCTATCATTGAGTGCAATGGCACCTTTGGTATGAAGCTACACAGGCATATCTGACAACTGTAACAGCCACATAGGTTCCATAGTTAACCAATACATAGTGTATATATAACATGTCCTATGCAGACCATGTCAAGGCTGCAACTGTGTATTCTGTCTCTTACATGCTTTGGAGGAGAGGTGTATGGATAGATACAGGAAGGTGTCAGATCCCACTGTGTACCTCCTGCGTATCCAAGAAAGGACTAGCATGTGTATTACTTGCTCTACACACCTACACCTTGAGTGTGGTATAAATAGGACATGCTGGAGAGACATGTACATAACACAGACATTACACCCTATATGTAACAGGCTCCCCATCCATGTGAAGCACACTTCTGCTGTAATGCTCATCATGTGCAAGTTACACAATGGGATGCGGAACAAGACAATTAACACTGGTTTAGGACACATGTCTGTAATGGACATAGGAAAATTATAGATGGTTCATCTCCCTCACTACAGCTTGTAAATGTGTCAGCTCCTGAATCCATGTTTACACTTATGAAGGGTATCAGACCTTTTCAGAGATTAGGGATACATGACTAGGCTGAATAAAGCCCATTCTCCTTGTTAGCCTGTTATTCACATATGAACCTATGGAGCCATGCACCTATACTGCTGTACTTTTCTGAAGACATTTTTCTTCTGTGCTGACATTCCATCCTGTGCTCTGATGTTTATGGGTTTATTGTAGCTGTGTACCCATAGGTGTCTCCCACACAATCTTGAAACTGAAACCTAAACAGGTCCATGAGACACCTTTTATTGTGTAAGTATACAGCCATTACAACATCATCCAAAGTAATGTATACAAAATACTGTGGTTTACACATTACAAATGGCAGCATACAATGTATGTCAGTGACCAGTAGAAGTGGCATGTCAAAGGCAATAATGAATTAAACAAATAAATAGTAATTTATATAGTCACCCTGTACATCAGACACATAGCTTTATTTCTCTGCATCGATGACGAGAATGACAAGTATGTGGCACAGGTATCATCATTTGCACAGGGTGTTGTGTGGGGGTACAGGAGGCCTAGGCTGACACAATAGGTTGAAAGCATGTGTGTGAGCTAGGAAGGGAAACAGGCAAGATGGACCATGGAAATGTGCTGTGTGTGTCTGTAGGTGACCCAATTGTGACAGTGGCGTGTGAGTGTGTGTGTGACCACAGTCAACCGCAGTGTTAGCCCTACATGTCTGTATGTTGGACAGCTTTGAGGTTTCAGTTTCAAGATTGTGTGGGAGACATCTCTGGGTACACAGCTACAATAAACCCATAAACATCAGGTCACTGACAGTTCATAATCTCCACCCCCAAAGACAGGAACTGGCTCTGCTCGGAGTTGCACTAGCAACTCCATGCCCAAGGTCAAAAGCGGGGTTACTATCTGACAGTGACTGCTATCTGCTGGGACTGTATCCTCCGCAGGACTGTCCAGAACCATGAGCCCATGGCCTGCTATGTCTTGGTGTGGACAGCACACTCTGCTCTGGAGTGCCGGATGTGCTGCCGCTATAGGAGTGTGATTGTTCATGGCCACATGGACTCTCAGCAGCTGTAGTTGCTGATCTACATCTACAAGTCCGATGCTCAACTCCAACCAGATGTTCCATCACAGACAATGTGAATTCCAAGACAGATAGTCTGCGATCTGTCTCAGACCAATGTCTTTCCACTGCATCAATCAACTGATCCAGGGTATCAGCAATGTGGTGGAGGCAGTCATGGATGTCAGACTGTGCTGCATCCATGGCCCTGAGCATTTGTCTGGAGTTCCTTTCAGAACATGCCTGTTCCTCCATGATGGCCTGAAATATATGTCGAGTGACACATGATGAGACACCTGCAACAGATGATGGAAGGACAGCAGGTCCTATAAGCACCCCTATCAATCCACCTGTTTGTAACCTCACCATCTCTTTGGATATGGCCAGTATTGACACTCACTGCAGCCATAGTTGCCACACTTTCCTATTCAATGTTCCCTCCCTCTAACTGTCCAATATCTGTGGCCTCTGGGTATTGGGTATGTGTAGGCATACTGTCTGTGTACAGTGATAATGAGGGTAGAAGAGGGATGTAAACCTCTGGGACAGATTCAGTTCCTGCAACCTCCACCTATGCTTCACTTTGGCCACCATCATTATCAGAGTCTGAACAGACACTGACATCAGGTTGTAAAGGAGACAGAGACCACCCCCCTGGTCACCTGTGATAAAAAAGGGAAAAGCAGTGCATTAATACCTGTACTACTATGCTCTGCAGTACTATGGCACAATATTTGTTAAGCTGTATAGACTGCTGTCACTATTACAGACCGTTTTAATCCCCAACCTGAAATAGTAGGACATAAGGACATTATTTTCTAACAAACATCTGTAGTTACTTGTAAATAAAAGCTCTTTAAACAAGAATGTCATGAGCAACAATATTGTACACTGTTGACATTTCTCAAAACTCTGCACAGTTGACACATATGGCAATCTCTAATGTCCTGACACTACTGTCACATCTATCAGTGTAGTCACACCTACAAGGCATAGGTATGACTCTAAACTGTGTACAGTCAGAAAATATTTGTGCAGTTGGCAATCATGTAGACAGTACATCAATCTAGCCACAGGCCTAGGATGACACTTTAGCAAATACATTGCACTAAATCTATATCTTTAACAAAATAGTGTTGTGCTCACCAGGAGCAGGAGCACAGCCTCGTCCGATTCCTGTCAGTCCTGTGAAAATTTGAGGGAGAGGCAATGTAAACACCACCACATGTTGCACTATAACAGGGTAATACATTCATATATCTCACATTTACAGTAGCTACTATGTTAATCGGTATGTTGGTCAAAATGTGAGTATGAGATTCAAGCTACAGTTAACCTCCTCCGCCCCCCAAAAAACAAACACCTAACACCCACATGAAACTATGTACACCCTAACACACTGAATGCTACAGTATACCAGTGCTGATCTAGCTAAGCATACCTGGATGTTCATCTTGCATGGAAACATTGACACCCACATCTACGACATACTGTGTGATCGATGCCTGGGAGCTGTCCTGTGTTCCTAGGTTTGTCAGCAATTCCTCAGTGGCTGACAATGGTTGTTCCACAGCAGGCCATCCACCAAAGACACCATGATCTCTTGCCACATCTGCTGCTCTTCTGTGTGCAGCACTGATCATATCAGTGGCATGGTGTTGCACCTCCTCATATGTCCTGCTCTGGTGACAGACAGCATTCACATCGCAGACCAGGTCAGCCCACAATGCTGCCCGGTGTTCCCTGTTTTCCCTCCCCCTGGACAGCAGGAGTTGATGGTATTGATGTAAGGCTTCCAGGATGATGTCATTTTCAGCATCCATAAAAGGCGCCGGCATCATGACTACATCTTTCCTGAAAGACAGCAAAATGGGAACACATGTCCGGATCACATACGTGGGAGTACACTATGTAGAGATACAGCAATAATGGATGGCTGGCAGTATTCACTGCTTGATTACACATCTCATATTCCACAGTGTGCAAACATACTAAGGGTGTGGATGCAACTAGGATAACAACAGTAGTCAACTATTCCTGTTTGTTCCATGACAGATACTGATGCATGATCACACACCCAACACAGGAGTCCATTGTAGTGTGGCCCATAGGGGTAACCTCCCCACTTTATAATATACAAAAACAGCAGTGCCAAACAAATAGCAGTGTGCTATTACAACTGGTATCAAGGGACATTCTCAGGAGACCAGTGTACCAAATTAACAAAAGGCATTCTACCCTTAATGTACTGTAGTTCCTCTGCAGGTGTAACTAATCTGGAGCTCAATGACATGTTATCATTACAGTTCTAAGAAAGGCTTAATGCTGTAATCCCCATTCCCCCTAAGTATATTCACACATATGCATCGTGTTGGAAACAAAATGATTACATACCTGATGGAGTACAATACTCCTCCATTGATAGGTACAGATATATAAATGTCATACCAATGAGTTCACCCTGCAAAGTAACTCTCATACACAATGGTTCCCCTAGCTAGCTGTTTGCCTTTTTAACATGGTTCTCATAACCAAGTGATTACCTCTTAACCAATCTATGCTTCTGAAATGCTAATTGCAGCCAACAAAGCTGTTTTGTGGTATAATCAGCCAATCATATGCAACCATTGAACAAGATATAAGGCCTCAATGTTATATCATGCTATTCTCCTGTTAAGTGTGTGCTGGCAACTCTTGCATCTAGCACAACCTCCATATATGTATGTTAACTGTGCAGCTGTGGTTGTCTGTGATATCACTAGTAAATCATTGTGGGCTGTAGTCTGATATTACTGTGCCACAATTTCAGTGCACACTTCAAAATCCTTTTGGAATTCAGTCTAATGCATGATATGACATTATCTGCACTTTCTAGAGTTGTACTAGCAGTAGTTACAAGTGGTCCTATCTGTAGGCCTTTGACTTCTATTACTTAGATGCAGACATTCCATTTGTACTGCTTTTGGTGGATAAATAGGTGATGAGACACACATACATATCATGATTTATAAAGCTGATGTCCACATATATGTCTTTGCAATGCTAGATGCAGCTATAGTTGAACCCAGGACCATGTGTACCAAAAAGCAATATTTTTAATGCGTTTTACAGACTGAGCTACAGCATTTTTAAAATAGAAGGTGTCATTTTACATGCTGTAGATATCATTCCACAGTTATCTGTTGTTACATACCTCACTTACATGTATTATTATATGTATGGCTTTAGAGTGCTGTATTTCTGTACCAGATTCCCAGTTAAATTCCTACTTTTACATTAATGTTTTAGTAAGTATATTTTTACATGCTTTACATATTTCAGGGTTACCTGCTATTAGATACCTCACGTACATTCACTCTTATGTATATGGCTTTATAGTGATGGATTTCCCCTACTAGAGTAACAGTTACAGTAATATCTTTCTATATTTCTTTTAGCTGGTTTGCCTGTTGCAGGGTGATGCTCAGCATCACTTAAACACGCTTAATGATGGGAACGTGAGCATGAGTATGTTTTGATTAAAACACCTGCAATAATTTGCAGCTGTGTGGCTTTGCAGGTTGAGCTACATTTTCTATAGGTGCAATGGTGCTGGGCTCAAAGAAGGGAAGAGATGTGTTCTGCAGGTGCAATGTTTCTGGGCCCAAAGTAGGGCAGAGGTGTACTTTTTTGAATGTGGTTAATATTTTTACAAAGGCATATATCAATGTAGTGCTATTTAGCATAGCTAAGTGATGCAACGAGCTATGCCACATCACCCAGAAAATCATTAAAGAAAAGAAAACTGGGGAGATAGGACAGTGGTGAAATGGAGTGCAAGCAGGGGGAAAAAACATAGTGAAAGGACAGATGTAGGAAAGAACTATACCTATCCATTTCTTGAACAGCAACAACTGTCCACTTTAACAGATATTTTGGCTGAATTTGGACTGTCAGCCCCAGAAAGGGGTGACAGCAACATAAGTACATTGTCAAGCCAATTAGACCAAATTGTGTGTGTCCAGTGTCTATGTATAAGACAATATTATTTTGGGGACAGGAGCCCACTTTCTTTTAAGGTGAGAGTGAAATGCTGGGGAAGGGGCATAGGTATGTGTGAGGGAGGTAAGTTGGGAAGGTGATGAAGTTTTTGCAGACAGATACAACAGCAGACAAGGGTGGTGCATGAGCCATGGGGGGGGGTGAACACCTTGGATGGGAGAGTGATGTGGAATTCCAGTCCCATGAATGTCAGACATGGTAGCAGTGTGACTCAAGTCCTCACCCATGGGACTGTTAGCACTGCTCCTTCACTGCTCGGCAAGAGGCGGTGGTTGATGCTGGTGGCTAGGGTGAGGCTGACCCACCAGAATGGACAGCATGCTCTTCATCCGACATAGACATGCTCTGACAGTTTGGTGCAGAACCTATGCACCATACCTGGCAGTTCCTCATGGGTGACATAATCACCCCCTCCACTTCCACTCCCAGAGGGGGCTACCCCCATCCTGTGGGTAGAACTACCTGATGGTGCAGGAAGTGCAGGGGCAGCAGAGGGGGTACCACCAGGCTGTAGCTCAGACATGTCGGGGTAGCCAAGGTAGGTAGATTGCCAAGAACCAGCCTACCTTGTCGCGTTGTAGAAAATAAATATAAACATAAGGTGAAAATAAACATAACTAAGCAAATGTTAGTAATAACATAATAGAAGATAATAATGATTAATACAAAGAAATAGAAAGTAATATAATGATGAGCACAACAATAAATAACATAAATAAAAGTATTTTAACAGCAAAGCAATATGAAATTATACATAAAGCCAACATAAGAAGTAGTTACAAAAATATATATTAGCATCAAATCTTAATAATAAATGGCATTAATAAAGTAAAGAAGAGAAGCAGTGGGGTGACAGAGAGAAACATATTATTAGTAACTTTGCAAATTATATTACTACACAGACTACTACTACATACTTCTACATATGTACAATTTCAGTTTTGAGTACAGTGAGTGCAACTATTGTATAGATGATGTTGCGTGTACATAGCTCTCAATCTGTTAGCATGGGACAGTATGGGCCAAGCTCTAACACATGCTGGTATAGAGGCACAACTACAGGGAACATTTGTACATAGTGTGCTCATACATTAGTAGCAAGGTGTCCTGATAGATTTGCCAATAAATTGCATGTCAAGTAATATCATGTATCTGCTGATCAAGGACCAGACATATGAGGCACTAGTCATTACATTCTGCAAAACAGTGACAGCTGAGAGGTATGTTCATGTACACTGAGTAGACTAGAGAGCTGCTTTGTTAGTTGGCTGCCATGGTATTAGAACCTAGAAGCTGAGACTACAGGAAAACTGTCACCTCATCTAACAGTTGATTGGTGTCAGATTAGAACACACAGTACGTCAGTACAGTAATAATGCACACTTATTTGAAAAGATTACTTATCAAAGAACAATCCTTCTTTAAATTTTTATAGTTTCATATGGGTTTACTAGGTTAATGACTGCAAGGGCCTTTTTAGGTCTTGCCATGCATCACAAATCTTTGACAAGTTCTAATACCCTTGATAAGTGTAAGCATGGGCCTGAGAGAGTAACCATTTACATGTTACCTGTGTCCATTACAGACATGGTTGCCAAACCAGGGATGAATTTCCAGTCTCCTATCCAGTTGTCCAGGTTGTACTTGAATTGGGTTAGGGAGGAACTCTGTTCCACATGGATGGAGAGCCTGTTCCATAGATAGGGTAGTCTCTGGGATACATACCTATCTCTCCAGCACATCCTATTTATATCACATGCAATGTTTAAGTCTTTAGAATGAGTAATTTTGATGCTGTTTGTTTTTTGGATATACAGGAGGTCCTTCAGGGAGGGGTCTGACAATGCCATGTATGCCAGGCATAGATCTCCTCTCAAAAGCCTGTAGGAGACAGAATACAGGGATAGGGCTTTGAGGCAGTCTGCATAAGACATTTTACTTATGCCCTGCATTCTTTTAGTGAGGAACCTCTGTGGATGTTCCATTTGTTGGATATGCCTGGCTAGGTACATACCAAAGGGGGAATTGTACTGAATGATAGGTCTGATGAATGCCAAATACAGTGGAACAATTACTTCCTTGGACTTTGATGCCATACCTTTGTTTATAAGTTGAGCAACACAGAATGATTTCCTCATCACTGTAGACATGTGATGGTCAAGGGCTAAATTACTATCTATGTGTGTCCCTAGGTCTGTGACTACTGGGTCAACTCTAAGGGGTGTGTTGTCAATATGAGAGTTACCAGGGATGGATGACGTCCAAAAGTATACTATTATGCATTTCTTGGCATTTAATTTTAGTCCATGGCCTTGACACCAGTTGTCTGTCTCTGTCAGCCCCTCCTGGAGAACATTTGTATCAGTGTGTGTTTCAATGACAGCTCCTAATTTGCAATTATCTACATATTTAGTTATTCAGAGATCACTGACATTGGCCTTGACTTCTAAAAGGTAAATGCCAAAAAGGAACAGGACTGATCCTTGAGGGACTCCACTTGTGACTGGCCTCTATGTAGAGATGAACTCCCCAATTCTAACTTCCTGGGTCCTGTCTGTGAGCCATTTGGCTATCCACCAGGTGACATATAGGTTTGTACCTAATCTCTGGAGTTTGTCAACAATGCCCTAGTGGAGTAATGTGTCAAATGCCTTGGCCAGGTCAAGGTATGCAGTGTGAATGATTTTGCCTTCATCCATTGCTTTGGTGACCTTCTCAAAGAAGACCACCAGGCTGAGTAGGTATGATCTGTCCTTGACAAAACTAAAGTGGGTTGGGTCAGTGTCTGGAGGTTTACTATATTTCTGTTGATCATCTCCACGATAATTCTTTCCATGGCTTTACATATAAGACTGGTGAGACTTATGGGTCTGTAGTTTCCAGGGTCTGTAGATGGCCCACCTTTTTGCAGAGAGATGACTGTTGCTTTCTCCATTCATGAGGCACGAAGCCTGTTTGGAGACTACAGTTAACAGTAATACCAGAGATCCTAGTAGATCATGTTTCGTGCTATTTAGAAGGCATCCTGGGATATTATCTGGGCCCATTGATGCAGTGTTCTTTGTCTTAGAGAGACCATTAAGGACCTGTTCCCTAGTGATAGTAGAGGGAGTTATATTTGATTATATTTCCTGAGGAAAGGTTTAGGGGGAGAGAGGATTAAAGTTAGACCTGAATTTATCAGCCAGGAGGTGTGCTATATCTTCACAATCAGTACTGGTGGCTCCATTTACAATGAGCTCTGCACACAATTGTGTATTGCCTTTGAGGATGCAGGCATAGTTAAAGAATGCTATGTCTGCATCCTCAAAGGCTCTGTATACAATTGTGTATTGCCTTTGAGGATGCAGGCATAGCTAAAGAATGCTTTGTGGTTGCCCTTGGCCTGGGAGGCCAAATTTACCCCAGACATGGCTTTGGTAGACTTATTTGTCCTCTGAGTTGTTTGTTTAGTTTTATGAGAGTGCTTTTATCCTGCTTGGTGCTGCACCTCCTAATTTGATATGAAGGATTTTCTTCCTCCTGTTATACAGCCTATTGATTTTGTGATACCACCATGGTGGCTTGTTTTCTGCATTAGTTCTGTACTTCTTCGTGATAGGTACAGCTGCCTCTGTGCAGCTATTATGATGCTTGTGCAGGGTTTCTGTAAACAGTTCTGCATAGGGAGCAGTGTTCTCAGGGTTTATGGGGGCTTGAAATTAATAGCAGTAGGTTAGCCTTAGAATAGTTCCTGAATATTCCAGGTTTAGCTGGAGGGTGCAGGTTTTATTTTTACTTCAAAGGAGACCATTTTGTGTTCTGACATTTCCAGGGAAGGCATTACAGTAGGAACTCTCCTATATTAGTGAGGACCAGGTTACACTCCTGGTTGGTGTATTGACTATCTGGTCCAGGGAGTCTGTGTTTACAAAATCCATGAATCTCTGTGCATGTACATTTAGAGTCGTATACAATTCCCAGTTAATAGTTGGGTAATTAAAGTCACCCATGAATATGGTATTGGGTTGGACAATGTGTTTCCAAAAAGTTTTAATACATGGTATGGGTTTCCTGGGTCATAGAGGGGGACCTATACCTTGCAAGGAAGTGGTATTGGATTTTGCCTGTGGTGATTTGAGCATGGAGCAGCTCAAGTGCATTGTCCTGTTTGACCAGTCTTGAAGTATATTTATTTTTGATGTAAATAAAGACACCTCCACCTTTAGTCCCTGCCTGTGAAGTAGCTGGCCTAAATGTGTGGAAAGCATTATAACCTTGCATTGTTGGTGTGCTTTCCATGGCTTTAAACCATGTCTCAGTGACCGCACATATATTAGCATTCTCTAGGGTAAAGAGAGCTTCTAGGCAGGGGGGTGTTTTTTGTTTAGACTCCTAACATTGAGTAGTGATATCTTTAGATTTTCTTTGTTTTAATTTGCTATGTTGGAAGTACTTTCAGTTTCCCATTGCCTAAAAAAGGCACTATGGGGGAAGACAATATTTTAGCTAGTACTCAAAATACAAGAGGGGAGAGGTGCAGACCATCCCTGACAAAGAAGCATAGTTTGTTGACCATTTCCTTCCATGCTGACAAGTATTACAATCCCTTAGAATGACACCAGAAATTAAGCCATTTATTAAAGTCAATCATCTTTTGTTCGTATTTTGGCATCATCCATGGAGAAGGTAAAATACTGCCCAATGCTAGGCTCATATTAGCCTGATACACATATTCCGAGAGCTCTATGATGCCTCTCTTCATGTAGTCTAGGAAGGTATGCCTCAGACCATTTATTCCCACATGGCCTATGATTGAGTCATACTGGTAACTGTGGTCCAGTGACCTGAGTGCCTGTGTAATGTGATGGATCCTAACCCCTGATAAGCATCTGACAGTGACTTTCTCCTTACTCAGCCTGGTGAGAAAGACATCAGTGTGTCTCATGATAGAGTCTCCAATGACCAGAATGTTGGATTGTGTGGTGGATTGCCTTATGGGGTTAGAGGTAGAGGCCCCATGAGATGTAGCTCTATGTGTTGATGTCGGTGTCATTTTAAAAGAGCGCATTTGGGGCTGCTGAGGGTATTTGTTATGTGTACTTCATGTAGGAGATCTTTGTGGTTTAGGAAGGTTAACTTTAATTGCCTCAGCATATGTGGGTCAATGTGTCTGCTTTGAATTGTGCGTGATGGGTGCAGGGCGTGTACTTCTGACGACTTTATTGACATTAGGAGTACTTTTATGTGAGAGCTTTGCCTCCAATGATATTGTATAAATACATCTCTCACATACCATATCAGTTTGTTTAAGAATTAACTGGATGTCAGTAAACATGAGGCAATTTCTACATTGGCTCAGGATGCCCGTATCCACCAAGCTGGTAACAGAGACAGTAGGAAAATTCATATCCATGGCAACAGACCATTTTTTTATTGATTAGACAGTTAGAGTGAGAATATCAGTCACTATCAGGAGTATCCAGTTTGCAACTATGGGGACAGTGCTTGTCATTGCAAACTAGTTGTCCTATGTGCAGCTGGGCATTGAAGAAATTTAAATTGGGCTTTTACAGGAAAAATGTCACTTAAGGTGTCTGAGTCTGTACAGAGCACTGCCAAATACTGGCGGGGAAACTAATACATAGACCCTGAAAATTTAAAGATGAAGTATTTAGGCAGATATTCTGATGTTATCAACAAATCAAGCAGTACTTACTGAAAAATAGAATTAGATTGTCAGGAATGGTGAAAAGAGGGGAGTCACATGAATGGCTACTGTCTGGCTACTACTAATGCTGGTCTCACCACAGCTTCATTCTGTTGGGATACAATGCTCCTTTGCCTCTTTTCTCACCAGAAGCAAAATGTTAGCACCAATCCCAAGATGTGAATCAGGCCACAGCCTGATTATTGATAATGTTCCTTAAAATCTGTCATTTAGACATACGGATAGCTGCCCGGGATTTTAGACACCTTACCCATATACCTTGTTCCTTGACCGGGTAGAATGTACAGCATTATTTCAGTCAAAATGGGCAGAACACAGGCTTGAACCTTACTCTGGGTATTGCACTACAGTTATTTCAGACAGTTTTTCTGCAGTCTTTATTCATTTACATTTAATAGTTGACTAGTATCAGATTAGAACACATGCACTGAATACAGGAATAATGCACACTTATTTTTAAATATTACTTATCAAAGCACAATCCTGTTTTAAACTTTTATTGATAATGTTCTTTAAAATCTGTCATTTATACACAATGATAGCTGCCCGGCATTTCAGGTACCTTACCCATATACCTTGTTCCTTGACTGGGTGGAATATACAAAATTATGTCAAACAAAATGGGCAGAACACAGGCTTGAACCTTACTCTGGGTATTGCACTGCAGTTATTTCATACAGTTTTTTCTGCAGTCTTTATTCCAGTGGCGGCTGGTGACTTCAAATCAAAGGGGGGCTGCAGGAGATAGCTGAATGGGTGGGGTCAATGAGAAGGGGTGCAGCCAACTAGAAAGGGGAGGAGCTATGCTCAAAACCACAAAAACTAACTTTAATTAAATATGCTGCCCTGGGTGCCAAACCCTCATTATGAGAGTCCAATCAAGACAAATGAAGTATAAAAGAATAAAAATATTTCAATGCATTGGCTGCATGACAGCTTACTTAATATCTAGATGGAAACAAAAAGGTTGTGAGACATGAAAAACAAAATTACTTTTTAAATACATTACTGGAATGTCAGTCAAAGTCAAGTATAAGAAAAACAAGCAGCACTCAACTCAAACCGCTTCACCTTGCACTGCAGTTCTAATTATAATTTATATTCAGCTTTATTAAAGTACCAAGTAACATGTTGAAAGTAGCAATCTCTGTGATACCATCACTTGTAAAAATGTTTCTTATCCAAAAAAGACCTGCTGCCTGACATCTATCTACTTGTTTCATGGGGAAAACATGATCAAAGTAAAAAATGAAAAGCAAACAAGAAACAAGCTCAAGATACATTGCTTAAAGGATTACTGTGCAGGTTATGGACCACACATGAATGGCATTCTGTTTAGTTTACGGGTAAAGCCCTCAGAGATCACTGGAAGTCTCCAACAAGTGTAATGAGCTTCTTAAAATAATGTAATCCTGTCCTTTATTACAAATATGGTCATATGCATTTCAATACCTAACACTTATACATTATCTAAAGCAAAAAAGTGTTTTGGAGAATTACTTATACATTATCTAGTTAAGTATTCTCTGCATGGCAACAACAGAAAGACTTTCAATGTTGGCAATTCTTTAACAGTATGCTTATTAAAGCTTACTTGCATGTTATGATCTCAGACAAGCTTACCTGATGGTCATTAAAGCACTGCTACTTAAAACACAAAGCAACAGGCATTTTCTGAGTAATAAGCATAAATCAACAGTACAAAAATATGACAGAAACCAGACCATTCTGCAAAATCAAGAACAAATGAAAAGCCACTGTAGTACTTGTGTCTACTTTGGAGGGGGGATACCCTGCACATTTACACCCTGCACGTTTACACTGCATAACTGCTCCTTGCCTTGCTTGGACACATCCAGAGTCACTACATGGGGGAGTGGGGTGCAACAAGTATGTCACAATTTGAAATGTCTCTGGCTGACTGTGATGGCCCTGACACATTTGTCATACTTCTCAACCTCAGAGCAAGAAATCTGGACTAAGCCATACATAGAAATTGGACAAAGGCCCAAAAATAAGGACAATTTTTAAATATTGCTCTTATAAACGTAGAAAGATAATAGAATAGTAGGCTTAGCATTAAAATTTTTCTGCCCTTGAAACTCACATTGAATGAAATAGCATTGAAACCCACATTCAAAGAAAATACATTTTGCCAGTGGCAGATAAAGATTAACTTTTGGCTGTTTTCAAATCATAGGCCCCTTGCACATGAAACATACATGTGCTCTTTCATACACCTTCCTGATTGTACTAAATTATATTCCTTGTATAATACAGTACAGTTGTTAGACAGCATTTTAAATTTATTGTTTTGAACATTTTTCCAGTAAACAATGAAACAAAATGCATGCACCAAAGACAAAACTACCCAATTCAGAACGTTTCCATCATAAAAGTCTACTCAACATTCTACAGTCCACCAGTATCAGTAATTATGCACAATCTCCGAAGTAGTAAAAGTCATCTAAATAATTCCACATTAAAGAAATGTGTAACAATGAAGAGGTTGCTGCTAGCAAACAACTTTATATGCCATTGTTTATTCATCTACAAATAAAGTGCCTGTTGTCCTTGAAGAATAAATTGCCTATGTTGCATGCATTAAAAAAAATGATAAGCTAGTAATATCGCAATAGGGACTGTATGGCAAACTGATAACAGGTTCATAGTTACTACTCTAGGTATCTTTGAGAAAAAGGACTGCAGCATCCACCCACTTTACAACACAGTTCAGTATCAGCAATGCATCTATCTACTGTGGGAGTAGAACCCACAGCCTTCTGCATCAAAAGCAAGTACACTACCTGTTGTACTATTAACAATGCAAGCAGACTCAGAATAAGCAGCACTAAAGTTTTGTTCCCCTGCAGCTCTCAGCACCTTGTAAAATTTACTAGACACACATTTGTAGCTCTGAACTTTGCAGCACAAGAAATCTTGAAAAAGATGACATTTATTGGGGGGGGTCAAAAGCCCAAAAACCAGGGACACATTTTAAACATTGCTTGTATAATTTGGAAAGTTGCTAGAATAAAATGCTGTGTTACCACCATACATTTCACTGCCACGTATCAAAGTCAACCCCCTCCCCAATATTTCTACTCTGTTTCTGCTCCTTCTGTTTTTATTTATTCCTATTTTGCAAAAAGTCTCTGAAAAGGTACTACCTAAAAGAGCACAAAACAAATCAATTACAAGTATTACTAATCCGGGTAACCAAGGGAAGAATAAGAAATGTAAAAAAGAGCTTGATAATATTTATGAGAAAGAAAAACAGAAAAAGAAAAATATTAAAACAGCTGGAGAGTCAGAATGGGATACTGTTAGAGGTCAGTAAACCATGTGAATGGAAGAAAAGTAACTGCACAAGAAGTGACAAGATCGGGACAGCCTCTCAAAAACCACTGCCCTCATAACTTGTTTCTTTGGGTGTGCATACTATGAAGCTGTTATTCACCAACCCTACTGAGTTTCTTCTACCTAGTCTTGAGTCTTTTTACTAGCATCTTTAGAACCTGATTCTATATTCTAAGCGAAGCTAACCCGGTGGTTCACAGAACAGTAGTTTCACTTTTCTATGAGTATTATGTTGGTAATATCCATTCATAATAGACTCTGGCATCTCTTAGTTCTCTCTTACCTTACAGTTGGCTTTGGTTACCATTAGGTCATAAGCTGTAATTACTCTACACTCTCTTATCTGGGAGTTCAAAAAGCATTCCCCTCAATCTGCACACTTTTCTCTTGGTTTCTCTGCCCCAAATCTAAGAGTTTGTATTTCTTTGTAGTAAAATTTGAATCTATGAAAACATAATGACAATCAGAATTCCAAAACACATAACATAGAAGGTGCTGAAATGGGAAAAAAAACCCACGAAAAATAGAATGGCCAACACATCGAAAACATTCAGGATGAAAAAACAAAATCAAATATCATATAATGCAAGAATCCAAAAACGGAGTCCAGATCTGCTTTTGCTGACTTGTATAATTACTACACAGGATACAGAATCAATGGCCAAAAGCAAGTGTATCATTAGTTAGATTTAGGATGCCTAATTTATGCATACAGTTCATTAATTTTACCAAAGTACATCTGCATCACCTAAAACAGCATATATTGCAAATTATTTCAGGACTGAAGAGGTAATTCACAGGGGGGTATATTTTTTTATGACAGCAGCAACCCTCAGTATATAGCTTTCTATTACCATAGGGAATAAGAAATGACAATGGTAGTTGAGTTCACCAAAAGCAGTACAACTTTGGCTCATGATCAAATCAGCTGCTGAAAGGGCTTGAAATGCTAATCATACCATGAACACAGAAAAAATGTTTACTTTGTTGAACACATAGTCAGGAGAACCATTTGAATAAACTGCAAGTGGGTGCCAAAATAGATTATGATGTTTGTATTAAACTGCAGTAACCTTGTTATAAAGTTTACAAATTCAACAAATTTTCAAGTCTGATTATACAATAAAGTTTGTCACACTAAGAAGAAGTTATAAGGTAAATCGTATCTGTCAAATGACATTTACCTCTGAATTCAGTTTTCCATTTTTCAAGCTTCCTGTTTTTATTCTCCCTTCGGAACTGAACTAACTGATTCTCGCTCTCTTCCCAGCACATAAAGCCCGAGAAGAGAGTGACAACTAATCAGCAGCATTTAGGCTTTAGCCCAGTAGGCACGTCATGACTGACGTGCCTGCGGACGTCACTGTCCGAGCCCCTTCCAAGTCTATGCGGTTTGGAACTGCTGCCACATAGACTTCTGGGCATCACAATGATGCCTTATGTGCTCCTCTGGGCTGCAAACAAAACAAAAAAAAAAAAGCTGTTTACAACTGCGCGGGTAAGGTGCGCAATGCGCATGCGCATACTTTTGAGTTGTGGACTCGAAATTTAAACTAAAAAAAAAGATTTATTTTTTTTTTTACAATTTACAGTAAATAAATCACAAGACCAAAACAACTGAGGGGGCTGCAGACCGGCAGTCCGATGCCACGAGCCGCCCCTGCTTTATTCATTAACATTTAATAGTTCACTGATGTCAGATTAGAACTCATATGTAGTGAATACAGGAATAGTGAACAATTTTTGTTTGAAAACAGTACATATTGAAGCACCAGCACCCTTTAAAATGTATTGATTAATGTTGCTTCAAGTCTGGCAACTAGACCATGGATAGCTGTGTAACACATCTAATAAAAAAAACATATACCCTGTCCATTAATTGGGTGCAACCTACAGCATATTTCAGACAATGAATAGACCAGAACAGTGACTCCTAATCTGGGTAGACCCCAACATTAACTGATCTTTGGAAGCTATACTATACAGTACTGCATGTTTACTTAATTTAACCTGCTGTACCATTTCAGGTAGGCAGTGACACATTACTAAAGATGTTAGATGCCCCAGGTATGTCATACCAGACTGTTAAGACTGCAACCTCTCTAAATAAGTTATTGTAAAATTACATTATGCATTAAGTTATTACTCTGATGTTTCCCTTACTTACAACAGTCTCACCTTATCCTGGCCAGACGCCCTGGATGGGACTGGACATTGTGAGCCCTCTCATCTGCAGCTGTTAAAAAAAGAAGCAAACCATTATACATACCAGTTTTGCACATATTCATCTTGTATATTTCTAAAGTATTACCAAAAATATTTACATATCTGTGGGGTTTGCCCAGCCCTAGCTTATTGGACCCAGGTGTCCAAGGTCCCTCTCTTCCTATGCTTCATGTCATCATAGTGGAGATGACACTACTTACTAGGATGGGGGATACCACTAGCACTGGTAAGTTCCCTAGCCAACCAATCCCAGGCCGCAGACTTACATTCTGAGTGCTGATAATCATCTGCAGCAGCAAGGGTACATAATTCTTTACTAAGACTTCTGCACACCCCATCTCTGCACCCAAAAGTATTCTCCCTCTACAGCACCATCAGGCATATCAACAGCCAAGTGAAGACTCCAATGAATGGTGTGAAATTCCCACATATTGGCCTTTATATAGGCTGCATTTCTGCTCTTACACATCACACTGTAACTTTCAAAAAAGCACTGCACTTTTTAACATAGCACAAACTTGCACAAACCATTTCAGTGGAGCTTAGCATCATGGAAACTCGCACAAAGCATGTTTAAGTGGAGCTTAGCAAAGCACAAACCAGGTAGACTATTGACCATGCTTAAGCACTGCTTAGCATTGTGCAGCTTTTCTAAATGTGACAATATTTTAATTTTAAATTAAACTGATGTTTCAGTCACCTGACACATTTTCACAACAATAAATGTAAAATATATAACTGCTCAGGACTATATCTGCACATATACTACTAAGATGACTGTTAGCATTGCACAGCTTTGCTACATGGGGTTAAGCATTGCTAATCACAACAGAACTGCAGCAACTGAATACATCTAGTTCCTATTTTTAGATGTCTAGCGGGGTCTATATTACAAGATCAAAGACACATTCTTTCGAATGCATCTTGGTCAAACTTAAAAGACTGAAATCGCAAAATATTGAAGTGGTTGTTAAGCAAATTCTTTCCCTGGGAAAGAATTCACTTGGCCGATTCGGTACTTTGCCGTTTTTGGCACTGTAGTGTAGTCTTGAAGTTGGTATATTTAAGTAGGGGGGATGTGGGAGCGGCACAGTGGTGCAGTGGTTAACGTTGTCACCTCCCAGCAAGAGGTTCTCCGGTTCGATTCTCGGCGGGGGTGCCTTCTGTGTGGAGTTTGCATGTTCTCCTTGTGTTCGCGTGGGTTTCCTCCAAGTACTCAGGTTTTCTTCCCACATTCCAAAGACATGCATTTGGAGCATTTCTTCCCGGGCCTCCGCTGAAAACAGGCTCTGTGGAACCTAGTCGGACTTTCCCGGTCAACAAATGATAAATAAATAAATAAATAAATGTAATGTTTGAAATTGTTTTTTATTTATTTTTTTTTTTTTGTTGGAACACTTCGACATTTTTAAGCTTTCACTTACATAGGGTCAATTAATTACCATTCACTTTTTTAAGCGTTCAGTGATCTAATATAGACCCATCTAGCGGATGTCTACTGGAAGCACAGGTAATGTTTGCTAACCACTGCACCACAATACGCAAACAAGTAGGTGGAGAGAAAAAAATAATAATAAAATTAATTACATCCAGTTTCTATTTTTAGATATATACCAGATGTCTGCAGTATATGTGTAAGTGCAGCTCAGCATTGCTAAGCATCATGCCACACCACACAAATATCATATAAAGATTAAAAAAAAAATTATTGCCCTGTGCTTACCACCTGTCCAGAGATATTCTGGAAAGTCCACAAGTACTGGACAACCTAGACACTGTTGCATGCACAGATTCAATATCCATGTTACTGTGATCTCCCTCAGGAGTGAGCTATGATTAATATGCATGACGCGCTGCCGAGGGGGAACAGCGGCCATGTACACTGATACATTTAGTGTAGACTCCACATGGAGCCTACGCAGATTTTATTGAATCCTGGGGTTTGTTTTCATGGGTATTTGAGGGTTTGGCAATGAGTTTTATGGCTTCAGTATAAGACATTTTAGTATGTGCTGGTATAGAATTTGGTGACTGTGTGCATTACTCACAGTCCTTGTTTTCTTGTCTTTCTCCGTTGCTTTTATATTAGTACTTCATTGACAAATTAAATTCATACAGTTTCCATTTCTGCTGATGACAACTGCATTTCATCTATTCTTGCTTTCTCCCATATTCTTTATGGTTTGCTGTATTTAATCTAAGGCAATTATGGTGAAACATTTGGGTTTGTCATGTCAAAAGCTCCAGGCACAAAATAATTCAGTGCACTTCACATAAGCAACAAATGCAAAAGCAATGTTTTTGGTAACTTGGGTGTTGATGATTGCTGATGTGTGACACGGAATGTTGTGGCATGTGTCACCTCTGACATGCATGTCATAGGTTCACCATCACTGATCTAAGCTTACTAAACAGTTCCTTTAACACAGCCACTGCTGCTAAAACCCATTCTTATTTCTTACCTAATTCAGCCATATCAACAGATTATAAAGTGCAGTTTTACAGTATCTCTATACTTTATACCCTCTGTTTCTCCTTATCCTGTGTTTACTGCCACTGCATTTAAATATAGCCAAATAAAATAATTTCCACTGGACACCCCATGTTTGCCACCTTTTTCTAGTTTGATGTCTACATTCAGCCATCCATTCACTAAAACAATTGCCCTGTATTATTATATGAACTTTTTGGGAATTTAACTATAATTCAAGAATCCCTTAAAGTTTCAAAATCTCACAGACAGTCATATAACAAATGTATCATATGCTTTAAAAGCATAACATCCTTACATCTTCATTCTCTTGTTTCTGCTGGTTTAAAGCCATTTGCATTTCTTTGATATTTCTGCTCTTAGTATTCAAAATGCTGTCTCTTCCATTACTTTCTTTATTATATTTTCAAATATGCACTGCAGTATTACATTATAGATAATAATCAGTCTCTATGTTTAATTTGTATCTACAAACTGCTATAGAATTATGTAAAACCTTTTTCTATAATTTGATTACTCTCTTGCATGACTTTGTATTCCTTCTATTAACCATCCATTGATATGTTTTTTATATGTAACCCATCATGACTCCCACTCTTTAGAACATTATCTTGTATACTTATGTTCCTTATATAGTCTCTCTCGCTCATCTTTCCTACTAATAATGGTTCTCACATCTCTGTTCAACTTTTTACTCCCCTTTCTTAAAATACTACCTTTCTTTCCCAAATTCAGCCCAAATATCAAGATAATATAAAAAATACCATTCTGGTTCCATCCTTTGCCACATTTAGAGTACTAAAACATGACAGACCCCAGGATTCACTAATCCTCTGTGTAAGACAAGATTAGTCTTACACAGAAGAGCCAGTCTAAGAGGAAGACGACAGCGTGCCATGCATATTAATGAGGGTGCGCTGCCTCAACTCTAAGGCTAACACGGAGCATGCATGAGTGCAGGGGGCATGTCGGACTGCCGAGCAGTCCAAAAATTCACACCCCTGCAAGTCTGACACTCAGGAAATGTCTACTTACATGAGCGAGTCCGCTCAAATGTGTACATACCCAACACTACACTCCCCCACATTCTAAACCCCTGTACAATTATAAAATGTAAATTTTATTTTTATTATTTCTGATATAGCTGCCCATATTTGCGTGTGTTTGCGCAGGTTTGCCCATTGCTTAGCTACAGTTAGCAGTTTAGACACCGAAGAGGATAATAAGAAACTTATATGCAAATTAAGCAAAATAGCGATAGCATAGTGGTAGAGCCTTCACACAAAAAAAAGGCATTCCTGGTTTGAGTCCCCCCACACCCCCTTCTATTTTCTGTTGGAAATCTGTATATAAAAATAATTCCTGACATTTATCATTTAAACTTTTGTAAAAAGCATTGAAATGGCCTATGTAGTAGTGAACTAATTATATATATATATATATATATATATATATATATATATATATATATATATATATATATATATATATATATATGTGTGTGTGTGTGTGTGTGTGTGTGTATCTATATATGGATCCATGTCAGTACATCGACAGTTCAAAACAACGAAAGTCACTACTTGAACGAAGCATCGACCGTTGGAAACATCGACAATACAGTCACGTAAAGTAAAGTAAAGTAAAGTCACAAAAACAAGTGCTAACATGGGTCCTGCAAGGGGGAAGTAAAGGATATGATATTGCGGAGTTTAGTATGGGTACAGTATCATATCATATCCTTTACTTCCCCCTTGCAGGACCCATGCTAGCACTTGTTTTTGTGACTTTACTTTACTTTACTTTACGTGACTGTATTGTTGATATTTTCAACGGTCGATGCTTTCATTTCAAAGTAGTGACTTTCGTTGTTTTGAACTGTCGATGTACTGACATGGATCCCTATATATATATATATATATATATATATATATATCTATATATATATATATATATATATATATATATATATATATATATATATATATGGTTCTACCTGACATAATCGGAACTGCAGAACACTGACAACGTAATCACCGACACCACATAATCGACAGTGCATAAACATGAAACCTCACATGCCCGACAACGAAATAACCGACGGTACACAAACACGAAACCTCATACACTGCACACACCACAATAACAACAATCAACAAACAAAACACATCCCCTGTCCAAAAACCACACACACAACACAAGCACACCAAAATCCTTACAAACCCACACTAAACCTCACATACACAACTATCTACAACCCTAACCCAAACCCTAACCCTAAGGTCCGTCACTATCGCACACTCAGCTAACCCACGCCCTAACCCTAACTCACTTAACCCACCCCTAACCCAAAGACTTTCACTACCGCACACTTACCTAACCCGCGCACTGACCCTAACTCACTTAACTCACCCCTATCCCCACAGACCATCAATATCCACACTTACCTTACTCGCACCCTAACGTCCATCACTACCGCATACTTACACAGCCTTTTCCCATGTTGGCATCCTCGGCATTGGTGTTTTCATCCGTCGCGTCGGTCTTGTGCTTTGTCGATCTTCTGGCGCTCGCGATTCGCTTGTCGGTGTTCTCCGCTGTCGACTATCTCAGGTAGAACCATATATATATATATATATATATATATATATATATATATATATATATATCTAAGAAGGTGAAATGGTTATGCATACTGATGGAAGCATAAGTAACATATCTTAAGCAATGTGAAGCACTGCTAAGCAAAGTTTACCAGTATTAAGCATATTTAAATGTAATTGCTCGTAGCTGAGCACTGTGTTAACTACAGCAATAACTTTGCATGTAGCTGCGCATGGCGCCAGCTAGCACAAACAGAACATGTTTGCGTGGAGTTGCGCTCCGAGCTAACCAGCGTAACATCGGGCAATGTCGAGCAACGTAGAGCAACATAGAGCAATGTCGGGCAAAGTTGAGCAAAGTCAGCTAAACACACCCACACCTCCTAGCCGGTCTGGCCAGTAGTAAAATAAAAAGCAATGACAGGGCTTGAACCCAGGATACTGTGCACCATAACCAGAGTATTGAACCACTAAGCCATGACAGCATTTCATAACCATGCACTTTCAACACACACATACATATCAGTGGAAGTTTACCCATTGCTAAGCAAGGTGTGCCTTCAGCTGAGTTTTTTTTTCAAAACTGGCCAATCACAAATAAGTGCAGTAAATGAGGCATATTTAAGCTCCATATGTGGGAATACTTGCCATAACTGGTTGTAGCTCCCATCTGCAGGCAGCATGGCTGGTGCTGGAGAGGGGTCTCGATTTCGAGCGCAACATTGGGGCATTGAGGAGTCAAAAGTAATGGTTTGGCTCCTTTTCCATAATCATGAGAATAGACCCCTGTGGGGCCAGTACCAGGGCACCCAATACAAAGCGGAAGCCTGGAATCGTCTTGCTCATGAACTCACCAGAGCCACAGGCATCCCTAGGACTGGTGAGCAGGTCAGACACCACTACTCAGACCTGAAGAGACACAAGGAAGATCAACTGGACCAGTGGATCCAGGAGGCCCATGGGATGGAAAAGCTCCACTACAGAGTAAGTAGCCATGTAAGTATGTAAGTATACATTAAGTATGTAAGAATTGCTATTCTTGTCTATACTATGGATAGGTATGTCTCAATATCACTTCATTTACTTCACAGCTGCAGGTGTCCGTGCTGCGAACCAGCAAGCCTATGCAGATAGGCTGCTAAGGCTGTGCCACCAGGCAGGTCAGTAATTATTCTGCATGTACTGTTATATAAAATAAATGAGAGAGCCTCTAGATAAGTGTTTAAGTCTTTAATAAAGGTATAATTCCTGGAATGTGTCTGTGTCATTTTCTTTGATATGTTGTTGTACTCTTGCATTATAGAAATAGCACTGTTGTATTAAGCGCTGTTAACCCACACTTGGGTAGGCCCATATAAAACTGGATGAAGGGAGTGCCAGTAGCTTTTAAGCATATTTACAATCCTCAACTGTTGGTTAATGCCCAGTATGTACAGGTTAATCTGGCACATAAGTAGCTTGGTACTGTGTTCACCAGAAATGTCAGTGTGCTGCCAGAAATGTATGGAGCTGTTAACATATAACTGATAATGTCACCTGAACATATCTAGATAATTATAGGAAAGTAGAGCTGTCAGTGTACCATCTCAGCAGTAGTGTGTCTGAGCAACTCACAAAATATGTAGCAGTAACATCTGCATCCCGGACAGTTTGTATGTCAGATACAGCTCATGTATATAAAGATCTAGCAAAACCCATTTCCCAATTTAAGGACAATTGGGTAGTGTAATAATACATGTAGGGGACATATAACTGCAGGTAATATGATTGCAGTGTAAACTAGAAAGATATATAAGTTGTTAATGGAGCTATCTTTTTCCACCCTACTGTATGTGCGTTAAAAATGCAATTCCACACCTCAATGGGTATGTCTAATCTCAAAACATTTTCTGGGACATATGTCCTATTGGTTTATAAATATCTGCATTTATTTCAATGCATGTGCCCTGTTCAAATACCACAATATTGGTGGCCTGTTGCCATTAATTAAACCTGCATGCTGTTGTAATGTCCACTGTTGTTCTATATACGCATGTGTTATGCTTGCTGTTCAACTTTTGGAACTCTGGTGTGTTGGGTTAATGGGAATATTTCTGCATGCTGTTATAACTAATTGGGAATGCTGTTGAATGTTGCTAACCTATATTTTCGTTAAATCCTCCAAAACATAGAACGTATGGGAAGGCCGGTCCCAGCGGACCCACCTGTCCCACCTCAGCTGGCGATGGCACCTGGCACCAGCAGGTCCGGTGCCCAGCCTGGGACCTCCTCCTCCATTGGCCTTGTGCCACCTTCAGGTGGAACTGCTGCAGGGGATGGGGCCTGTCCCCTCCATGCACGTGTGTGTGGAGGAGGGCCATCTATCACCCTTCAAACGGTCTGGGCTGTGGTGCATAGAGAGATGGAGCGTTCTGTTGCCGATCCTCTACGCCAGCTTGACGCACAAGTGGTGAGACTCATGGGTGAGCCTGCCCCTCCTACACAGCCCCCAGCACAGCCACCCACTGGGCTGTGAAGGTGCAGTGGTGACTGCCCATAGGTGGGGATCTCAGTTCCACTGTTGCCATCTGTGGGCTCATGGGCTTGCGATTTCCAAACATCCTTCCCCGTCAATGGTGTTCAGCTACCACATGTGTCATATTCCACCCCTGTATGCATCTTGTTTGTCTTGTCTGTTTACTTCCCCAACCTACCTCCCCAAATATACCTACTTCCCCTACCTCACATTCCACTCTCACCTGAAAAAAAAGGGCAATCTGCTGCCAAAAAAAAATACACCCCATACATAGCTGCCCATTTTGCACACATATCCACTGGACACATAAAATGTAATTTAATTGGCAGTACAACATACTTTGTTGTCCTCACCCCTCTCTCAGGGGTGGAAGGTTTCATATTTCCCTCCAAATTTATTGCATATGCACAGCTGTTGCTGTTAAAGAAATGGGCAGCTATGGACCTTCCCTACACCCGTCCTGCACATCCCGAGCTGTTTTCCCTACTGTCTTTCCCCCTTTGTGCCCCTTTTTCATCACTTTCCTATCTCCCCATTTTCTTTTCTTTCAAAGAAATGAGCACGGGGGTTTGCAGGAGTAAGCACTTTTAAACAGTAGTTAGCGGATTTGCACAAGTGTGCACTTGTGTGCGCTTAGCTAAGCATTGCGCAATCCCGTGCAAACCCGCTTACAACTGCTTAAAAGTGCCTTAGTCACTCTGTATGTGAGGGCCCTTGTTCTGCTCAGCAGCAAAATAAAACACTTGTTTCAGTCTCAAACCCAGGACCTTGCACACACTACACTGCATGCAGTACCACTACGCCACGGTAGATTTACAACACATTGGTGCTGAAATAAATATATCATGCATCAGAGTGAGAGAATGTAAAGTACAAATAGGAATGCCATAACACAGAACTTGTTCTGTGGTCTTTACCAGCAGTTGTTGTGGAATTGCATTACATGACTGTGATAAGAGAAGCAGCCATTCCAACAGGAAATAATGTTACAGCAGCACTTTAAAACCCCCACACAGTATCATAGCAGGACAAACACTGGCATATCTGATTAGGGCAGAGGCCATACCTCTCAACTGTGCCTAATTTTCAGGGATGTTCCTGATTTTGAAACAAATTTTAGCTGTGTCCCTCTGAATCCCTCTGAAAACTACTGACATTGGCCAGAAAGGTAGTGAATTACAATTAATGAATAATGACAATAAGTAAGAGTTAGACACTGCTTGTACTTCAGAAAAGGTGTATTAATCCATATGCTCTGGTTCTCTCAAATTCTCAACTTAATGGTACTAATATTTTAAAGGTGTACCTCACTTTTACCTACTTTTCCCTGAGTCTGTTCAAATATGCACCTGAGTGTTTGAGAGGCCTGGCAGAGGCAGAAACACACAGGCATATCAGCTTTTCTGCTGTTACACACTGTGCAAATAGCTTTGGAAGAAGTTCCAGAAGCATATTATGTAGGAGTACAACACTGAAATACAAAAGGATGTAGCCATGTACTGGTAGCAACCAACTGTAACAATGCCATTGTTCCAGTGCTGAAAAGACTGGTGTGGTGCACAGACAAAGAATAACAGGCTATCCTCTGGCTACCATGTGGATAGGTCCACAGTTGGGAGCTATGCAGACAGACTACTTGCCTTGATAAACAACAGGTACACAGCAACCCTTTTAGTCCAGCAAGATAAAGTTCACACAATAATACATAAGGCTCTCTGTACTTCTGCACCCCTACCCAAATGTAGAATATACCTGTGTATTCAGGGTCTACCATGGATGTAGGTAGGCATACTCAGTACTGAAATTTGTCCAGTTTTCTTGAGCAGCCTGTGATAATTTCAACACTAAAAAAGCACAAACTGTTCAGAAGTGAATAAATTAATATTCACAGTATAGCAGTTCACAAACAATTCATGTGACAAAGGAATACATCTCAATAACTAGTTTTGTATGGCAGTTAATTGTACAATTAGAAAAGAAAGTACATACTCCCATGTATCTTGGGTTAGCATTTTGGGGGGTGGGTACAATTCTACACTGACAAGTGTGTACTGGAAAAAGCAACATTCAGGTCTGAGTACAACATTTAAATCACTGGCTACACCCCTGGCTTCAGATATAAGAAATATACCAACCTTCTGCCTTAAACAATGATGTCCACAGCAAACAAGCATGATCCCCATCTTGGAAAGCTGAAAGGGCCACGCCAATCCTGAGTTAGCAATTTATAGCATTGGGTTGCTATGACAGTGATTATTGCAATTACCAAACAGCAGGCTGCATGCAATTAGCAAATGGTGGGCACCAACTGGTGCAGAGGCCATCACATGCACATTTGCAAATACCTATAAAAGCAGGCTGTAATTGCTGCCAACAAACTCAATCACTCTATTGCAGAGACTGACAGAGAGAGAGAGACAGCGAAAAGCAAAAGGAAAAAAAGAAATAATACCAACTCATACAAAGGAAAGGTATGTAACAGATATGTATTTACTGGCAATTAGTAGATGTTTTTGAAGAGTACTCCACATAATGTGAACCATTCATATGTGGCAGCAGTACGTATCTATGCACAGATGTCCTGCTTAACTACTGCCATGGACAATTCAGTGTGTACTTGTGGGCAGTGGGACATAACTGTGAAATATGTAGCTCAGCATTAAATGTCAAACATCTGATCCATGTTATGTGTGTTCTGTACAGTAGTGTGGCTAATGGCCGTTTGGGGGATTAGCGCAAACATTTATATAAACATGGATGTGACAGAGTAACACATGCATGATAGTCATATTAAAGTGTAGCTTAGCATTGGCAACTGCTCTACCAGGCTAGTATGCTAATCTAGCATTTGGAGCTATATATACCCCCTCTAATATTACTGTGTGTTCACATGTGATACCTGTTCATGTTGCAGCAAGGCCCAACAGTTCAGCTGTGAGGTCCAGGGACTTACAACAGTGTGGACCTTGTGTGTGTATGGCACACACATACAGAGATATATATATGTGTCATTTATATTCACATCTGTATATGTGCATAGAGCAAGGGACATATTGCAACTGTTTGTGAAGGGTGGACATATATACGTTGGTGAAGGTTGTTATGTGCATATTTGTATATAGGTTTTAGTGTGTAACAAACAAGACAGCATACAGTGCTGGTATATGACATGTGGTGGTTAAACACTGTGGGTGTTTTGTTCAGTTTGCAATGTTGCAGCCAGTGAGGCCTGCTAAAGCTACCTGGGCTGTAAACACTTCCAATGCATTTCTCACAAGACTGTGCGATATTATTACATTACTGTATACCTCACATCCTTTGTATAATTGATATTCCCATCATGAAAGGTGGACTGTATATGTGCCTATATGTATATGCACACCAATGGATGTGTATATGTATGTATATATATATATATATATATATATATATATATATATATATATATATACAGAGAGAGAGAGTCATATATACCCATACATACCCACATCTACTTGCTGCAATAGATTCTATGTAAAGTTGACTGAGTGTGATGGCCAATGTGTTGGTGAATATGTCAAAGATGTGTATTTTTGGGATAGCTTAGTGGAAAACGGTTTCTGTCATGGTATTATGGGTCCTTGCTTTGATCCCAGCAAAAGCTGTGTATGCTGTTGCTAGGCAGATAAAGAACTATGGCATACAGTGTGATGTAGTCCCTTGGTGTTAACTGGGGTGTGTCATTGGAGGCTAAAGCACTACATGTATGCTTATTGATTGGTACTGATGTTGAATCCAAATCCTGTATGTACTGTAGTACTACTTGAAGCTCTGGGCCTAAACAGCAAAGTATGGTGTATGTCCACATTGCTTGGAACCACTGTTTTGTGTGGTCCCTGTAGTCATCACAGATTACATTCCTCAAGCTTAAGGTTTTGTAAGTACTGACACACAGTACTGTATGGTACACACGTAAAGCTTATCTGGGTTACCATACCTTTGTGTCTTGTAATTATGTCTGATGTGTGTGTGGGTATTCCTGTAACATGTTGTCTGTCATATGTGTGTTACAACATATAACTGCATATCTAACAACATTTATAGTTTACTACAGCAGTATGCCACCTATATTCACAATTGTGCACATATTTTGGCCACGGGTTTGCCATCAATAAGTTGTCTGGTATAATGGTAATACTGTAACTGGACCTTACAAACATTGCGATGGATGACATATTTCTTTATGCATTGGCTTGATCTATATCTGCTGTGGCTAGGTGGTGCGTTGTGTTGCATACATTGTGCAAGGTACTCTTGTATAGTCTTATATAGTGATTTTATTTTGTTACTGTGCAGAACATGGTTTATTATATAGAGTGTGCCAGGCACTATCAAGCAGTAAGTGGTAGTGAAAGTGTTTGATCTCAATTAGCTAATTTGTTGCTATATATGGCAGTTCAGTGATATCTGTACTGTATAATGTTAAATGTGCCATATGACTTGCTCAGACATATTTTTTCTTTATGTCTTCCAGGGATCATGGCACACCGTAGAAATCTTAGCAACAGTAGTGCTGAAGATGAGATTCTTACCAGCTGTATGATTCAGCACTACAGCCTACTATTCTCCAGAACCAGCCAAGACCAGCAGGAGCATACTGCAATGTGGCAAGATGTTGTCCGGAGGGTAAACGAGGTAGGTTTCCATAACTGCACAAATGAGCAGGTACACCACCACTGCAGTGATCTACTTAGACATGTCCGTCAGCATGCTTCTAATGTATGGAGGCAACAGCTTGCAACAGGTGGTGGGGTTAACATCCACCCCCCCTCACCAGAGTGGAGGAGCTGCTCCTGAGCCTGGGGGCACCTGCCCAACAACAACAGCAACAGACATTTACCATGATGGAGGTTGGAGCCACCCAGCAAAAACACATGGTGCATGTAGGTAACATGGCATATCTGTAGATTACTGTTACCTCTATTGGTAGATCATGCATATGTGAGATGTGTACTGTGTAGTTAGAAGATGTGGAGCCTGTTGTGGTGCAATACTGATCATTTGGAACATAATCTGTAGGCCTGTGAATGTAAACTGTTGTTCTCCTGTAAGATTGCAAACCCACAGTAGCAATGCCACAGTTGTCGCCACTGACTAACTGTCTCATATCTATGTAGGTCCCTCTGGTGTGATAGCAAGGCAGCGGGCAGATGTTGGTGAGTGTGTTCTACATTTATTATTGCAAATAAAAAGTGCATGTCATAGTTAAGGTGTAGACCATGTACACATGTAACACACCTACCCATAATGCATGCTGTGCATGTTTGCTGTGAGACCACGCACATCTCACTAATGTAATTAGCTGCCTCAAACACATGCAATATACAGACCATCTCAAACAAATGTGACTACACTGTAGTGACCATTGGATAGGCAGAGTCGATACACAACATGCACATAACATACACAACTATGTCATACACAGAACATGTTAACATGCTACACATGAAGGATTCACAAACCCTCTGTAAAGTCATACTCCAGTATCCCAAATGTCATCCACACAGCACACATAATATACCTGATGGGTAGAGACCTATCATGGGGCAGTGAAACACTCTGCAACACACAACACATTTATTTTAGGGAATGTTCCTTATTGGCCTCCTTACAAACCCATGTAACAACTGGTTGTGAAATGGTGAATGTAGCCATGGTAGTGCAGTTCTGGTACAGCATGATAGCTGCTGGTTTGGGACACATTTGTAGCCTTGAGTGACCACATGATGCTTCATGATGAAGACTTATGGTACTACACCCCATCCAGTTATTGTAACCACAGTACTACACATAACTTTCATTGCTATACACCTCAATCTTGTGTGTGTGCAAACATACGCACCTCTAAACAATATGCATACCAATCACCATTTGCACAACTGACACATATATGTCTAGCGATGCTATTGAGTGGCTAGGTCATATGACACACATTGGGTATGTGCGATGTTTAAATTTGCAGTTGTTTTAGCATGCCATGTCATGGATGACACTGACATGTCCACATTATGATCTACACTCACCATAACTACTGTACATTGGCTATGTGGACCAATGGTATTCCATCAGTTATACATGCACCACTGATCTTGTGTGTATACACATCATGCATGAGCTAAAACTGTGTCCACAATTATTTGCTAAAGACACAGAGGCTCTAATCAGAATTGGATATCTATGTGACACACAGATACACATCCAGCCATGGTATGTAGACCTGTGAGTGATGGTGCACAGTACATTACAGAGTTCTGAATACTTGCACAGCAATGTTGTGTCCATGTATGCATTGTGTTCCAGGGGCAGGCCAATCACCGAACAAGAAAACACATGCATTAAAGCCATGTATACTGTTAGTAACAAGGACTGTCTACACTTGCACTGCATGCTGATAAGCAACACATGTCCTGCATGCTGACACGTGTGATATTACTGTTTTGCTTGTGATACTGTACCCCACCATCAACTGCTATTGAGTATGTTCTGTGATTGCTGGTGGTGTGTGTGTGTGTCTGTGTGTCTGTGTGTCTGTCTGTCTGCTTTAGTGAGGAGTGTATTTGTGTGTGTACATGTGTGCATGTGTGCATGTGCGCATGTGCATGTGTGCATGTGGTCTGACATCATGTCCAGGTCTTAAAGTGTGTTTCCTGTTTTCCTGTCACAGGTGCTGAGGTGGGGCTGGTTCAATGCAGCAGGGAACCTGATGTCACTGACACGGATAGTGATAATGAGGATAGGTGTGTTGGGACACAGGCAGATTTGTCAGGGTCTGTTGTTGGGCCACCAATTGACAGTACACAAGTCTCCACCCCATCCATGGACACAGTCATACTGCCTGTACATCCATCATCACCAATGCCCTTAGCAGAGGGACAGTGTACAGTCGGCACTGGCCAGGACAGTGTGGTATCTATAGCACATGCATGAGGACACAGCAGTCATAGCCAGATGTCTGGAATGGTACCACATAGCCAGATGCCCAGGGGTTCTCATCAGAGCACTGCTGGTCATAATGCCCCTGGCAGATGTGCTACAACTCTTACAACCACACACATTTTCCTGGCTGTCATGGAGGCACAGGCACGTATGGAGCAGTACACCAGACAGGGACTAAGGGCACAGAGGGCTAATAACACCTCTATAAATGACAGTATCTGTGGCCTAGCAGGTGCCATACGTAATTACACTGAGGTCATTGATAGACGTTAGGGTGAGACATTAGATGTCCTCCACAATGTCATGTCCATGTGTCAGGACAGTGCGGGATGGTTGAGACGTCGAAGTGGATGTATGCCAGCAATATTATCAGCTGGCAGTCGCCGTGGACGTCCATCAAGTCATAGCCATTCCCGTAGTGCCAGTACCAGCCTCAGCAATGTTGGAGGGGGCTCTCCATAGACCATCCTAGAAGGCCACTTGCATATGGCTCTGGCCAATCCCAGCAGGGACCTGGATCCAGTGGACATATGTCAACCTCTGAGGATAGTACCCAGTCTGGATCAGTACCTGATACTGTCTGTAGCACCCCTGCCAGGCACAGGTCCCGTATCCATGGCCAGAGATGGTGATCTGTAAAGCCGGCCAGGTACAGTCTGTAGCTGTCCCACAAATCCCCGTATATGGCAGCCACATGGTGGAACTGTGTGCATGCAGACACACACACATAAACCAGACACCTAGGGCAAACACATACCCGCACACATTACATCCACATTGGCCCATAACAGTACTCTTGGCCCTCACACACACACTCACACACACATGCCAATTGTATGGCTCAATGTAGGCCTCTGGCAAACCAACACACCCTGTGCATATGATGAAACCTGTGCCACTACCTGTCATCTGTAACATTGATGCAGGAACAGGCTAACATGGTGCTGATGCACAGGGTGACTTTATTACAGTATAGCAATGTTTTAATGTGTAGCATGTTGTCAGCCGTAAAGTGTAATGATATCCTTGAAGGTGTAGCTGAGCAGGCATGATGCATTAAAGCTATAATTATCAATGTAGTATTGTTTACACCAGTGTTTATTCCAATTGTGTATTGTCTGCCCATGTGCCACTTGGCTGATGTGTGTAGTTTTGTCAGCATGTGTTATAGAGTGGACAGTAAGTGTGGGATGTGTGCAGCACAGATTTGCAGGTGTACATTTGTGAACATAGTTGAGGTGCACTGTCTGCATGTATGTGCATATTGGACACATGGACAGGGTGACATGCCCTGTATTAGACAGTGTTAACACTCCATAGTTTCTATTGGAGGCCAGTATGCATTGTACTACACACATTTTGGAACGTGAGTACACGTGTTTGTATGACATGGTTTGACACTGTGCTGTGGGTGATACTGTTGTTACTATCTGTCATTGGTTTGCATTCTGGTAGTATACATAACCTCAACAGCCTACCCATAAACAATTGTTAGATGATGGCTTGACAGCTGACACACAGATGTAGGACACACAGTAACATTTGCAGCCTTCAAGTACTATTCTATGCTAGTAAAAAGTGGTATTCAGCTGCACTCAGTCCTGGGACCACTCCTGTTTGGCATATCACTTTTTTAGGTACAAGCAAACACAGCAGGAATATGTCTGGCCACGTTTGGCAATGCATACTGTGGGCAATAATGCATTCTCTAGATGACACACACATCCTCCAAAAGGGTATCATACAGACAGATACCTGGTGTCAAACCCATGCTGTAAAGCTATAAGCCAAATAAAGCATAGTCATCTACTTTTACAAAACATAGTATCCCCACAGTACCACATAGGTAGTAGCCCCCAAAATGTGGAACAGGTACCGATGTAAACACAGAGCCATGTGTTAAGTCATCTGTCCTTTGATAATCACATTTCCAAAGGGTTTTGGAAATCCCTCTGTGGATCACATAAGCAATAAGGGGCCTGCATGCATATCCACAAAGGTTGTTGCATACCTATAATAAATAACCATCTTTGACAGACTTTGCTGCTTTTGAACAGGTTTCAAATATACCTCAGGCATAAACCCTCACTCACACCATTCAATAGAAACCGTAATGAGGGTATGTGAAATGGACGACGTAGGCCAGGGATCACTGCAGTGGCTAGGCTTGTCACAAGCATACAGATGTGACCTAAGGTCTGGAAAGCAACAGCACACTCTGGCAAAGAAAACAGATGTGTTCATGGAGAAAGCAGGGTTCCCACCTATGAAATTATTGAGGTCACATGTATGTATATGTATTTGCCGCACAGCTACCTGACGTGTAATGCACATACTGTTGTCATTGTGATATGTCATACAGTAGCAAAAGCAAAACCCACAACACATTGACCCACAGTGTCACACACACAGAGCACACACAGTCACCAAGTGCATGATTCAAACCCTACCTAACTACTTTATGATATTACAGCAGTACACATTTACATGACGCGCAATACACATTACTGGGAGTTTTCCTTTCCACAGGTATATTTGTAGGAAGGTGACATCATCAGACTTGACAAAGATGAGTATACCACTTTTAAGGTGTTTCAGTAGTCTTCAAAGAGGTTGCTCTTCTCCAAGGAAACATACACACTCTCACACAGTTGGTAAGTGCAGGATTCAAATCCCTGCCTAACTATTTTATGATAATAGAGCAATACACATTTACACGACACACTATACACATTACTGGAAGTTTGCCTTTCCACAGGTATATTTGTAGGATGGTGACATCATCAGACTTGACAAAGTGGGTTACATTAGGTGGGCTACATAGAAGGAATTTCTAAACACTTTGGCAATGTGATCATCAAAGGAGAGTTTACTATCTACCTGGGTCCCCAGGTCCATAATTACATTCTCTGTACAAACTGGATTACCACCTATGTGGTAATTTGTGGGCACTTTGTTTTATCCAAAGGGGATGACTATGCATTTTTTGGAATTCTGCTTGAGGGCATTGTTTTGACACCATGTATCTGTCTCTGTAAGACCCTTATGGAGGATGCCTGTGTCAGCCGTAGAGTCGATTATGGAACACAGTTATCAGCCATCTGCAAACTTGGTCAGCCATACTCCTCCCATGCTTGCCTGTACCTCTTAGCAGTATCTATTGAACAGGTGAGTCCCAGGACCAAGACCTGTGGGATGCCACCTGTGACTGGTTTAGAGTCGGACATGGCACCCGCATCTCTGACCATGTGTGTTTGATCTGTGAGCCAGTTGGCCACCCATCCTGTGATATAGGGGTTAATGTTCAAGCTGGTAAGCTTGTCCATGATGCCAGAGTGGGGAATGGTGTCAAAGGCCTTAGTGAGGTCCACGTGGGCTGTGTGGACTACTTTCACCTCCATCTATGTCCTTGGTAACTGTTTCAAAGATGTCAACTAGGTTTAGGAGGCAGGATCTGCCTTTAACAAAGCCAAATTGGGTATAGTCTAGTGTCTGGAGGTTTCCAATGTCTCTGTTTATGGGTTCCATGGTAATTTGCTCTATAGCTTTGCAGACCAGGCTGAGTAGGCTTATAGGGCAATAGTTTCTAGGTTCTGTTGTGGCACCACCTTTGTGGAGCTGGATGACTGTTGCTGTATGCCATTCTTTGGGTACATAGCCTGTGGTAAGGTTGAGTCTGGACAGTGAATGTAGGTGAGGGTGTAGTTCCTTTTGGGGTTGGTGTAAGACGCAGCCTGGGACACCATCTAGTCCCATTGATGCTGTGTTCTTAGCTTTGGAGAGGGCTGTTTTTACCTGCATGTCCATGAAGTCTGGGGCTCTGCATTATTCTGGGATGGACACAGGCCCTTTTGGGGGTGGGGGGGTGAAGTTTGCACTTAACTTGTCCATCAGGATGTGGGCAATGTCAGTTGGTTCAGTGTATTTTTTGCCGTTTTGCAGTAGCTGACAGCATATTTGAGAGTTGCCACCTAAATGTTTGGTATAGCTAACAAAGGCTTTGTGGTTGTTATTCTTAGATTCCTTGGCAATTTGTCTTTAGAAACTGGCCTTGGATTATTTTATGTGCGATCATTGTTTCTTCCTCATAATGATCAGTGATGCCTTTCCTTTTGTGACATTTGCTCTATCATGTGTTAGTTTCCTCCTTCTGTTGTATAGCTTATTTATGGGCAATGACCACCAGATTGGTTTCTTCTTTTTGGAGGAGTGCGTCTTGGTTTTATTTTAGATGTCTCGATCCATGCATCCCTGTAGATGCTCATAGAATGCACTTGTAAATGATTCTGCAGATTGTATAGCATTATCCTATAACAAGGGGGCTTTGGAACTTTCCACTTTGGTCTTGAGAAGTGTGCAGTTTGCTTTTGAAAATTTCTTCACAGTGGTTTCCTTGACTGGGGGGGGGGGTGGATGTTCAGTGTGATTACTTTATGGTCTGATATTACCAGCAAGGGGTTTATCTCTGGTGTGGAACACTGGTACCCCATGTTGGTAATGATCAGGTCAAGTATGTTGTCACCTCTAGTGGGCGTGGTGACCAGCTGTTCCAGGGCGTTTGAGTTTTTAAACTCTAGGAAGCATTGGGCAAAGGACGTTGTACACAAGTAATTCTCCCAGTCAGTGTTTGGGTAGTTGTAATCTCCTCGTATAATGGTGTTTGGTAGGACATTTATATTTTCCAGTGCTTTCAGGAATACTGAGTGAGGTTCCTGAGACAAGGTAGGTGATCTGTAGCAGGCTACAATCTGATAAGCAGCTTTGCCTAATGTTAGTTGCACTTGCATGGTCTCCAAGGCCTCATGCTGTGCCACTAACCTGAAGGTGAGGGTATCCATAAGGTAAATGGATACACCCCTTCCTTTTGTATTTCACTCTGGGTTTTGGGGCCGAAGATCAGAGAGATTGTGAGTGTTTTACATGGAGCACATCCAACAGCTCTGTGTTTGACATAGCTTTGTATGTTAGGCAAAGATCACCTCTGAGTAGGTGATATGCGAGAGAGTACAGCTGGAGCATTTTGAGGCAGTCTGTGTATGGCATGTATTTCAGGCCGCTAATCCTCTTTGTGAGGTATTTCTGCAGGCTTTCCAGTTATTGTAGATGTCTTGTGAGGCACATAGCAAAAGGGGCGTTGTACTCTATTATGGATCTAGTGAGTGATGAGTAGAGGGGAACAATGTCCTCTTCTATTCTGCATGAGACACCTTTTGCGATGAGGTATGCCATGTAGAAGGATTTCCTGACTACTGTGGGGATGTGATTATCACAGGTGTGTCCACTGTCCACCTGTGACCCAAGGTCTCCAATCACACTTTCAGTGTTAACCATACTACCGCCTATGTTGTAGTTCATGGCTACAGAGTTTTTACCAAAGGGGATGACAATGCACTTTTTGGCATTGAGCTTGAGGCCATGGCTTTGACACCAGGCATCTGTCTCAGTGAGGCCCTTTTGTAGGATGTCCACATCTTTAGTAGTTTCAATTATGGCTCCTAGTTTGCAGTCATCTGGAAACTTCATTAGTCAGAGACCTTCCATGTTAAAGTTTACTTCACGGAAGTAGATACCAAACAGGACAGGACCCAGGACTGAACCCTGTGGTACTGCACTCATCACTGGTCCAAAGTCGTACTTGGAGTCTGCTACTTTCACGGTGTGTATTCTGTCAGTGAGCCAGTTGGCAACCCATCTTGTGACATAGCAATTTATACCTAGTTTAGCGGGTTTATCTATAATTCCAGAGTGGGGGATGGTGTTGAAAGCCATGGCAAGATCTACATAGGCTGTGTGAACCACCTTAGCCTTGTCTACAGTTCTGGTGAGAGCTTCAATGATGTCTATCAGGTTTAGGAGACATGATCTGCCTTTTACAAACCCAACATGGTTGTGGTCCAGAGTATGGAGATTACCAATGTCTTTTTTTATAAGTTATATGATGATACATTCTATGACCTTGCAGAGCAGGCTCATCAGGGCAATGGGGCGCTAGTTCCTGAGGTCCGTGGTGGCTCCCCCCCTTGTGTAGTGGGATAACCGTCGCTGTGCGCCATTCAGCAGACACAAAGCCTGAGGTGAGGCTATGACTGAACATGGTACATAGGTGTGGTGCCTGTTTGTTCTGTACTTTGTGTAGAACACAGCCTGGGATGTTATCTGGTCCCATGGATGCTGTGTTCCTGGCTTTGGAGAGTGTTTTTTACCTGTGCAGCCATGATGACAGCAACTTTGCAGTCTTCCGTTATAGAGATGTGCTCTTTCATGGGTGAGAGGGGGATAAAGTTAGCACTAATCCTATCTGCCAGGATGTTGGCAATATCAGTTGGGTCTGTATATTTAGTGCCATTGTGCTGTAACTCAGAGCAGATCTGAGTGTTGCCATTGAGATTCTTGACATAGCTATATAATGCTTTGTGGTTGTCTTTAGAATCAGTGTCAATTTTATTTTCATAACTAGCTTTGGAGGATTTTATCAGGGATCACAGCTTCTTATTGATGTTGACCATGGAGCTCCTCCACTCATGGGATTTTACCCTCTTTTGCAACAGTTTCTTCCTTCTGTTGTGCAGTTTGTTTATGGCAGGGGAACACCAGATTGGCTTCCTTTTCTTGGAGGATATCATCTTGGTTCTGTTTGGGATAGCACAATGCATGCAGTCATGTAAGTGCTTATAAAGTACAATTGTGAAGGATTCAGTAGTTGTAACTGTATTGTCCATCTACATGGGTGTCCTGCAGTTCAGCACTTCTGTTTTAAGAAGCATGAAGTTGGCTTTGGAGATATTTTTATCATAGTTTCCTTAATGGGGGTGTGGGTCCAGAATGTGAATATGTAGGGTAATTAGCTTATGGTCAGATGGGACCAATGAGGTGCTGACTTCAGGTGTGGAACACCGGTCATGCAGGACAAACCAAACCCCGTAACCAACATAAATAACCACAAAGTGAGCTAAATGCTACTCATTGCCAGAAGTCTCAGCCTCCAGATGCACACACTCAAGGAACTTCTCATTATGGAGTATATTGATATCTGTGCAGTAAGAAAAACCTAGTTCAAGGCTCCAGACAGAACACCAGCACTACCAGGATACCACTCATTCCATACTTTCCAGCATCAGAACCTGAATCATAGCACATAGGGTGAGGATGTATCCATATTCATCAAGGATACCTACACCTCTCTCTACATGCTCTCTACAGGATATGTACCCATAGAATGTTGCACAGCAATGTTCTTCGCACTCCACAGGGGTGGAGCCACAAAAATCCCTTGGCATTCATGCTTTATGAGCCTGATGAGTGTGTTCTGCAAGGCAATGGAGTCAATCATAATGGAAGTCAACAATACAGAAATTGGGAACCTTCACACAATTGAGCACACCCAGTTTGGCTTTGTCAAAGGCAGACCACACTTCCTGAACTGGGAGGATTTCTTTGACAGTTACCCAGGCTACAGATGATTGAAATGAGCTCAACACAGCCTACCTATACCTTGCTAAGGCCTTTGACACCATTCCCCAGTTAGGTATCATAGATGAACTCACCAACCTGGCCATGAATCCATACATCACAAGATGTATTGCAAACTGGCTCACAGATAGATCCCACACGTTGGGAATTGCTGGCTACATGTCAGACTCTACACCGGTAACAACTGGTGTCCCCCAGGGTTCCGTCCTGGGGTCCCTCCTGTTTGGTATAGACTTCTCAAATGTACATGCCAACACAGGAGGGTTGTGGTTGACTAAGTTTGCTGGGAACTGTAAAGTGTTTGTCATAATAGATTCCCTGGAAGACAGACATATTATCCAGAAGGGACTCTATGAGACAGATGTGTGGTGTCAGAATCTTGGCCTCAAGCTCACTGTGGAGGAATGCATAGTGATCCTCTTTGTTGAAAACAAAATACCCACAAACTACAAAATAGGTGTTACCCCCTTAAAAATGACAAGGTGATAAGGGATCTGGGGACACAAGTAGATAGTCATCTTTCCTTTGACAACCATGTTGCCAAAGTGATTGTGAAATCCTATGTGGCCCACCTAATTAACAAAGGGTTTGCATCAGGATCCAAAGAGGTAGTGTTGGCACTCTACTCTTACGTAATCAGACCCATCATTGAGAACAGTGCACCATTTTGGATGTACTCGACTTAGCATATCCAGCAGCTATAGAGACCACATAGGTACCTCACCAAGATGATTACTGGCCTCAAACAGTTGTGTTATGCAACACAACTGGTAAAACTAAATCTGTTTTTTGTTGCGTACCGCCTACTCAGAGGCACACTCTGCCTAACATACAGAGCCATGTCCAACACATAACTGTTGAACATGTTCCATCTACAGATATCAACATTGAGCCGCCCTACACATTCCAGGGATATGAACCTCATCACAACGATGAATGCAACATGCTGGTGGGATAGAGTACCATCCCAGACACTTGCCTTACTGTGGAACAGAGTCCCAATGTACATCAAACAGAACCCCTCGCTGACACTCTTCAACTTAGATGAGTGGATGGGAAACAGACAATTCATGCCAGGCATCACATCAGCAGCCCCACTAGAAAGGGGCTTAGGGTACTAACTATTAGAACTAGGCATTGGGAATCTACCCAATGGTGTGGTGAAAGCTGCACAACTTGCGTAGGCTGATATATGCCTTTGTGGAGATAGTCTACTACATACCTATGAACCTATGTGACAGGTACATGTCTACAGATAGTAGATGTATACTTCATTGTACAGTCATGTTGTATGGCAGGCACATGGACCACATACACTGTAATGCTTACAGATACTGGTGGCTGTTATGTACAGTGGGAGAGATGTGCACCTCATGTCATTCGTGCCATTGGGATGTGTGCTGGTTGGGACAGTCCTGGATGGCTCCCTGTCATGGTCACCCTCTTACACACATCTCTGTCCTTCCATCTTTAGCTTATTATACTGTGTTCCCCCTATATATATATATATATATATATATATATATATATATAGGTACATAGGTAGGTAATAGGCTATCTGCCTGAAGGCATATTTTAGTATGACCAGAGTGTGCAGCTATCACCACCCATGGAGTTAGTTCCCTAGGCCTCTGTGTAGTAGAGCTGATGAAGTGATCCATGGTGTGACAGTTCAGTTTCACATACACTCATCAAGGCTCCTCTGGAAGAGTGTCAGTGAGTGAGTCGGCTTAATGTCGGTAGGAAGCCTGTTCCAAAGCAAGGGAAGTCTGTCAGTTAGTAATGTATCTCTCCAACATGTTCTATTTAATGTTGTGATGATGATATCCCTAGAGCATGTGGTACAGTGAGCTTGGGTTTACTTCAGATAGCGCATGTACATCAGTTCTGCATTGGCCATGGACCTGTCTGTTGGGCAGAGATCTCCTGAGTAGACAGTATGCAACATAGTACAGACTGAGTTAAATTCAGTCTTGTTGCATGGGGCAACTGTTTGAGGCCAGTAATCCTCTTGTTGATGTACTTCAGTGGTCTTTCCAGCTGCTGAAGGTGCCTAGTCAGATTCATTGCAAGTGTGTTGTGGTACTCTCTGATGGGTCCGATGACTGATGAGTAGAGGGAACCTCCTTTGACCTACATGCAAAGACCTTGGCAGTTTGTGGGAGCACATAGCATGATTTTCTAACCACTTTGTGAATGTGTTTCTGCAAGTAGAGATGACTATCCACATGTGTCCATAGATCCCTTATTATCACCTCCATATTTAGGGTGTTGGCACCTATGTGGTATTCGTATGACTGTAGCTCGAGGCCATAATTTTGACACCACATCTGTCTGACTGAGACCCTTTTTAGTGATGTCTCTGTTTGCCCAAACATTGATTATGACAACTTTTTTGCAGTCATCCACAAACTTTGCTAAACATAGCACTCGTGTGTTTGACTGTATTTCTGAAAAGTATACACCAGACAGGAGGGGTCCCAGGACTGAGCCATGGGGGACAGTAGTTTTTACCAACTTGAACAGGAGACCACAATTCTTACCTTGTGGGATCTATCTGTGCCCCAGTTGGCAGTCCATCAGATGACATACATATTTATGCACTGGTTGTTGATTTTGTGGATACGACATGTGTCTGGGATGTTGGAAAAGGGCTTTTCAAGGTCTATGTGGGACGTGTGTAGCTCATTTCATTGATGTCCTGGGTGACTGCCTTGAAAACAGTCTAGCAGGTTTGGGAACCATGATCTGCCCCTGACCAAACCAAAATGGGTAGGGTTGTGTGTTTGTAGGCACCCAATAGCTCTGTTTATGAGTTCAATCATGATGGACTCCATGGCCTTGCAGATCAGGCTTAATAGGCTTATAAGACAATAGTTCCCATGGTCTGTTGTGCACCAACAATTGTGGAGTGTGCCAAACATTGCTATAACCCAGTCAACAGTTTCATATCCTGTACAGAGTGTGAGTCGCAACAGACTGTTCAGGTGCATGGTCTGTTTGTTTTGGAGTTCACATATGACACAGCTAGGGAAACCATGTCATCCCATAGACGCAGTGTTTTTATGTTTAGAAAGAGCTGTTTAACCATTGTATATGTGATTTATGGATTTTCACAATCTCCAGGTATGATAATGGGCCCTTTTGTCAGTGAGAGGGGGGTAATATGTATGAACCTGTCTGACTAGATGTTGGCAATGTCAGTCATGTACATGTATTCATTTACAGTTTTCACTGACTCAGAACATATATAAGTTTACACTGATATTTATGACATAGCGAAAGAAAGCTTCATGGTTCTCTATGGACTCTTTGACAATATTTTTGCCAGAACATGGATTAGATAATGTTAGGAGTGCTCATTGTTTATTGATGATACTGATCGGAGATTTATTGATCTTTGAATTTTCACTTTCTTTGAACAACTTAAGTACTTGTAGTACATAGTTTGATTATGACAGGAGTCCAATATATTATATGGGTCTGTTTTCATATAACTGTGTGCGCAAGGCAGGATTGGTGAATAGTGACAAGTTTCTGGGGTAAGAAGTGCAACTGCCAGATATGTGTTGCCCACTGCTGTACTCAGACCTGGCCTGAGTGTGTGAGCATGCCCAGTATGACCTGTCAGTATGTTGGTGACTGAAATTTGCTAAATTTGTTTAAGTGTGTGAGCATGCCCAGTATGGACATATATACTATATGTATGTGAAAAATCAAGTTGTTTTTTACTTCAGAGCTCACCTTTGTGTTGTACATCGACAGGAAGCACACTGTGGCTGCAGGGCTTCCATGAGTCACATTGCATAGACTTATCAACATTTCTACATACAGGGGGACAGCTATTATTTGTTCATTTCTACCCGGGAGGCACACCTGATTGTTACTGTGGGTGTACATAGGATGAGGGGTTCACCTGACACTTATACACATTTGCTAGGCCTGTACTGCTATGTCTGGTACTCCATTTCAGTCTGTACTGTTGCCTATCGTACTGGCTTGAGGCATACTACTGTACTACAGATCTTAGCTTCCAATTTCATGTATATTAGTTTGTGACTTCATAGCCTACCCAACCCAGATCACACTGCCTCGCCTGCTGTTATCTGTCTGCATAGGCCTGGGAGGAAGTTAGTCATATGCCTATTCAGAAGGCATGATACAGCATTTGTTTGTGTTTGCGTTAGTCTACAATTGTCCTGCTGTGTTTGTGCCAGTGAAATGCTGTCATGGCTTAGTGGTTCAGTACTGTGACTATCGTGTAGAGTATCCTGAGTTTGAGCCCTGTCACTGCTTTTTATTTTCCTGCTGGGCAGACCAGACTGCTTAAGGAACAGTAAAGCAGGTGTGAGCATGTTACCTGACTTTGCTCAACTTTGCCCGACCTTGCCTGACTTTGCCCAACTTTGCCCAACATTTCCCAACATTGCTCAACGTTGCCCGATGTTGCGCTAGTTAGCGTGGTGTGCAGCTCTATGCAATTGTGTTTAAATATGCTAAATAGTGGTAAAATGTGCTTAGCACTGCTTTATATTGCTTAAAATAGGGCAATCATGCCCCAGGTGGTGCTGCAGGGCTGCCTATGTTGGATGCACATAGTACACTCCCTATACATGTTTGAAAACAGGTAGTGCCAAGTTAGGCATTCCTTTAATTGTATGTGCGAGTCAGAGAGAGGTGTCATTTCCAGGGTTCCTACTGAGCCAGTGTATGTGTTATGCATTTCCTCTTTGCCAAGGCCAAGGCATACTGGACACGCATCCTTTTGCCTACTGGGGCAGGCTCAGGTTGTTCCTCCCCTGAGTCACGCTGTGTCTGTGCATGCCTTGGCAATGGTGGGGGGCTGTTTGGCCCTGCCCCATGCTGTTCCTGCTGCAGCTGTTTTCACAGGATCATATTGTGTAGCATGGCACATACCATGACAATTTGGGTACATGTAGTTGGTGAGTTCTGCAAGGCTCCACCAGATGTGTCCAGGCACCTGAACCATGACTTGAGCATCCCAAACACATGCTCAATAATGTTTCTTGTTTGTGCGTGTGCCTCATTATGGAGTTCTTGTTCATGTGTGTGTGCATTTCTGTTGGGTGTCATCAGCCACGGCTCCAGTGCGTATCCAGCATCCCCCACTAGGTGACTGTCAGGGATGTCCCCATTGGCAAATCACTGGTACAGCTGCATCAGATGCCAGATGTGGGAATCGTGAAAGCTTCCAGGGCAGCCAGCACACACATTCATTATTATGCCCTGGGCATCGCACACAACCTGGCAGTTGATGGAGGGGAAACCCTTGCGGTTGATGTAGACCCTACCCTGCTCACCGGGTGGTGCTTTGATGTGTATGTGCGTGCAGTCTATTGCAACCACTACCTCAGGTTATTCTGCTATTTGGTGGAAAAGACGCATATTGCTGGCCAATGCCTCACGGGAATTAGGGAAATATACGTGGTCACCAACATGTGCTGACATGGCATCCAGGAACTGGTGCAGTACTCTGGATGCTGATGCCTGTGAAACCACCATCATCTCACAAGTTGGTCTCTGGAAGGTACCTGTAGCTAGTATTCGTAGGCCAACACATACCTTGGTATCCACTGGGAAGGGATCCCCTCTGTTGGTTCTGTGTTTGAGGCGTGGTCGGCACAGCTCAACAATTTGCTGCAGGAGGTCTCTGTCCACTCTATAGCGCTCCACTATCTCCAGCTCATGTAGCCCCTGGTAGGTTACCCTGGGTCTGTACACTCTTCTCCGTCTCCTCACTGTGGGTTGCTCAGCAGCATTCACAACATCACCACCCTCAGCATCTTGCTCATGTTGGTTTATGATAGCAATAGCAGCCTCTAACATTTTGTCTGACTTAAGATTTTTAAGTTTTCACTCTTTGTATACTGCAGTGTTGCAGAGTTCTTGGGAAAAAACAGGGTAGACTGCTGTTTGCAGAGTTTAATGTGCTGGGCTGGGCTAGTCTACTGCCTGTGTAATTGGCTGATTCTAATATATTTCACCTGGCAGCTCTGCTAGTTCTCTTTGGTTAACATCCTACTACTTCTTTTCCTTCCTTTTCCCTTTCTGTTTCCACAAGGGGCAGCACCGCACAAACATGCGCACATGCGCACACACGGTGTAAGCACATTTGCAGGAAATTTTAGATATATCTACGGCGTACACCTTTTCTTTCTGGTTTTCAGCTAGAACAACTGCAGACACGCCTCTTGCAGTTCTGAGCAACTCAGGGCAAACACAAGCCACTGTGCTCCAATAAGCTTACAATCTTTCAGACATACCCCTTCATGATGTCACCTATCTTCTACTCTACAACTCCCTTACTCCTACATTCACACTCTAGGGACATGGCTCACATGTCGGGGAAAATTGGGATTCACTATCCTTATCCTCATTTGCATAGGATTGCCTACTAATGCTTGGTTACATCTCTCAAACTGAGCTTCCCCCCCTTAGCAACCACTACTCAGTGGCCATGTTGTTTTCAGCCTGCTATTCACCTGCATGGCAGAACAAGCTTTTTAGTGAAAATGCCCATTTTTGGCAATTTTTTTCATTTTATTTAAAGTGCCGCACGTTTGCGCAGTACTGCTACGCTTAAACATCGGAGATCGGGGAAAAATTTTAAGGATTTACAACATTTGCAAATGCCAATGGCCTTATATTTGGTCATTGGCATGCTTCCTCAACTAGATGCATCCTTTATTTGGAGCTGTCATAGCTCCGTTTAGCTATTTGCAGAACGGTACTCCATTACCAATGGAGTACATTTCTGCAAATAACACTTCTCTTACACGGATAGGTTAGTGTTTCCTGGATCACAAATTTACCTAATTTGCATAGCTTTCAGTAGCAAATGAGGTAATTTGCAAACCATAACACTGTCCGTGCAACAGTAACTTTAGAAGCTGTCATGCACGCCCCTGCCGGCTGTTGCTGAATCGCTCAGCAGACATATTGGCTGTCTGCCGTCTTACACTAATCTTAGACTCCAAGCAAGCCTTCGTAAATCTGGCCCAGAATGTATTTCTCTATTAAATTCACACTGTTTACATGGTAACTCCTTCTCTATACTTCTAGCTGTAGCATTCCTCATCTATTCATATACATCCATACAACTTTCTTCATTTTTCTTTCTTCCTTTTGCATCACTGCTAAATTCTGCACGTGCTATAATTTCCATATCCACAATTAACTTAAAGTACAAGAAAATAACTCCTCTTTCCTTATTTTCTTCATATAAATAAATCATTATTAATCTTTAATTTGCTTGTATTAGCCTGCATTCTATCAGAATAGCTTTTTGTGGATCAATAATACTGATGCCATGAGTCTGAACATTATTTGTGATACATAAAATAGCAAAGGTTTTTTTGACATGTTAAATCTCTTCATCATTATTTATACCATTTCATAATTGTTAGACACTTTTCTGAATACTATTCACACTTATAGATAATAAAGATAATCTTCTTAACTGATTTATTTACTCGGTCATAACTTTCTTTTAACAAAACTTTGCATGCATTATTTTTGTCACATTGTATGAAGACTTAATGCCTCTCCTCTTCTTCATCAAAAATATATTAATTTGGATACTAAACTTTCCTGGACTTCCAAGATGACTGCACACTGATCAGCATCCTAAATCCAGCTCCTCATTGTGAAAAAGAATATTCAGAAATAAGACCGAGTAATTCTGCCAGCTTGAATAAAATCCAGTTACTGACAAGTAAGTAAACTGTCTGGATGCCAGCAAAGAATAAACTTACAGAGCATGAAACAAATTTCAACAAGAAAAGGTGAAGAGAAAACACTGATTGGTAATAATCCTGCTGTTCAGCAAAAACAGTTCCAGCTCCAGCCTTGGTACAATGATGGCTTACAGTAATTTAGAAGAAAAAAAATAATCAGATGTACTCAGAGATGATTAAAATAAATGAACCATTGAAAGAGTACATAAATTCAAATAACAAAAGGTTGAAAAATACAAGAAGCTTTAACTTACTATTCAGATAAACTGATAAAACTGCAAAATTCAGAGGACAAAAATGATGAAAAGGCTGATTTAGTATGACAGCTGTTTAAAAAATGGTAGAGTTACAAAACAGAGCATGTAGAGAAAACATGAGATTTTCTTCTGCACTAGAGAAACTGGAAGGAACAGACTGCATTATTTTTATGTACAAATAAGCAGATGGACTGGTATTCCATGGTAGGATTTGTTAATTGAAATGGCACATTGAATGTATGCTCCAAACCTGGTCATGTGAAAGCAGCCAAGACCTGCATTAGTAAAGATGCAATCATACCAGAAGAAAGACTTGATCCTGACAAAACGTTGCCAGAACAGCAAATTATTAAGAACTGGAGATATTAAAGTGTTTGTGGAAAATGAGTATTCACTGTATTCCAGGCAAAAGAGAACCAAATTTATTCCAGGGAATGTTGAGAGGCAGGTGTGAGATTCAAGCTGCCATATCCAGCTGTCTTCAGAATATTTTTTTCTTAGTGGATTAAAGACATTTTTGATGCTGAACAGGCTAAGGAGGAAAAACAAAAGTCTGTCCAACAAAAAGTGAGTAAACAAAAAGAAGGGGACTCTGTTTCTCATTTCTCTGACAATAAAGCTCATGGAGAGTCTTTACCAGTGAAATCTTTTCCAGTGTTTCAAATTGAAATGCTTGAGAGACAGAAAAAAAGCACAGGAGTTGACTAAAAGAACCAGGAGTACTTTGGACATGAGCCAGCATCTGGTCTTGGGAGATGGGTCACATTTTATGAAAAATGGCTTTGCAAGAAAATGTGTCTGAAAAAGATTGGAGTTTTTATGACTTTGTTAAATTTATGGATGGACTGTATTCTACTTTATGTCATTAATGTTTAGAAAGGCACTAAGCAGAAAAAGTAACTGTAAGTAAAACAATATTTATTCCTAGTAGTATTTGTATAAAACATTTCATGGATAGTAAGTCAGATGTATGTAGTATGTAGTCAAGGATATCTTAAATGTTGGGGCGAAGGTGAGTTTTGGAAGTGTTTTCTGCAAGTGATAAAAGATATTAATGTAAACAACTATGTTTGTATTTTTAAGAATGATAGGCATTAAAATATAAAAACAAAACAAAGGCTGGAAAGAGGCAAGTTTAAGTTAATATGCTGCAATCTTGATCTGTTGGGGGATAGGGAATGAGGTGTAAAAGTACACTGATTATATTATATGTAGAGCTGAGATGTTTTCTTTTCCTTTTGCATGGGTGAATGTCTGGATTAATGCCCTTGGTTTAATCTAAAAACACAAGCAGGCTTGAAAAAATAAGACAATATGATGAATCCTGTGAGAAATGCTATTTATTTGGCCTATGGAAGCATATTAGCTTTTGTTTTCTTTTAGAAAATGTTCAATGGGTTAAGAAACATTCAGCAAAAGAAAGTTGTACATTCTGTTCTTATTTTTCCATGGAAACAAGCTGTCTTGGGTACAAGCAAATAAGCTTGAGAGTTATGAGCATTGTTTGCTGAGGGACATGCAAAATGTAAAGGTTCAAATGCAAGTAGTTCAGTAAAAATAGTTTGAAATTATTGGAAATGAATAAGAGATCAACTTCCCTAGTAGCCTTAATACATCAGTGCATTTAATAGAACAGTCTGCAATTTAGTTTTACTTAAAGATAGCCAATGCAATTTTTCTTAAGCCTAAAAGTTAATGTTTTCTGAAAGCATAAAAGCTGTTTTTCACATGGGTGTGGAGATAAGAAAAGAACAGATGGCAATCAGTGCAAGTGGGAGCACATGGTGTAACATGTGCTTTAGCACAGGACCTTCATTTTAAGTTAGGTAGTGCCTGTGGGTGCAGCTGTCAGTTTGGGACAATTGTTACTACCAGAAGGGCTAATGTTTAGTTTTTGAAGATGTATGTAGTTTTGTGTATTTGTTCTAAGTTAATAAGTTATGCGAGTGTTCTGGAAAAAAAAGTGACATAGGTTTAAATGTAGAAAGAAATGCATAAAAGATCAACCTGCCAAATATTATCATGTGCATCTAATACAAAAGTTGGAAATACAAATTAAAAAAAGCTGTCATGTGTAGTAGTTGGGAACAATAACGTTTTATCATAATGGCTATACTATCCATATTATTTTGGAATGTAAATGGTATTACAAGCATAGATAAAATGAAAGATAATTTAATTATTTTAAAAATTGCAGAGTGCAAATGGCATTGCTGCTGGAGACACATTTGGAAAGAAATGAGCATGTGAATTTGATAAATAGAGCACTTCAGTATGGATATTGAGCAAAATATTGGGGACAAAGGGAAAGGAGAGTAATAACATTAATTGTTAGAAGAGCTTCAGTAGTGATAGAAGAGGAAATATAAAAGATAATAATGGTAGATTTGTGGTAGTAAGGGACTACTGGCAAGGGAGGAGGATTACAATGGCATGTATTTATATTCCACCAAAAACTGCTATTATGGAACTGAAGAAGATCTTGGGAAATATTACTTATAGGTGGGGACTTGCAATTGATTCGCAACAGTGAGGATGTATCTGGGGGACCTAGAATGGAAAATATAACCAATAGGGTTAAATTAGTATGGAAGATATGAATTCTGATAGAATTTACTTATTATTCCATCAGGTACAATAACTGGGCTAGACTAGACAGAAATTATATTTCACAGGAGCATGTATATTTAATCGAAAGCTTTGACACACATCAAATAACTATTTCAGATCATGCACCAATAAAAACTAAGATAAAATGTGGGGTAGTGAAGTAAAAATGAGGCTCTAGAACTTTCCAACCTACCTGTTAAAAAGAGAGGAAATTAATGAATGGGTAGTAGAAATTATTTGGGAGTTATTAGGAAAGATAGATATAAAAAAATGGAGAAGGAGTTTAAAATTAGGGAAGAAGTAAAAAAGAAAAATGTTAAGAAGTAATAGTAATTATTTTAAGGGGCTGACAAAGGTTAAAGTAGCAGAATAAGGGTAATCTCAAAGAACAAGAAGAGCCACAACTGCAAAATGCTAAAGAGAAAATAAGGCATTATCTATATAATGTGCATGAGTTTAGAAAGATTGCTTTTGTATAACTCCAGCACACAAAAACGTTTAGCACAGCAACCTAGACAACAGAAAGCGTAAAGAAGAAAGGTTTGCCACCCCATTTAGGGATTCTGTAAAAAGAAAAATAGCCAGAGATCCTGCACAAGTGCTAGAGATACTTCAGACATTTTACAAAAGTTTTTATAAAGCAAAGATATATGTAAATCATGAAACAGCACAGATGGAAATATTTATGGAAGACTTAAGAATGCCAAGGTTAGAAGTACATGAGTTTCAACAATTAGTTAAGATTAGAGGAGATTAGATAAAAACAGTGATGTATAATTAATCTGCAAGAAAGTCTCCAGGAACAAGTGATATTCCTGTGGATGTTCAGAAGCTAAGAAGGAATAAAGATCTGGAAGGTTTTGTTTAACACTGTTTTAAATGAAGGGGAAGCACCAACATCCTGGAAGAAAGTTGAGGTGACTGTAATACCCAAAGACAGTAAAGACCCATCAGAACCAACTTTGTACTGACTTATTTTGGGTGTATATCAGATGTTCGAACACTGATAAGATTGAACACCAAAACCTCGAACTTGGAAGTCCAAAGACTGAAAATAACGAAGCCGCGGAACATCGAATTCTTTCCCAGGGAAAGAATTTGGTGGGTCATTTCCGTGGTTTCACTATTTCCTCCACTGTGGTGCGATCTTGGAGTTGGTATATTTAAGTAGGGGGGTGTGGGGGGAAAAGCCCCCCACATTAGAAATAGTTTGTAGTGTTCTTGTGTTTTGCGTTTTTTACTGGAACAGCATTTTTTTCCCCTGGGAAAAAATCGCTGTTCTCAGTCTTCAGAGCATTCAATTTTTGAAGTTTTGGGTTCAATGTTTTCACATTAGAAGTTTTGGCACTTTGATTATGTGATATAGACCCACTTACTTCAATTTTAAACCATGATTAGAAAGCGTTTGTCTATACTAGCTAAATGAATGACATAAATGTTGCCAAAATTGATACATATGGATCAATGTGATTTGGTGAAGGGGAGGAAAACAATAGCCAACATTAATAGAACAGTGATGATCCAGTGAGAAGCAGAATGTAAGAAAATACTGCTGTTGTTGGTGGGTCTCAATGCAGAGAAAATACTCAACAGATTAAGCATTTGCATACCCTGATACAAAAATAAAGTTCATTTGGAAGGACATGCAAGGGATCAGAGGCAAGATTAAAGTTGAAGTCTCCCGTAAATTGTGTCTGAACAGAGGAACCAGGCAGGGGTGGCCTCTTTTTTCCTTGGTAATTTGCTTTTATAGTTAGAGCGATTGGCAAAGGCAATAAGGAACTCAGAAATTCAACAATGTAATTGGTATGGTAATCAAGAAAAGTTGGCTTTATTTGCAGATAATATTATTTTGTACCTGATAAATCTAGAATACAACATTTCAGTGTTGTGGAAAATTTTGAGACAGTTTCAAGTCTTTTCAGGATATACAAGTAATGAAGATGAAGTAAAGGCTATAGTTGTAAACTATGTGCCCAAAAATGAATTGGTTCAGCAATACCCATTTTTCTGAGAACACTCTAAAATGAATTATTTAGGAGTATGGATTAAAAAGGCTTCTGTTATGGTAACCAAGGGTATGTGGGAAGAGGATAAGCAAAAGTTAATACAAAATCAGAGAAACTGGATGCTCTTGTTTATGGATATGAATAGTAAGATACAAGTAGTGAAAATGTTTTAAGTCCCTTTAGTTTTATGAAAGATCAGGCATATGTTTATCAACAAGAAGAGAAGCTGTGGACAATAAATAATAAAGAGCTGAATTAATTTGTCTGGGAGAAGAAGAGGTCAAGGGTTAAGTGAGATCAGATGATCCTTCCACTTGATCAAGGTGGTTTAGGATAACCCGATTTAATAGGATATTTTACAGCTACACAAATTAAGGTTCATATACATGACACAAGCAGACATTATAACTCAAAGTGGAAAGGGATGATGATGATGATGATGAAACAGGGGAAAATTCAAGACATAAGGATAGAGTGGCATTTTGGATGCAGATTGTTAAGGAGAATGATGACAGTCACACAAAATATTATATTCATAAAGCAGCAGAAAGTATTCTAAGAACTAAGCCAACATAAGAATGGGGAAAGGAGATTTTGCAGATAGGGATGACTGCAAATAGGGGTACAGAGAATAGAAAAGAGGGTGCTGGAATTTACTTGAAAAAACTGCCAAAGGAACTGAGGTGTTAGCAGCAAATAACTAGATAGGAGAGGTAATAAAATGAGATGAGGCCAAGAAGACATTTGGACTGCAGGGTAGAGATGGTCTCCCTACCAGGGAAATAAATCAGAGTATAGGCAAATAGAAAGGAATAGGGGAATCTTAAGTCAAATTCCATACAGAGTACTATGCCAGAAATATTAATATTGGGTTAGCAAGTGGTTGCAACTAAGGAAATGATTTGTTTGAGCTGAGAACCAGGATCTGAATTGCCTTGACATAGTAAGGCCTTGTTAAGTTTAATTCTGGAGGCTGCCAAAATGCAGTTACACAAAATTGGAAATCTACGTCTAAGCCAAATGTATTTGAAGTATTGCATATTGTAAAAGATTTCAAAAAGGCAACAACTCTGTAATAAAACTAGTAAATTCTAACAAAAAACAGAGTGTAGCTAAGAGAGGATGATGGTGCAACAGGAAAGTTGAATAATTAAATATTTTAATGACTCATGCTAATGGCTTTCATCCTTCCAATGGACTTCTTCAGAGCATGAGTGAAACAAACAAGGTAACTCTTAAAAATACTCTACAACCAATTAAAATCCACAGTCAAGTATCACATCAGATACAATTTGCTAACCATGTAAATCAATATAATGCACAAAATATATTAAGAAAGTGTGAAATTCAATAATTCTTCTCTAAAAATTTGCATCTCACAAAAATAACAGTTCATAATTTTGCTGACCTCAATTTAAGTACACAGTTGATGGGAACATGTTCATTTAATCCTGGCCTCATTGTGGCACGTAAGCTGCCATACTAACCCTTTATAGTCAAACATACTCTCCCATTTACCGCCTCTGGGGTTAACACACACTTTGTCAATAATCCCAATCTTGAATTTAAACTTATCTAAAGCAGGAGATGACTTAGAGTGCTTATATAATATGAACCAAATGAAGCAGCAGGGCTCAAAGATGGCTTCAGGTTCCAGTATCAAAACGTTTAATAAAACACAAGCACTTTCATAGGTAAACCCCACTTCTTCAAATGTCTTTACAAATTAATTAAAAATCATCCCCCCTTCTTATACACATATCTCAATTAAGGCATCACACACATGTAAAGTTATCAGTGCCATAAATCAGAATTAAACATCTATTTTCCTAAAATACACATAAATAATTCATAAGCCAACAAATTAAAAAACATGATTCTACTTATAAAATGTAACCTGACATAAAACTTGAATACTGCCATGCACTACCTAAAATGTGGCTAGATTTCAATTTGAGCTATATTGGGACATATTCATTCAGCCCATCACCAGTATCTGCTCTCAATCTCACTATCCACGTAGCTTCTAACTCCTCAGTGGCATTGCATAAATCACCCCCTCTAATATTTTCAAAAGTCCTCCCTATGACTAGAAATTTAAACATATGTTTCTGATCACTACTCATAACATGCTTAGCCAATGCATTTACTTTGCTCTTTTTACTTATGTAATAGATATGCTCATGTGTTCTCTCTTTAAAGGATCTATCGGTTTTCTCTACATAAAAGTGAAAGCCCTTGTGTTTTATTAAACTTTTTGATACTGGAACCTGACGCCATCTTAGAGTCCTGCTGTTTCATTTGGATTATTGGATTTGTTCTGCATATAGGGCTTGGTTACTCAGGAGCATCGTTGGCAGTTCTGTGTTTTCTGTTGCTTATATAAAAACTGTACCATGGCTTTCTATAGAGTCTAAACTCAAAATTACCCTTATAAACAAAGCATGGGCTTTATGGCATTCTTCTAAAGACCCTCAAGATCACATTAAACACAGGCAATCCAGGAACGAAACCAAAAAATCAATTTTACAAGACAAAAAACAATACTACTGTAATTTACAGACAGTAAATCAAAATAACCCTCAGATGTTTTGGGCAGGTTTAAATAATCTACTACATCCTGGACAAACTTCAACCCCAATCCCTGCTGCTACTATTGATAAAATCCCTGAAGATGTCTCTGATAGTTTTAACCAATTCTTTACTGAGACAATTCAAGCCCTAGCTAGCCAACTACCTCCTAGCTCCCCTAGTCCTGAAAGTAGCACCCCTAGAAACCTACTTGCGTTCAGCTTCCAACCAGTCGCCACTTCACTTATCCATACCTTGATCATAAAATTAAAACCCACTACACTTTTTGCTGATCAACTCCCTGCCGAGTACCTACAAAAATCAGCTGATGCTATTGCTTACCCCGTCTCAATACTAATCAATCGAACCATAGTAGAAGCTAAAATTCCCACCATCTGGAAAATATCCTATGTAATCCCACTTCACAAAGGAGGCAGCTCTACTGAATTCTCCAATTATAGGCCAAATAGCTATACTCTCTCCACTTGCAAAGATTATGGAAAAATGTATTCATAGACAACTCATGCACCACCTAATACAAAATCGCCTTATGGCAGACACTCAGCATGGCTTCCATCCTCATCACAGCACTAGTTCAGCCCTCCTAGCCTTTACTAACACCATAAACCATAATCGCAACAATAATTATATATCCTCAGCCCTCTTTTTGGATCTTTCCAAGGCATTCGATATGGTTGATCACCAACTTTTAATCCACACCCTGCAAACATTCTGTCTAGATACTGGAGCCCTCCAATGGTTTCAATCCTACCTGAATGGTCGACAGCAGGCTGTCCTCTGGCAGAACAAACTCTCTAACCTTCTACCTAACACCCTCGGAGTACCACAAGGCTCTATACTAGTGCCCTTGCTGTTCTCCATCTTCATTAACGACCTTTATACTGTCATCTCAAAAGTCAGCTGTATCCAATATGCTGATGACTCTACTCTGATTTGCTCATCCACATCTTCAGTAGAGTTATGGTCAGCTACCCAGACCACCTTTAATACAATAGAAAACTGGCTTTCTGAACATCGTCTGATCCTAAATCCCAAAAAAACTAAAATGCTGTTATTTTCACCAACACATAGGTCTACCGCTTTCACCTTTACCATAAAATCAAATGATGGCACAATAATCTCCCCTGACCAATCTGCAAAACTATTAGGTGTCATCATAGACAATAATCTCAAATTTGACCTACATGTTAACCAAACTATCAAAACCATCAATAAAAAACTAGGGTCACTTTACAGAATAAAAGCCTTCCTAACCCCTCCAGCTAAAATTGCCATAGCTCGCTCTCACCTTCTTTCAACCCTTCTGTATGCATCCCCTCTACTCTTGAATTTGAACAAGACTGTCCTTAACAAACTCTCAATTTGCTACAACCACATTGCCTTTTAGGACACATCATTGCATCAATCTAAATCAGCTTGGTTGGCTTGAACTACCTAGCCTAATCCAGTATAACCAACTGATTATGGCCTATAAAATCCTCTATAATCCGGACAATACTCCTGCACTTAAAAATATTATCAGCCCCTGTAACAATCCTAGACCGCTTCGAAACTCTAACAAACTACTAATTCAGACTAGCAAAATTAATAGCACAGCCAGTGATTCTCTCTTTGCAAACTCTGTAAGTAGATCCTGGAACTCTCTTCCAGCTGATATTACCTTACTTTCCACCTTAGGTCAATTTAAAACTAGACTCAAACAACATGTGCCACTTAACTGGCTATGTCAATGTATCAAGCCAGGCTAACTCGAATGTCTAAAAATCTGTTAACCAGTTTACTGTGTAATTTAATTTAATCCTGACTTGTGCTCAGGACTAACTGTAACCTGTGGAACTTGTTTAACTTGCTTACTTATGTAATCTCTGTAAATAGTCTGTTTGTAATATGTAATGCTGGTATTATGTAATGCTGTATCTGCTTACCCTTGGAGCTTTTCTCCCCGGGCCTCCGCTGAAAATGGACATGCATCCAGTCGGACTATCCCAGTCAACAAATGTAAAATAAAATAAAAAATATGTTATTAATATTTTCCTTAGTGATGTCATACAAATGTTCATATATTCTTTTTTTTCCATGGATGAACAGTCTTTCCCATATAGAAACATTCACAATCCAGGCATATAGCAATGTACACTTGATCTTTAGTGGAGCAGCTGGCCTCTATAGTTTTTCTTTTCCCATATATTTTGCAGGGAAGTTATTTCCCTCAAAAATAAACTTGCAATAATTACATATACCACATTTCCATGCACCTGGCTTTTTTGTGCTTCCCATCTCACCTCTATCATTCCTCACCCTTTTAAATTTTCAAATTGTTCCCTTTCTTATAAACAAACATAAGGTGATCTCTAATTTAATCTATCAAAATGATGTCCACTTTGAAAATATTCCAGTTTTTATTAAAAATGTTTTGATGCACCTGAACTAGTGCTGTACCACTGATCTACTAAAAGCCTTTTTACGGTGTTCATTTCTTTCCTTCTTCATAACCATCTTGTTTACCTTGTACACTCCCAAAATGTTCTTAAATCTGTCATTTCTCCCCTGTGTGACCTCTTGTCTAGGTTTTGTATATCAAGTCAGTAGGCAACCTCTTTGTTCAAACATCTGACACAGGTCATCCGTTTCATTCTCAACACGTTTCATCAAAAATCACCCTAGTTAGTCTAATCATTTTACATTTAATGAGACTATTTTTGCTCTGCCTGACAGCCATTGAAATGTAAATAATAATTAGAAAATGTCAGTTTCCTGTAAATATTGGACTTAAAATCATCTGTCATTTTTATTAGAGTTACACCTAGATATTTCATACAATTTAGTGTGTGTGTGTTTGTGTGAGTCTTAGTAAATTTCAAAAAATCTGTGACGTTAATATAACTGAAAAACAATTGTCTTTTATGATTGCCCAGAAAGTACAGAAATCATCCAAAAATCTATAATATTTAATCCAATATTTAGAAAAGGGGAATCTAAAACGTAAGTATTCTCCCACTTCCACATAACCATATTAGCAGAAATGAGGGTGCATGCTGCTCCCATCACAACATCTTCTAACTGCCTCAAATATTCCCCCTCAAATATAAAAAATTATTAGTTAAAACAATATCCATCAAATCAACAATTACATTTGTTTTACCAGAATCTAAACATTTACACGTCAAAAGTGTCTCCCTAAACCACCTAAGTCCCTGTTCATGAGGTATTTTCCCAAAAAAATCAATCACATCAATGCTAACAACATTTAACTCTTGGTGCCATATGTTGGATGTAACATTCCTCAAAAAGTTTCAGGAATCCTTGATAATATGTGGACATAGCTCTAAAAATGGATTCAAAATCTTGTGAAAAAACACAGCAATGGGATATGTTTTAGAACCCTGTTCTGGAACAATTGGTCTGTGTGTGGGGGGTGTCATAAGCATCTTTATGTAGCTTGGAAATACCAAAAATAGAGGCCACTCTGGGTTTACCAATGTATAAGAGCTTATATTCTCATGTTATCATTCCCTGCATCAAAGCATCATACGAATAGATATCTATCTTTCTATATGAGATAAGAATTTCATATAAAGACACCACACAATACTTTTTGTCATTATGTAACAAGTTAAGCATTTGCCCGAGTACATGATGTTATCTATAATGACAGTACTCCCACCATTGTCAGGTTTCACAGTCCTCAGGGATCAGTCTTGGGAAACATCTTTTAGTAGCTGCCATTCAATTTTGTTTATATTATTATATGTTGCCATTCTAAAACATTCTTCTTTTAAAAACTTCTAACAATATCTTCTATACCATACTCACAAGCTTTTTGAAATGCATTTATAATCAGATGCAAGGGAGGATTTTAAACACTGGGTGCACAAAATGTCTTACAAAAAAACATCAATAGGTTTGCTTAATTCATGAAACATGTAAAATAAATTACATTTTCTGACGAGTAGTTTTAATTCCATCAAAACATCTGCCAAATCATCACTGTTGTGAGGAGCAAAACTAAAACTTTTTCCAAACAAATCAAAATGGTTTTCAATAACTTCCAGACCACTGTAGTTAAATATATTATAACTGCAGTATGTGTATAAAATACCCTTGTGCTTAATCATAATATTAGTAGAATAAATCAATTGTACATCTAATTCCTGTGTCCCCTGCTTTTCTCTCATCCCCTCATACCCTGTAATTCTTGTATTTCTGTCCTGCTCGTTAATAATTTGTGGGGTCTTTGAAGTTCAAATGAGCTAAACCCTTCTATCTCCTGAGAAGGGGAAATTTGTCCATTGATAAAAAAACTCTCAGCATTCTCATCTCCCCTAACCTCATCACAAGGAGTAGAAGTGCCCAAATTATTAATGTTTTGAACCCTACCCCTTCCCACAACTTGTGTGTTAGAAAGAGCCAGGTTTGTAAAACTTCAAAGGGGATGCAACAAGGGTATGCTGTACCATTGTCATAATACTTTGCATCCCTATTAAGCTTCTCCAGCTTCCTAACAAAGACAGTGTCAACATATTTGTTAACCTTCTTAAATATTTGCGTATAATTCACAAAAATCCAAAAGAATAAGGCACCACATCTGGAACAGCAAACTGAATTTAATAGAAACAATAATATAAAGCGCTTTTCATCCATATCAATGTGTTGAACTTCATCAGATACAAGTATTTTTTTAAAACAGAAGGTTAAATAACCCACTTCTCAGATCACATGACAAATCCAGCTAAAATATAAAGTATTACACTTTTCCAAATCATATCCATTTAAAAATAATGCAGTATTCTAAATACATTTAAAATGCACATATATATATATTGTGTGTGTGTGTGTGTGTGTGTGTGTGTGTGTGTGTGTGTGTGTGTGTGTGTGTGTGTACCTAAAATTCCTCAGTACATCAACAAAGAAACAAATAAAAAATATGGAATTATTGTTAAAGAATGATTCAAGAAAATAATGTAGTGTTTCCTATTATGACTAAAAGTATTATCCTTTGCATATATTATCAGCCTATATAAAACTTAAAAATGTTAGTGAAAAAAAATGCTACAGCACCTATCTCATCAGATTTTTCACTTTCAATAGACACATTATGGGGCACATGTCATTAAGTCCCGGATAATTGTAGGCATTAAGTCGAACCTGCCAGATTAATTCTAATCTCTCCAGTTCTAATGTAACAGGTCCTCCCCTCGGGTTTTGTGCTACCTGGTCTATCACATGAAACTTAAACGTATGTTCGACGTGCCTGTAAATATGTTTTGCCAAGGCATTGTCCATTTTTTGTCTGTTAATACTGTATAGGTGTTCATGCACTCTATCTCTGCGTCTTCTTTCAGTTTTACCTATGTAGAATAATTCGCATGACTGACGTTTGGCTAAATATACCACCATCCTGGAATTGCAGTTGTATTTCATTGTACAAATTATTTTGTTGTTATTAACAGTTGTTGTACGGCCCAGGTCCATATATCTACAATAAGGACAATTCCCACATTGTTTCATACCTGCATAAATTGAATTAGGCTTGATATTATGTTTGAGAAGGTTTAAAATTAATACCTTTCTTTCACTTTAAATTTTAACTGGGTTTGTCATGTGATCTGAGAAGTGGGTTATTTAAATTACTGTTTTAAAAAATTACTTGTATCTGATGAAGTTCAACAAATTGGTGTGGACGAAAAGCGCTTTATATTATTGTTTCTATTAAATTTGGTTTGCAGTTCTAGATGTGATGCCTTATCTTTTGCATTTTTGTGCAGTTTGTTTCTTTTGTTCCTTTCATTTTAATAATTTGTGTATACTTATTAGAATTAGGACTAAATAAATTATTTCTAATATTCACATCAATATTTTGAGGTTCTGCAATAAAACATTCATTTTCCATTTGTTCTCATGAATTAATAAATCCATAAGCTCAAAACCACAATGATCAAATAATCCAATCAGTTCACTGTATAAATTGGAGTTAGCATCAAGTCCATTTGGAAATTTCTAAACATGCAAACCTTTAGGGATCCACCTTTCTTGATACACTCCCTAAAGTAAATGTTACTGAGCTGTAGTCTTCTTAACTGGTGTAACATTTTGTCAAACCTATTAAATTGCTTGTTCAAGGTCATAGCCTCCTGTTAGAAATTAACTGGTCAATTTAAATCCAAGAAACTCATTGGTCAAACAGAAATTCAAAAACACCTTCTGTATCACTAAAATGAAATAAAAGAGATTATATATGAACATTTATATGACATAACTAATGAAAATATTAATAACCCATTATATAAACACTGTAAGTCCTATCCTGTTTTAAATAAGTTTAAATTCAAGTTTAGGGATTATTGACAAAATCTATGTTGACTCTAGAGGACATATATTTATTTATTTATTTATGTTATTTAACATGTGTTTGACCAGGATAGTTCGACTAGACAACAAGTGTCCGTTTTCACTGGAGTCCTGGAGAGAAAAACTCTGTCCCCCGGATTTACTAATCTTCCGTGTAAGACTAAATTAGTCTTACATGGAAGTGCCAGTGTAAAAGTATGATGGCAGCGTGCAATGCATATTAATGAGGGCATGCTGCCATCATACTTTTACACTGGCTTACACGGAGCATGGATGAGTGTAGGGGGCATGTCAGACTGCTGAGCAGTCTAAAATTCCATGCCCCTACAATGAAGAAATGCAACAACTTCCAGTTACATGAGCGAGTCCACTCACATGTGTACAATGTAGCACTACACTCCCCCATATGTTAAACAACTTACAAAATAAAAAATAAAAAGATTTTTTTTTCTTCCGATATAGCTGCCCATAGTTGCACGGGCTTGCGCGGGTTTGCCCATTGTTTAACTACAGTTAGCAGCTTAGACACCAGAAGAGGATAATAAGAAAAATATATGCTAATTAAGCAGCATAGCAATAGTGTACTGGTTAGAGCCTTTGCACAAAGAGGAGGCATTTCTGGTTCAAGTCCCACTACTGCAAGTACCATTTTCTGTGGGAAATCTGTATACAAAAATATTTCCTGACATTTTTTATGTATAAGTTTTGTAAAAAGCATTGAAATGTTAAATGTAGTAGTGCATGGATTATATATATGAAGGTGAAATGTTTATGCATTCTGAGGCATGAGTACCCTATTTTAAGCAATTTGAAGCACTGCTAAGCACATTTTACCAGTATTCAGCATATTTAAATACAATTGTGCATAGCTGTGCACTGCACTAACCAGTGCATTTTGCACGTAGCTGCGCACCGAGCTAACAAGCGCAACGTAGGGCAATGTCAGGCAACATTTAGCAATGTTGGGCAACATTAAGGCAAAGTCGAGCAAAGTCAGGCAAAGTCGAGCAAAGTCAGTTAAATACGCTCACACCTGCTTTGCTGTTCCTTAACTAGTGAGGTCTGCCCAGCAGGAAAATAAAAAGCAGTGACAGGGCTCAAACTCAGGATACTGTGCACTATAGTCACAGTACTTAACCACTAAGCCATTACAGCATTTTACAAACAGGCACTTTCAACAGAGACATATCTATCAGAGGAATTTTAAACATTGCCAACATCAGCTAAGCAGGCACGCACACAGCTGAGCTTTTTCAAAACTGGCCAATCACAAATAAGTGTGGGAAATGAGGCATAGTTAATCTCCACAGGTGGGAATACGTGCTATAACTGGTTGTAGCTTTTTTCTGCAGTCAGCATGGCTGGTGTGGGTGAAGGCATTCAATTTAGAGTGCAACGCTGGGGCATCCAGGAGTCCAAAATTATGGTTTGGCTCCTTGTCCATAAAGACGAGGAAAGACTCCTGCAGGGCACGTACCAGGGTACCCAATATAAAATGGAGGCCTGGAACCATCTTGCCCAAGATCTCACCAGTGCCACTGGTGTTCCTTGGACTGGTGGGCAGGTCAGGCACTACCATTCTAACCTGAAGCGGCGTCGGGGTGATGAACTGGACCAGTGCATCCAGGAATCCCATATGATGCCTAATGACCCAGTACTGAGTAAGTAGCCATTGTATTAAGTAGTTAAGAATTGCCATGCTTGTCTATACTATGGATAGGTATTTCTCAATATCACTGCATTTATTTCACAGCTGCAGGTGACTGGGCTATGAACCTGCAAGCCCATGAAGATAGGCTGCAAAGGCTGTGTCATGAGTCAGGATAGTAAGTATTCTGCATGTACTGTTATATAAAATAAATGAGAGAGCCTTTAAAAAGTCATTTAACCCAATAAATAAAGGTGTAATACTCCTTTAATAAATGTATAATTCATGGAGTGCATCTGTGTCATTTTCTTTGATATGTTGTTGTACTGTTGCATTCTACAAATAGTCCTGTTGTATTAAGCAGTGTCAACCCACACTTGGGTAGGCCCATATAATGTGGATGAAGGGAGTGCCAGTAGCTTTTATGCATATTTACAGCCCTAAACTGTTGGTTCATGCCCAGCATGTACAGCTTAATCTGGCACATGAGTAGCTTGGTATTGTGTTCCCAAGAAATGTCAGTGTGCTGCCAGAAATGTAGGGAGCTGTTAACATATAACTGATACTTTCACCTGAACATATCTAGATAATTATATGAAAGTAGATCTGCCAGTGTACCATCTTAGCAGTTGTGTGTGTGTGAGCAAATCTCAAAGTATATATATATATATATATAGATAGATAGATATATAGATATAGATATAGATATATATTTATATATACTCATACACACCTACATCTACTTGTTGCAATAGATTCTCTGTACTGTTGACTGACTGCGATGGTCAATATGTTTGTGAATACATCAAAGATATGTATCTGTGGGATAGCTTAGTGGGAAACTGTTTATGTTATGGTATTATGGGTCCTTGCTTTGATCCTAGCAAAAGCTGTGTATTCTGTTGCTAGGCAGAACAAATGCTATTGCATACAGTGTGATTAAGTCCCTTGGTTTTAACTAAGGTGTGTCATTGGAGGCTAAAGCACTACATCTATGATTATTGATTGGTACCGATGTTGAATGCAAATCCTGTGTGTACTGTAGTACTAATTGAAGCTCTGGGCCTGTACAGCAAAGTATGGTGTATGTCCACATTGCTTGCATCCAGTGTTTTGTGTGGTCTCTGTATTCATCACAGATTACATTTCTCAAGATTAAGGTTGTGTAAGTACTGACACACAGTACTGTATAGTACACACTGAAAGCTTATCTGGGTTGTCATACCTTTGTGTCCTGTAATTATGTCTGATGTGTGTATGGGTATGTCTGTAACATGTCCTTTGACATATGTATGGTAATACATATAACTGTTTATCTAGCAACATTCATAGTGTACTACAGCAGTATGTGACCTATATTCCTAATTGTGCACATATTTTGGCCATGGGTTTGGCATTAACAAGTTGTGTGGTACAATATTAATACATTTACTGGACCGTACACTGATTGTGATGGATGATATATTTCTTTACACATCAGCTTGAGGTATATCTGCTGTGGCTAGGTGGTGCATCATGTTGCATACAGTGTGCCAGATACTCTTGTATAGTCTTATATAGTGATTTTCTTTTGTTGCTGTGCAGAACATGGTTCATTAGATAGAGAGTGAGCAAGGCACTTTCAAGCAGTTGTGGGGTGAGCAGTGATAAGTGGCAGTTACAGTGGTTCACTCTCTATTAACTTATAGGTTGCAATATATGGCAGTTCAGTGATATATGTACTGTATAATGTTAAATGTGCCATATGACTTGCTCAGACATATTTGTGTATTTATGTCTTCCAGGGATCATGACCCACCACAGGAACTTGAGTTACAGTAGTGCTGAAGATGATATCATCACTAGCAGTATGATTCAGCACTACTGTCTAATGTTTTCATGAACCAGCCAAGACCAGCAGGAGTGAAATGTGGCAAGTTCTTGTCCACAGGGTCAATGAGGTAGGCCTGCATAACCGCACATATGAGCAGGTATGCCACCACTGCAGTGATCTTCTCAGACATGTCCGTCAGTGTGCCGCTGATGTTTGTAGAGAACAGCTTGCAACAGGGAGTGGTGTTAATATCCATCCCCCCTCACCAGAGTGTAGGAGCTGCTCATGAGCCTGGTGGCACCTGCCCAACAACAACAGCAGCAGACATACACCATGATGGAGGTTGGAGCCACCCAGCAAACACACATGGAGCATGCAGATAACATGGCATATCTGTAGACTACTGTTATCTGTATTAGTAGCTCATGCATATGTTCTCATCCATCATAAAAATATGGAACTCTTAATCCTTCATCCATTCTTAAGCTATTCAACAAAGCCTATTTATCTTATCATTCCCTTCATAACTACATTCATTTATAACAAAACAACTCTACCTCTCTAAAGTCATACACAACTCACATCTATTTTACCTATTCCTATTACACTGTATTATATGAATGTTACCTCAAATGCAAAATCAATGACTGTATCCTATTTTACATTTGTATAAGTATCTAAGCTATCTATTGTTTATTCCTGCCCTCTGGTTTGCTTTAAGGGCTTTTTAAATTGTTTGTACCTATTTTGTGTGTCTGTTTTTTGGAGCTTTTCTCCCCAGGACTCCATTGAAAACGGGTTCTTTTAGGCCCAATGGACTATCCTGGTAAACCAACTGCAAATAAATAAAAATAAAATAAATAAATATGTGAGATGTGGAGTATGTCGTTAAAAGATGTGGAGCCTGTTGTTGTGCAATACTGATCATTTGGAACATAATCTGTAGCCCTGTGAATGTAAACTGTTGTTGTACTGTAAGATTGCAAACACACAGTAGCAATGCCACAGTTGTGGCCACTGACAAACTGTCTCATCTCTATGTGGGTACCTCTGGGGTGGCATCAAGGCAGTGGACAGATGCTGGTGAGTGTGTTCTACATTTCTTATTGTAAATAAAAAGTGCATGTCATAGTTAAGGTGTAGGCCATGTACACATGTAACACACCTACCCATAATGCATGCTGTGCATGTTTGGTGTAAGAGTACACACATCTCACTAATGTGATTAGCTGCCTGAAACACATGCAATACCCAGACCATCTCAAGCAAATGTGGCTTGACTGTAGTGACCATTGGAAAGGCACAGTTGATACTCAACATGCACATAACATACACATCTATGTCATACACAGAGCATTTTAACATGCTACACATAAAGGATTCCCAAATCCTCTGCAAAGACACACTCCAGTATCCAAAATCTCATCCACACATTACACATAATATACCTGAGGGGTAGAGGCCTATCCCGGGGCATTTAAACACTCTGCAACACGCTACACATTCATGTTAGGGAATACTCCTTACTGGCCTCCTTACAAACTCACGTAACAACTGGTTGTGAAATGGTGAATTTAGCTAAAGTATTACAGTTCCAGCACAGCATGATTAGTGCTGGTTTGTGGAACATTTGTAGCCTTGAGTGACCACCTGATGCTTCATGATGATGGCCTATGGTACTATACCCCATCCAGTTATTGTAACCACAGTACTACACATAGCTGTCATTGCTACACATCATAATGATGCGTGTGTGTACACATATGCAGCTCTAAACAGTATGCATACCAATCACCATTTGCAAAACTGACACATAAATGTCTTGTGATGCTATTGAGTGTTTAGGTCATATGACACATATTGGGTATGTGTAGTGTTTAAATATGCAGTTGTGTTTTAGCATGTCATGTCATGGATGAGACTGGCATGTCCACAATATGATCTACACTCACCATAAGTACCATACATTGGGTATGTGGCCGAATGGCATTCCATCAATTATCCATGCACCACTGATGATGTTGTGTGAATACTCATCATGCATGTGCTAAAATGTGTCCACAATTATTTGCTAAAGACACAGAGGCTGTAATCAGCAATGGATACCTATCTGATACACAGATACACATTCAGCAATGGTATGTACACCTGTGAGTTATGGTGCACAGTACATCACAGGGTTATGAATACCTGCACAGCAATGTTGTGTCCGTGTAGGCATTGTGTTCCAGGGGGAGGGCCTTAACATCTATTTCACAATATACTCTGCATCCCTTCTCAGCACATGTACAGACCAACTTAATCCTCCCTATCTGGCTTGGTCTACTAACCTTCAAACCTGGGCTGACCCTCTAATATACTCATTCATAATCCTGTCCACCCTCATCACATCCAGTGCAAATGTTAACATAAATTGATTAAGGGTAGAACTACAACAGATTCTGGAAACTCCCACCCTATAAGCCAGACAAATGTTATCTGGAAGGTTATGGAGCACAGCATTATGGAACTCATTAACAGAGACATGAACCTGCAAACACTGCACCATACCCACTTAGGTTCTCTAAAGGCCAGATCATGGCTCCTACCACTAGTAAACTTCAAGCCAGTTAACAAGGCTATAGGTGAGAGAGGGGAGTTCCACACAGCCAAGCTATAGCTCACCAGCAATTCATACCCATCTCACATTCTGGTATTATACATAACCTCAACAGACTGACCATAAATGATTGTTAAATGATGGATTGACAATGGAAGCACAAATGTAGGACACACAGTAACATTTGCAGCCTCCATGTACAATTCTATGCCAGTAACAAGTGGTATTCACCTGCACTCAGTCCTGGGACCACTCCTGTTTGGCATATAGCTTTCTTAGGTACAAGCAAACACAGTAGGGATATGTCTGCCCACGTTTGATGAAAATGCATACTGTGGGCTATACTTTATTTTCCAGATGACACACACATCCTCCAAAAGGGTATCACAGAGACAGATACCTGGTGTCAAACTCATGCTGTAAAGCTATAAGCCAAAGAAAGCATAGTTATCCACTTTTAGAAAACAAAGTATCCCCAGAGTACCACATAGGTAGTAGCCGCCAAAATGTGGAACAGGTACTAATGTATACATAGAGCCATGTGTTTAGCCATCTCTCCTTTGATAATCACATTACCAAAGGGTTTTGGAAAGCCCTCTTTGGAGCACATAAGAAATTAAGGGTTTGCATGCAGATGTACAGAGGTTGTTGCACACCTATAATGATTAGTCATCTTTGCCAGACATTGCTTGCTTTGGATCAGGATTCAAATATACCTCAAGCATAAACCCTCACTCAAACTGTTCAATAGAAACCATGATGAGTGAATGTGAAACAGAAGATGTAGCCCAGGGATCACTGCAGTGGCTAAGCTTGTCACAAGCATACGGAAGTGACCTAAGGTCTGGGAAGTGTCAGCACGATCTGGCAAAGATAACAGATGCTTTCATGGAGAAAGCAGAGTACCCGCCTATGAAATAATTGAGGTCACATGTATGTATATGGCTTTGCCCCACAGCTACCTTACATGTGTAATGCACATACAGTTGTCATTGTGATATGTCATACACTAGAAAAATCAAAACCCACACCCCATTGACTAACAGTGTCATACACACTGTCGGCAAGTGCAAGATTCAAACCCCTACCTAATTACATTATGATACTACAGCAGTCTGCGTTTATACAACACGCTATACACATTATTGGGATTTCATTTTCCCACAGGTATATTTACAGGATGGTGACATCATCAGACTTGACAAAGATGATTATACCACTTTTAAGGGATGTGAGTAGTCTCCAAAAAGGTTGTTCCTTCCCAGAGGAAACACACACACTTGGTAAGTGCAGGATTCAAGACATTATTTAACTACATTATGATACGACAGCAGTACACTTTTACACGATGCACTATACAAATTACTGGGATTTTAATTTTCCACAGGTATATTTGTAAGATAGTGACATCATCAGACTTGACAAAGATGAGTATACCACTTTTAAGGAGTGTGAGTAGTCTCCAAAATGTTTACTCCTTCCCAGGGAGACACACACAGTTGGCAAATGCAGAATTCAAACCCCTACCTAACTATGCAATGATATTTCAGCAGTACACATTTACATGACGCGCTATACACATTACGTGGGTTTTATGTTTCCACATGTATATTTGTAGAATGGTGACATCATCAGACTTGACAAAGATGAGTACACCACTTTTAAGGGGTGTGAGTAGTCTCCAAAAAGGTTGTTTTTTCCCAAGGGAAACACACACAATTGGCAAGTAAAGGATTCAAATCCCTACCAAACTACATGAGATACTTCAGCCATACACATTTACAAGACAAGCTATACACATTACTGGGATTTCACATTTCCACAGATATATTTGTAGGATGGTGACATCATCAGACTTGACAAAGATGAGTATACCACTTTTAAGGTGTGTGAGTAGTCTCCAAAAAGGTATTTTCCCCCCAGAGGCACACACACAGTTGACAAGTGCAGGATTAAAACTCCTATTTAACTATCTTATGTTACTACAGTAGTACACATTTAAATAACACGCTATACACATTATTGGAGTTTCACTTTTCCACAGATATATTTGTAGGATGGTGACATCATCAGATGACAAAGATGAGTATACCACTTTTAAGGGGTGTGAGTAGTCTCCAAATAAGGTGTGCCTCCTTAGAAAAACACACAAAGTCAGCAAGTGTAAGATTCAAACCCCTACCTTACTACATTATGATACTACAGCAGTACACATTTACACAGCGCCCTATGCACATTACTGGGGTTTCATCTTTCCATAGGTATATTTGTAGGATGGTGATATCATCAGACTTGACAAAGATGAGTATACCACTTTTAAGGGGTGTGAGTAGTCTCCAAAAAGATTGCTCTTTCCCCAGGGAGAGACCGACACACACACACACGCAGTTGGCAAGTGCAGGGTTCTTAATCCAAACTAAGTACATCTTTACACCTCAGCAAGCAATATGGAGTTACAGGGTGCAATACAGACATTACTCGCTGAAAGTTTGCCCAAAGGTTTTTTTTACATTTGCTAACCTCAGCAGGCTTATCATACAAGGTGTATTGTGAGTGTATTGTATGCATAGGCCATGACCATATCATATATGGGTTGATGCACCACATGCTGGCACATACAGGGTCAAACCGGTGGCTAAGCTCTGTCAACCCAATACTGGACAATACAGTCAGGAGGAGTAGGGTCATACAACCACAACACCAACAGTCTCACATAGACCTACAATATATGCACCAGCAAAACACACACATAAATACACATTACCATACTCGGAGAATACAAATATTAATCTGCAAAAGAGAGAGTGTCCTCCTAAGCAGACAAGCAAGCAACATTCACCTCCAAGCACACGCCAGAAAATACATAATACACCAAAGCAGTGTGCCTCACAACAGGCCCTAAGGCAAAACAACGTACTCAACATGCTAGTAATAGGTGACTCCATAGTCAGGCACTACAGATGTTCCACTCACTCGGCTGGACAAGGGGAAGGTTACTGTCAGTTGTCTGTCAGGTGCTATGATCCGCCACATAACATAAGCAATTACATCACTCCAGAACAGGTACATATATGATGTGTTCTTTGTACATGTCAGTGTGAATGATATGAGACATACCTCCCAGGACAACATGACAAGAGATATATAGTAGCTCTATGATCATGTAGCCCAGGCTGGTATGACCCTGACCTTGAGTAGCATCTTACTTTCACCTTCATGATACTTTAATATAACAGAAAGATGATAAACTTCAACTACTGGCTGAGCTTCTGGTGTCATTCAAAGGGGATCCAGTCTCTGTCTGCCTGTGATGACATGTTAGACAAGCTTCGTTGCTTCACTAGAGATGGTTTGCACCTGTCACCCCTATGCTTCTGAATACTGGCCAATGCTCTTGCTGTCCCCATATTACCTTTTTTGGCAAGGCTCAAAGGTTCATAGGTTCATAGGTAGGTACTAGGCTATTGGCCCTGGGGCCTACACAAGCCCAGCCAAAAAGGTACCCTGGCTTTTGCCACCCAAGAAATTTATTTTCCTGTGCCACTGTCGAGCAGAGACACAGAAGTGATCCTCAGGGTGAATTTCTTATTTCCCATCCAATCATCAAGATTTTTCTTGAAGAGTGCTAATGAGGAGCTTTGTTTGATATAGATAGGTAGTTTATTTCGGAGTATGGGAAGTCTCTGGGACAGGAATCTATCCCTCTGGCATGTTCTGTTTATTGTGGTGACAAGGTTTAGGTCCCTAGAGCATGTAGCTTAGAGAAATTTGGATTTCTTTAAGTGGAGCATGTCGAGCAGCTCTGGGTTTGACATAGCTTTTTATGTTAGGCAGAGATCACCTCTGAGTAGGCGATATGCAATGGAGTAAAGTTGGAGTTTTTTGAGACTGTCTGTGTAGGGCATGTGTTTGAGGCTGGTAATCCTCTTTATGAGGTATATCTGCGGCCTTTCCAGTTGTTGTATATGTCTTGTGAGATACATACCAAAAGAGGCATTGTACTCTATACTGGGTCTAATGAGTGATGAGTAGAGGGGAACAATGACCTCTTTTTTTCTGGATGAGAAACCTTTTGTGATGAGGTGTGCCATGTAGAAGGATTTCCTGACTACTGTGGTGACGTGATTATTAAAGGAGAGACTACTGTCCATCTGTGTCCCAAGATCTATCACACTATCAGTATTAAGTATACTACCGCCTATGTTGTAGTTCATGGGTATAGGGTTTTTACCAAAGGGGATGACAATGCACTTTTTTGCATTGAGCTTGAGGCCATGGCTTTGACAACAGATATCTGTCTCAGTGAGGTCCTTTTGTATGATGTCCACATGATTAGGAGTTTCGATTATGGCTCCTAGTTTGCAGTCATCTGTGAACTTCATTAGCCAAAGACTTCTGTGTTAGTCTATAGTTCAGAGAAGTAGATACCAAACAGGACAGGACCCAGGACTGAACCCTGTGGTACTCCACTTGTCACTGGTCTGAAGTCGTATTTGGAGTCTGCTACTTTCACAGTGTGGGTTCTCGCTACATCCTCTCTACAGGATATGTACCCAGAGAATGTTGCACAGCAACGTTCTTCCCACTCCACAGGGGTGGGGCGACAAAATACCCTTGGCATTCCTGCTCTATGAGCCTGACGAGTCTGATCTGCAAGGCAATGGAGCCAATCATATTGGAAGTCAACAATAAAGACATTGGGAACCTTCACACAGTTGAGCACACTCAGTTTGGCTTCGTCAAATGCAGATCATGCCTCCTGAACTGGGTGGATTTCTTTGAGACCGATACCCAGACTACAGATGATTGAAAGGAGCTCCACACAGCCCACCTATACCTTGTTAAGGCCTTTGACACCATTCCCCAGTCTGGTATAATAGATAAACTCACCAACCTGGGCATAAATCCATACATCACAAGATGGATTGCAAACTGGCTCACAGATAGATCCCACAAATTAAGAGTTGCTGGCTACATGTCAGACTCTAAACCGGTAACAACTGGTGTCCCCCAGGGTTCAGTCCTGGTGCCCCTCCTGTTTGGTATATACTTCTCAGAAGTACATGCCAACACAGGAGGGTTGTGGTTGACTAAGTTTGCTGGGAACTGTAAAGTGTTTGCCATAATAGATTCCCCGGATGACACAAATATTCTCCAGATGGGACTCTATGAGACAGACGTGTGGTGTCAGAATCATGGCCTCAAGCTCAAAGTGAAAGAATGCATAGTAATCCCATTTGGGGAAAACAACGTACCCACAAACTACCACATAGGTGTTAACCCCTAAAAACTGACAAGGTAATAAGGGATCTGGGAACACAAGTAGATAGCCATCTTTCCTTTGACAACCATGTTGTCAAAGTGATTAGGAAGTCCTATGTGGCCCACCTAATCAACAAAGGGTTTGCATCAGGATCAAAAGATGCAGTGGTGGCCCTCTACTCTTAAGTCATCAGACCCATCATCCACCAGATGTGTCCAGGCACTGGAACCGTGACTTGAGCATCCCAAACACATGCTCAATTATGTTCCTTGTTTGTGCGTGTGCCTCATTATGGAGTTCTTGTTCAGGTGTGTGTGCATTTCTGATGGGTGTCATCAGCCACGGCTCCAGTGCATATCCAGCATCCCCCACTAGGTGACCCTCAGGGATGTCCCCATTGGCAAATCTCTGGTACAGCTGGGTCAGATGCCAAATCTGTGAATCGTGATAGCTTCCAGGGCATCCAGCACACACATTCATTATTATGCCCTGGACATCGCACACAAATTGGCAGTTGATGGAGGGGAAGCCCTTGTGGTTGATGTAGACCCTACCCCGCTCACCAGGTGGTGCTTTGATGCATATGTGCATGCAGTCTATTGCACCCATTACCTCAGGGTGTTCTGCTATTTGGTGGAAAAGATGCATATTGCTGGCCAATGCCTCACGGGAATTGGGGAAATATTCGTGGTCACCGACATGTGCTGACATGGCATCCAGGAACTGGTGGAGTACCCTGGATGCTGATGCCTGTGAAATACCCATCATATCACCAGTTGGTCTTTGGAAGGTATCTGTAGCTAGTATTCTTAGGCCTACACATACCATGGTATCCACTGGGATGGAGTTCCCCTCTGTTGGTTCTGTGTGTGAGGCGTGGCCGGCAAAGCTCAACAATTTGCTGTAGGAAGTCTCTGTCCACCCTATAGTGCTCCACTATCTCCAGCTCATGTAGCCCCTGTTAGGTTACCCTGGGTCTGTACACTCTTCTCTGTCTCCGCACTGTTGGTTGCTCAGCAGCATTCACAACATCACCACCCTCAGCACCTTGCACATGTTGGTTTATGATAGCAAGAACAACCCCTAACCTTTTGTCTGACTTAAGCTTTTTAAGCTTTCCCTCTTTGTATACTGCAGTGTTGCAGAGTTCTTGAGAAAAAATAGGGGGGAATGGTGTTTTCAGAGTTTAAAGTGCTGGGCTGGGCTAGTCTGCTACCTGTGTAAATGGCTGATTCTGATATATTTCACCTGGCAGCTCTGCTAGTTCTCCTTGGTTAACTTCCTACTACTTCTTTTCCTTCCTTTTGCCTTTCTGTTTCCACCCGGGCAGCGCTGCGCAAACAAGCGCAAATGCGTGCACATGCGTGCACACGCTGTGTGCATGTTTGCAAGGAGTTTCCTTTCTTTTAACAGTGTGCACCTTTGGTATGAGGTTTTCAAATAGGATAACTGTAGGCACGCCTCTTGCAATCCTGAGCAACTCAAAGCAAACACAAGCCACTGTGCTCCAATTAGTTTATAGCCTGTCTGACACACCCCCTCATAATGTCACCTATATTCTACTCTTCTGCTCACCTACTCCTACTCTTACACTCTTGGGACATGCCTCACATGTTGGGGAAAATTGGGATTCATTATCCTTATCCTTATTTGCATAGGCTTGCCTAGTAATGCATGGTTACATCTCTCACACTGAGCTTCCTCCCCTTAGCAACCACTACTCAGTGGCCATGTTGTCTTCAGCCTGCCATTCAACTGCATGGCAGAATAAGCTTTTTAGTGAAAATGCCTATTTTTGGCTTTTTTTTTATTATTTTCTTGTTTTTATAAGCGCCACACGTTTGCGCAGTGCTGCGCTATGCTTAAACATCGGAGATCAGGGAAAAAAAAACTTAAATTGTTATATTTTTAAACATTATATAATGCCACTGGCCTTATATTTGGCCATTAGCATGCTTCCTCAACTGTATGCATCCTTTATTTGGAGCTGTCATAGCTCCATTTAACTATTTGCAGAAATGTACTCCTTTACCAACGGAGTACATTTCTGCAGCTAACACTAATCTTCCACGGACAGGTTAGTGTTTCCTGGATCGCAAATTTACCTCATGTGCATGGCTTTCACCAGCAAATTAGGTAATTTGCATACCATGACACTGTCCGTGCAAGAGTAGCTTTAGCAGCTCTCGTGCATGCCTCTGCCGGCTGTACCTGGATCACACGGCAGACATATTGCCAGCATGAGCTCTTACACTCTTCTTGCACTCCGTGCAAGCTTTCATAAATCCGGGGGTGTAAGTTTACAGAGAAAAGAAAAGTTTACAAAAGACACTGTACAGAGTAGTAGCATGAAGACTGTAGACTTTATAGCCATTAGTATACAATAAGAGGATATTCCCTCTTTTGTTTAAAAATACAAGTGTACAAAATATACAGTGAGAGTAGATAAAAACCTGATAGAGCACTGCAAGATATTTCACAACTGAATAAGTATATATAAATATATATATATATATATATATATATATATATATATATATATATATATATATATATATATATATATATATATATATATATATATATATATATATATATATATATATATACACATTCAAGCAAATATACATGTAAGAGCATATACACATATATACACAGATATATATTATATATATATATATATATATATATATATATATATATATTTTATATATATATATATATATATATATATATATACACACACACACACACACACACACACACACACTCACACACACACACACACACACACACACACACACACACACACACACACACACATATATATACACACACATGTGCATACACTCATATATAGATCATTGCTCACACATGGATAGGTATAGTTAGATGGTGTTGTTTGTATTGTCTAAGACAGATGGGATATAGAAATAATGAGTGGACGAGGATTCAGGGGGTCTATTATAGCTGCATATATAGTTGGCGAAGAGGTATGTTTTAAGTAGGCTTTTGAAGGAGGGTGTGGAGTTTTGTAGTCTGAAGTCAGGGGGGAGGTTGTTCCATATTTTTCCTATTTCATGGGCAAATAGTAATTCCCCAGAGTTGTTTTTGCATGTGATTGTTTCAATTAAGGCTTTGGTGGAGGACCGACGTTGTCTATTTGAATTGTAGAAGTTCAGCACGCCAGTCAGGTCTGAGGTAATAAATGGATATAATGGATATAATGGTAATAAATGGAAGAGTATGTTAGAATATAAGGAGATGGTATGGCAACTTCACTTAAATGCCACAGCGAGGCCAGGATTAAATGAACACGTTTCCATCAATAGTGTACTGAAAATGAGGCCAGCAAAATTATGAACTGTGTTATTTTTATGAGATGTGAGTTTTTAGAGAATTACAGAATTTCACACTTGCTTAATATATTTTATGATTACATTAATTTACATGGTTAGTAATTTGTATTTGATGTGATAACTGATTGTGAATTTTGATTGGTTGTAGAGTATTTTTAGGAGTTATTTTGTTTGTTTCACTCATGTTCTGAAGAGGTCCACTGGAAGAATGAAAGCGCTTAACAAGAGTGTTTGGTCATTAAAATATTTTAGTTGTGTAACTTTCCTGTTGCTCCATTGTCCTCTCTTAGCTATGCTCTGTTTTTTTTTTTTTTAGAATATTGTAAAGTAGATAAAAGAACTAGACATGGGATCTTCTGATAAGAAAAAGAGCAAATTACATAGAAATAAATGAAACTGTGGGAACACAACATGCATAGTAATGTTGAGGAGGAGGAGTGAGGTTTAAGTGAAGAGAGGAACTCAGCAATTTATGCAATGCTGGACTGATGATAGTTATGAAAAAGAACATATGTGATGCATAATATATGTAACTGGAAACATGTTAATATGATTTGTTTTCTTCCATGTTACTGTATGTTTGCCTGTGTCTTAAGTGATAATTTCATAAAGGTTTTAAAATACACATATTCGTTTGCATCTTCTTCCTCATTCTTCTATTCACTACATGTTCTGTCAAATCAATGACGCACTCGTTCAATGAAATCCATATCTTTTTCTTTAAGTAACTTCTTTCCTTTTCTTCCCTGTAGTTGCCCGTCTTCACCAAAGTCAACCCAACACATATTTTTGCTTATTAAATTTTGTATGAACAGGAAAACTATCTTTTACTGAATGTCCTCTATCCCCACATAAAGTTAAATGCAGTTACCTGAACAGACATTAAAAACAGACTGGCTCTATAATATGGGAATTATTTAGAATAAAAGGGTAGTTTTATTTTCCATCTATTTAAAAAAAATTCTGGATGAGCATATTTGGATCAAAGCATGGGAGATTTGGGCAATGTTACCAACTTTGAATGTGTCACTCAACTTATTGCATGCACTATAAATGTAAAATATTAAAGAGGAACACTAAAGCATGCGTTACATGTGCAAGTAAATAGCAATGTTGTTTATCACTGTGTATGAGGAAATTTAGAGTGGCTGAATATTAGTAAAGGGGTTACAGGAAGAAGTCAGTGGAGGTTAAACAGAACTTGCCCTTTAAAAACTCATGCCATTTTGCATGTTGCTATTTTTGTTTTCTTACCTGAATTTTAAATGGCAGAAGGTTCACTGAAGATGACTTTCTAATTGGTTGACCTTTGTATAACCAAAGCATTTTGTGCCATGTGACAAACATAAAGCCACCTTTGGGAGCTGAAGGAAACCAAATTAGATTTTAAGGGCAATTTCTCCATAGATAAAGGGAAGGCCAGCTATAGGCCTGAATAACCCTTATCTAGTCATTATTTGTTGTCAAACTGTGTTTATTTGGAGGAAGCAGGACTTCATATCCCCAGCAAGCATTAGGGCTGGAAGAGAAGAAGATGATGGTATTACTACCACTGATGTCAACATTGACTGCAATTGCACTCAGTAACTCTCTTTTGTTACAGAGGAGAGCAAATAGGAGCAGTTTTTAAGGATCTGTACTTGGTTTATGTGCCCCTTCTCCCAGGCATGATTATTAACTGATAGAGCACATGAGCTTATTACAGTAGTGCAGATGAAGTTAGAAGCTGTATTATCAGCCAAAATTTTATGTACTAGTCACATCTCATCTCTACCATGTTTAAAAATATCCATTCTATCACTTTTTAGCATCCATCTGGTTGCATTTCATAGCTCTGTGTGTGTGTGTGTGTGTGTGTGTGTGTGTGTGTGTGTGTGTGTGTGTGTGTGTGTGTGTGACCCTGGCTAATCTCCACAGGACTGCAAATAACAATGTCTTACAGAAGTTATAAACTATTATTATTATAACATATAAAATTATTAGTAGTTATAAATAAACATATATCAGCTAGGCTAATGCAAATATAGTTAATTAAGAAAAGGGTAAGATATATTTGCATTACGTAGGTGTGCATATTGAGTATTCTAGCTGGAGCCAGGGTGATTAGCTTAACAGATTAGAATTTGGGTTACTCATGTGGGTATTTAAGCAGCATGCTTGGTCTTCAGGAGTTACTCTTTGGATGATGCATGCTTTATACTCTGGGGTTTAAATGTGTGAAAGGAAGTAATTACTCTGATTTCAAAAGGTAGTGTAACTTGGTGTAAGTTAAGAGTAATAGCCTTACTAGCACTTCAGAACATGATAAGGTTATTCCTAACCTTTAACAAGACTATGGATGCAGATACATTTTATCTACTGAACATTGGAATGGACCAGTCTTGTTTTACCATTCGATCCTTCTATTCAGCATTATAGCAGACAGAATTTTTCAAAAATCGTGTAAAGTATTCAAATATAGATCTCTCCATTGTGAAACTTGGACTTGCTTCATAGTCAGTAAACTCTCCACTGATTTCCTCCATACTGCACCACTGCTAAGACTGACCCCTATTAAGAAGCTTTAGCAGTGTTAGTAGAACCATGCAATGCATCACACTTATGCCTTTAATCATTATTTCTTTTCTATCTCATCAAACCTGCTTTAGCTTCTCAGAGTTTGGAATACCTGTTGAATCTTCTTGACCCACTACACAGCCTACTATCATAGACCTTAGACTGCTCGAGACAAAAGGCCTCCAGCTTTTGTGTTTGCCTGCAGGCATCAAATAATATCATTGAATATAACAGGCATCCATCACTCTCCAACCGACAGTTGATCATCTTCCTTCTCAACCCTTCCTTCTAGGGACTGTTCCCATAAAGTTTACACCATCCTTCATATTCATTCTCCTCCACAGCAATGTTATCCTCATATCTCAGCTCTTCCCTAAGCCATCTATTTATACATTAGTTGATTGATTGGTGATTGATTGATTGGTTAATTGATTTTTTACTTATTTGTGAACAGAGTAGATGGATTGGACAGAGGAACTTTTTCAGCCATAACCCAAATAGTTAGGCATAACATAAAATAGAAAGATCATACATGTGTACATAATAGAACAAAGTAGCAATTAAAGTGTATAATACCATTGTACACATATTAATATACATTATCAATAAAAAATAAATATTAACTATAGAACATAAGATACAATAAATGCAAACTATCAGTCTTGGTGAAAGTGCTATGTCAAACAGAATGTGCACAAACCATCTGTTAATGTAACACTTGTCTCAAGTTTCAGGATTTTTATCTTCTTTTGTTTAACTGTGTTAGTGCACTTATTTTAATGGACCATTTTCAGTCACAGCTCAGGTGAATACACACATAAACATTGCGAGAGTAATTAACACATTCAGAATAAGAGAGACCACAGGCATTTTTTTAAGTAAATGTCAATATAATGATAAACTAGTCTATGCTCAATAGTCACAAGAATTCAATATATTGTTTGGCTTCCAGGATTTTAGAAAATGATGTGTCAAAACAGAAGATTATGCAACAAAGCAGATGTGGTACAATTGGTTAGGTAATTAGATATTTTAGCTAAAATTTTCAAGTGAGTGATGATGCATGTCCAGTGAAATAATAGAACACTAAAGAGTCAATCATTAAGGGTAACCTCATCTGAGTCTTCAAAGCATTCACAGCTGGACTCATTCATAAGGTGTAGCTTTAATGCTGATACATTTGCTTTGATTGCTAATTACAGTTGTCAGGAAGTTTCATGAAGATGATGCTGTCCTAGGGAAGAATCTTTTGCAAATTATTAGGGAAAAAAATGCCTCAGGTTTTCATGCTTTCTAAGGGTAAGTAAAGTATCAAATCCTGAGGCTATAGCTTAGATGGGGACAAAAGTTTTTATTTAGCAATTTGAAAGTTAATGTGTTGAGGAAAACTGTAAATTTCAGCGTATCTGGTAGACCTTTGACCTGCTTGATTGTAAAACAATGATGTCTACTTCTTGTGGATAAGTGAACAAAGCTAAGTATTTTATTTTCACTTCTATAATGTCTGTGTTATGAGCTGAAAGGATGGTGATTATAGAAAGGGGGTTCTCTATTTTTCAGATCAACACATTTATGACAATACCCCGTGTAGTTTCTGTATTAACTCATTTAAGTGTATAGCACCTTTTCCATATGTTCCTAGTTAACATCCGTAGCACCTAATGATGTCTAGACATTATTGGGTCTGTCTTTCTTAACTAAGTGAGCAACCAAATAACAATAAGCAGTATTAGAAAGTGCAAGATGTGATTAACAAAATTATATCAATATTCTTAATCTTAGATGCTCTGCAGTGGAGAAAGTTACCACTAATTTCCCTTATTATTCATACAGTCATTCATATTTCCATGATTAAGACCTACCAAGCATTAGAGGCCAAGAGATGGCATATTTGATTGCAGTGTTGGTCTCAATGCTGATTTTGCTAACTGTGGCTGCTTTAGGGAGTACTTTGTTCCAATTATCCTGAGTACTTGTCACAGTTACTTTGGTTGACAATGGTGGGTTGAGAATGAAGTTATGTTTTTGTTCTTTTTTGCTTTTTACAACTCTGGCAACATGTTTTCATTCCAGGTGGGTTTCATATTTTGTTTTGATATCGATGCCTTTTTACATTTAGGCCAATCATTCCCCCTCATTTCTGCCATTTCATTTAGCTATGGAGTAAACAGTGGCAAAATATTGCCTTGGAGTCTTCTTTGTATAGTATGGAAGAGCCTGTTCTATATTTGTACAATGACATTATAGAAGGTGTTGGGATCACTTATCGAATCAGAACAGTAGAATAAGGGATCCCACTTTACTATTTCAAGTTCTATCAGCAGTAGTAGGATCACTGCGGTCTGGGATGGGCTTAGACTGAATCCATTAACAAGATTTGTTAGACTTACTGGCAACTGAAAGTTAAAGGTAGCTGTTACTTCTGACATTTGCTACAACCTGTTCATCTGTACATTTGTCAGGGATATTTGTTACATCGGATTATATTCCTTGGTGGCTTGTTGAGCTGTTTTCCATAAGTGAACATCATTGTGAGATTATACAGGAAAAGAAATGCTGAAACCATATGTTTATGTTGCCCAATTCAGTTAAAGGTAATATCACCTAGGATTGCTGACTCGCAGGGTTGGGAGGGTGGCTTAATGGGTAAGATGCTTGTCTTGCAAACACAAAATGCAGGGTTTAAGCCCCACAAGGGATAATTGGCTAGGCTTAAAATGGCTCACAAGGGCAGTTAGCTTAGTACTAAACTATGAACCTATGATGATAGGTGTTAAAATGTCTTGTGGTAAGCTGACTCAGGAATGTAGAAACATATACTCCATGCAAGCTTTTTAGTGTGATTTGTATAATTGCCCATTTGGGGAAATTATATGAGATGGTATTACTTTTCTAATTACAGAGGAGGGTTAACTATGCTGAATGTGTAACAAAAGTTAATAACTCTCCTCCATCTCTGGCTCCTGACCTATTATCTTTAATAGGTGGAATACTTCTGAGTGAAATGGGAAGTTATCCAAGGTTTTCTTTATTGTGCATTCTCCTAGGCATGGCATATTAAATTACCAGCTTGTGCCATAACCCAATATATCCTTCATTGTGAGTTTTCCCTACAATTTCATATTAAATACCATGCTTTTGTGATAGGGAAAAAAATAGACCCGTAGAATTCAAATCCTGTATCCAACTTTATATCACTTTTTGTTAATTACCATTTTATTTCCATACTCTCTCTATTCATCTATTTAAAAAATGACACAAACATCACAGACTGAAGGTGGAGAAGTGCAATTAAGGTGAAGGCAACAGATATCAGAGGTGGAAGATGTCAGTGGCATGATCAGCAGTGCCGATTAGTTAGGTGGTGTGATCAGCAGTGCCGATTAGTTAAGTGGTGTGATCAGCAGTGCCGATTAGTTAGTGGCATGATCAGCAAAGCCGATTTGTTAGGTGGTATGATCAGCCGTGCAGGTTACTCACCAGTTCTTTCATTTTTGTACTGACATTTTTGAAATATGGTATAAAAATACTACTTTTATTGTTAAGACTAAAGTGCTTCATGTGTGGTAGAACATTTACTAAGCTGCATACTACAAATGGAGCAAGCAGTGTGCTATAATTTTTCAAAGTAGACTTTTTTTCTTGCCCCTCAAAATAGAGTTGATGGGTATCAGAGACAGGACATGCACTGTGAAGGTGCTGCTACTTTTTATTGCCCTGAACTGATTGCGGTCATCGATCCTATGTGGCATCTTGTTTACTGTTTAATGTTATAAACAATGCAGCATTCATCATTTTGCTCTGAATCTCTGTATTATTTCCTAATGTCCCAAATTAAGACTGATGTTTGTATTTTCCTCACTCATTTCATTCTCATGCAGTGACCTTGTAACACAATATTCCAAGATTGATTTTTTTCAGTGTTAAACATGGTGACCTCAAAAGCATAAGTTATCTTTCATTTTTTCCTCCTCCATTCCTTACTTGACATCAGCTAACTTCTAACTTTCATCAATATCACTCCATATTTTGGCCTAAATTCTATAATATGTCCTTATTAGATGATCTCCAATGCAACGCTTCACTCTGCGGGGCTCCAAATTCTCAGAAGCTGAGTCTTAATGGCTCACTAATTCATAGGAATTGGGGGGACTCTATTTGGCAAGGGACTAATGAGTGCAGGGTGCCATTACCTTGTAGCTGACAAATCAAGGTCGCTGTTCTGAGGAGTTATAGGAAATAATGGCAGCGCATAGGATACCATGCAAATACAGCAAGCACTAGATGTTTGTCACCTTCCCTCATTTACCTGAAGTAAGCCTGCATGGCATCTAGCCTCCATTAGAAACCATGCAGGAAGTGCTTCTTCCATCTCCATTCCACTTGTAGAGCTGATTGTCAACTTTTCCCTTCCATTCTTTGCAGCTAACCATGCCAGTAGCTTAAGATGATTCCACAATCAAGACTCCTGCCCAGACTGCTTAATGGGTAGCTTCTACACCACCACCACCCTCTTACTAGGAACATACATTTTCACTTCGCGCCTATTGTGTTATGCAGTGCAAGATTACTTGGAATCACTCTTCCCTTCCATTAGAGGTCACATTTTAATTTTAGGGACATCATGTAAACAGGCATAACAAATAATGTAAGATGAGTATAAACATTCCAAGGAAATACAAGAAAAATATGGCAAATACCTGTTGTAGGAAACTGACTTGGGTTGCTCCCTAAAGGTGTTTTTTGGGTAACTGTAACTAATATGAACAGCAATAATGGCTCCAAGAATAACATCACCTCCTCTAAAGTAAGAATCAAGCACTGGAGCCTGCAATATACAGCTGTGGCTCGTCCAGTTGTTAGATGCCTCTGAGGATACTGTCAGCAATAAAAATGCACTGAACCACATTATAGTCTTTAATTTTTCTGCAGATTCATGCCAAATAGAATTATTGGTGCTACAATGAATAAGGCTAGTAAAGGAAATACTCTTCAGCTTTGTTTATATGTTAGGGTACCTTTCATCTTGACTCCAGAATTACATTTGTTTGTTTACTCAGTGCTGTCTGGGTGATATCATATAGTATAACTCTTTGATTCCAACAGGTCTCCTCAATGATTTCCTCTACGTTTTCAGATGGTGTGAAATATGTAGGTTGCAGGAACAAAACTCAGTAGTAGAAGGGGAAGATGGCTGACATTTTATTGTCGTAAACTCTTTGCTAAACTGTAAGACATCATTCTTCCTAAATTAACCTCACAACTATTCTAAGAAAATAAAATAATGGAAATATTCAGAAAATTCATAAACAGTAAAACTCAAAGTAGACTTCCTGAGGTAAATAAGGTTATATCTATGTTCATATGCAATACATGTTTTTTCTGAAACAGCAAAAATTATTTTTTTTAATATCCAAGAAATCGCCTTCAGCTGCAGCTACTAAAAAAGCTTGCTGACATTTTTTTGGCAAAGTTTGCTCTTGAGAAGAAAAGCCTGAATCAAAATGTTTGTCGATCGTCAATAAAGGTGCATTGTTTTGTTTTGGATAACCTTTCCTTTTCTTAATTAGACAGGTTATGATCAATAGAAAACACATAGCAAGAAGAACAACACTTAAAAAAATAATAATATAAATGCTTAGTAAAACAGCAGGTATTAGAAAAACAATGCATTCTAAACTTAAAATCAAAACCCACAGCCACCATCTGACTGTCTGGCAAGTAGTGTCAGTACACAGATTTTTATATATAGTTTGCTCATGGCTACCCAAATCATTATTACTCTCTCAGGAGTTTAAGATAATTTGAGTCACATCCATATAACTGGGGATAAAGTGACCCCTCAGTACTTCATGTAACATGATGTCATTATTTTTTTCTTAATGAATGTTTTTTTGAACCATCATAATAAATATTTTTAATAATGAGCATTTCTGAAATATATTTGATATGTCGCATCTCAGTGGGATTATTTGTGCTAGGTTAAGTACAGAAACATGCAATATGGCATCTAGAGGAAAAGGTAACCAAAATAATTGCAGCTTTATAATGAGCAGACTAACATGCAAAAACAAGTGTCATTTACAGCAAATTTTTCCAGCTAATTCCTGGATAATATGATTACTTTTAATATATACTTGTAAGGAAGTTAATAGATTGATTCCTTTCCACACTTGCATAACCACAAGGAGTACGCCAGCCACCTGCAACTGAATAGTGTCCAAAGTACAGGATGGTCTGCTGGGAGAGTGGAGAACTCAAGCTACTGAATATCTTTTCTTTGTTCTTGAGGAGAAATGAAAAGTCAGTAGTCTTTCACCATGTATGAAGCAGTCACTGCTATCCAACTTAAACCACACAGTGTGCGTGTGAAAAAGAACTAATGAAATTTAAGATGACCAGGATAACTTTACGGCCTCAGGACCCATGCTGCTCCTGACCATTATCTACAGGATGTCTCAACAGAGCCAGGCTTCCTCCGAGAGAAACAAGATACCAGTACTCTGTCTTAAAAAGTTTTATTCAATAGACTAGCTTTCTTGTGAAAAGACCATTTGGTGTACAAATTTTCTCAGTGCTATATAGGGTTAATTCCGGAAGGAAGGGTCAGTATGTGAGTTGGTGGGAACAGTGTTGTTGGTGGGTTATTATTCTCCATTTGAGCTTTAGCTGGCTAATGGGGCAGCTGGTTTATTTTTTTCAGTATGAATGTCTTTGACACTGGCCAGTGGTATGGATAGGTGGATTATTATTCTCAAACTAAGTGTCTTTAACTGGCCGATGGAGAGGGCAGTTTCCAAGCATTCTCACTGTACTTCATCTCCCCTTGTGAACTTGTCATGAAAGTAGTTTTCACAGCTATTAATAATTTTATAGAAAGCAGGCTTCTGAAGATCATCACAGATCATTGGTATGATAAGTGCATATGAAGCTAACATATGACTTTGCTGTATGTGAACTGCTCAGGAAAATAAAAGTATGCAAATCTCCATCCCTTTTACAATCTTCCTATCTGCTGCTTGAGGGAAGTCACAGACTGCATTGCTCTAATTATTGTCATCACTGACTTGTGCACAGTCCAAAGCTATGCCACTTTTTAACAGACAAGATTTTATCAAGACTGAGCATGTAATTCTTTTAGTATCTTGAGTAACCCCTCAGAATTTTTCAAAAGGTAGTAAACAAACAATTATTGACAAATATCTTAGAGTATAACAACATACTTTTACATATGGTCATGAAACCTACACTGCCACTATGAAACTTATTGACAGTTTTGCCATCAGTGCTGTTAAAGGCTAGCACACAACTGACATTTTCCTGGTCTTTTCAAATACACTTGACCTTATATGCCATGATATCACATTTATTAAGCTTAGAAATGTAGATCATCATGCCTTTCAGCCTCTTGGTGCAAGTAATCTGGACAAATCCCAAAATAATGGATGGAAAAAGAACCAAAATAGGGACAGATTTTAAATATTTCCTTGTAAACTTAGAAAGTTGCTGTTTTAAAACGATATGCAATGGCTTGCATATTCTGAAACATATGAAGTCTGAAACTCATATGTATGTCTTTATTTAGTGACTCCAATCCTCAGTTATTTGCCAGGAAACCACAAATTGTAGGAGGAACAGGTCAAAAATATGAGGCAAAAATCTGGAGAGTTGAGAGGTATGCAGATCATCTTCCATATGCTCCAGTTCTGGTTCTGTAATTAGCAGTCTAGAAATAACAAACCATATTTTGACAAACTTTTACTATCTGACTTTCTGAAATTGGCATCCCATTAAAATCAAGACCATTGCATACAGACAAAAAGCCTGTGGCAATTCCACAGGTGAACTGAGTTTGATTTGAAGGTCAGGTGTCTTTAGGATATAGCTGAGGAGGGTGGCAGCACACCCATCCTGGGGTAGAAAGGAAGTGATTTGGCTCACAACACAAATGACAGCTAGTGAGAGTAGAGGGTGGTCACCTAGTGGAGTTCTAGTCATTGAAGCCCACCTTGCCATTGCTGTACTCAAATTATGCATGCAGCCACCATCCATGGCCAGAAAACTGGCTAGCTCCATGCCCCTCAGCTCTCACCAGGAAATAGAGGACTAAAAGGATTCTCAGTCAGGAATAAATTGACTATAGAGCTATCACCTTGCCTGAAAATACATGACTTTTATTGACTAGAACAAATGGGCCAACTGGGTGATTTAAAGAAGCCATCATGTAAGGTCCTGAGGGATGCAAAAAAAAAGGAAAAAATAAATACTTTGTACTGTACTTTAATCAGTTCTAGGTACTGTACTGTATTGTCCCTCCATTTATACTAACAAAATCTACTTTACTACATCAGTTCATCTTGTTATATAAGCAAATACTTCAACCCTCCTACATGCTACTAGCATACAAGGGAGTTTACTTAATGACCTACAGCTAGTATTTGATACATTTAAAACATGGATGACCAACAACAGAAATACAGTCAATGAGAAAGACAAATATATACAATTGTCTAAGGCAACTAATCCTGTATAACCTAGCAAAGAAATTTAAGATAATGCTAGATCTGTGTAAAAAAATAAAGACTTGGAAGCACCATGAAATTCTGGTAGTGTGATCTCACCTTTGTATACCATATTGAAAATGTTAAAGAAATAAATTGCAGACTTAACAATCTGCACAGAATTTAAATCTTACATGACCAAATCCTAAAAATCACCTCTAGCTCACTCACTACTCTCTCCCTAAATTGTTTTACTGCAACACCAACATGGGTGACCTATTAAGCATACCTGAAAGTTGAAATTAGTTCAACTTCTCATAATGATCATTTCATTGAAAATCTCCCCAGATGATTGCAAATTCTTGTCTAAAACTAAACAACTTTCTTTTGAACATCAATTAATGCACCACCAGCTTTTTTTTTGTTATCTATGCTTCCTTATTAGAACAAATACACCTACCTCACAAAACCTTTTTGACTTAGCATAGCACCATCAATCACCTATGACCCATAAACTTACATTTTCTTTATATCCCAACCTCTTCTTCATTGCTGGTGACAGGACCCATAGCTGCTGTCTTCGTAGATCCTGGGACTACCTCACTCTTTTGGTAAGAGCTGAAACTAGCCTATACAGGTTCGAATGACCTCTCAAGTAATACCACCTTCAGGACTTTGGTTCACAGATTGCCATACAGCCTAAAACTGTATCACCTCCCATAGTGAGAACTCTTTTGATTAAACAATCTCAATAAGTTACTGCATTTAGTGCATATTTTGTATGTTGATATAGATTTGGATGTATATTTATTTGATATGCACTTGTATTTTATTTTGCGCTAATTATAGTTTTCTTATTTTAGTGTGCATTTTTGCATTACTTACATATTTAAGTTGCACAAATCCAATTTCAACAAGTATTCAATCTTTACTTGTACACCTATAATTCCCCATCAGATCTTTTTCTACCTGCAGTAGCATACCTTTATTTAAAAAACTCAGTTTTCTCATCATCATTCATTCAACAACTCTAAAATGGCTCATCTTAATCTAGCAAGAGGCCTATAATAAAGCATTGCAAATCTATAATGTCCATATAATTTCTTCAAGCATTTCAATGTCTTATTAAAGAGTATACACTTGCTATGAAATGGCTAACAGCTCTAAGCATCAAATGTATTTTTGTTTTCCTTGTACTCTACCTCAGTGTTCTTATATATGTAAGTCTCAAAATGAATGTCTCTTCTCTTGATTCTTTTCAAATCTTGTGCATGTTGGCATTGTTATTTTGTTACATTTGTCTTGGAACTTTTCTCCCTGGGTATCCACTTCTCAAATGTATTCCTTGTAGGGCAAATGTGAGTTACAAAATATAAGTTAAAATAAAGAAAATCAAATAAATTGCTTTCTGTAAGACTTTGTTCCAATGTACAGTATAGCAATGAACAATTAAATCTGAGGGGGAAAAAGCAGCAGCAGAGGTCGTGCATATTAACCTTTAGTACCAAATGACTCTTCAAGAATTAGGAAGTGCTGTCCTTTCACATAGTAGCTTCCATTTAGAGATCCAGGAAAAAATTGCAGATTTATACATTACCACAATGCACTGCTATCTCCCAAAGTCTAAACTTTGCCTAAACAAGCTTTCTAAGTGATGAAATTAATTTTTACTTACGGTCACAACAGTTTTCATATTTCAGTTGTAGCCTTATAATTGGTATTTTTATTTTTATTTTAATACAATTTGTCTTCTCTGTAGGATGAAAAAAAACTAACAGACTAGTGGTGTGGATTAAGATACATTTTCTTTTTCAGCTGTGGTTGCAATTCATGCAGTTTAGATTTCTACTTTGTCTTATGCTGATTTTATTATGTGGTGTCTTGAAGCGCTAATGAAAAAAGTATGAAATGTTATTACAGTTAAATACAAGAAAAACTTAAAGGAAGATGGAGAAACAGCTAGTTTCAAGATATTCTACTTAAATCTGTTATCAAATAACAAGATGACAATGGTATACTCAATAACTGAAAAATCACTTACTACCAAATAGTATTCTGAAATAAAAACATCATAAATTAATATGGGGTGATGTAGGATAAGCTAGTTTTCAAACTTGAAAATAAGGAAACTAACGTTGGCATATTTTCTATCTACACCCTTAAATATACTGCTCTGCTTTGTAGACTGAGGATAGAAGTATTTTCCCACTTCAGCTACATTCAAGTAGTATTTTTCGTGTTAGAGGATGAGAGAACTGTGGTGTCAATTCCCACACCAGGTGCTTAAGTTAATTTTTCAGTCTTCACATTGTGTTGCATTATGGTGGGTGGTGGTAGGTTGCTGCATTCTCATTTATACCACCCTTCAGATAAGTTAATTCAAATCTCCAACTACCTGATCTTGTGGCAGCTCAAGAAGACATAAAAGATGTCATGGCATGTCAAAAAACAGCAGGTGATCTTTATTAGAAGAAACGACTCAAAACATATTTTTACATACTTTTAAAACAAAGTCAAATGGAAAGTATTGATTAAATAACTCTTTAAACAATATGGCTTGTATAACAAATCAGTTTAACTTGATAAATACTACCATGCCTTTCAGCCTCCCCATCATGTTTACTATAAACAAAACTTTTTTATTAATTTAAGAATTTCAGCTTCATTCAATACTTATTAAAAATTCCTTGTTCAAGCCTTCTAAATATTCCCTGCTGTAATGAAAACTCACTTTAGCAGGTTCCTCATGTTGCTTCCTGGTACATCCTTGATAATAACCATGCTACAGCTTATTCATATCAAATTCACTATATTTTTTGTATTTTTTATATCACTAATTTCACTTATAGCCGTAGAAATCTTGGGCATGTCATAAATACAGATTCCGTTGTTTCTTGCATTTAACACTTTACACATATTCATAATCACCTATTCTGGCCAGTATCTTTTATACGTGTTTTCCTTCATTCCATTATAGAATTTTTTTTTAATTCTATTATTTCACTTTTTTCCATTCCTTTAACCCTTACAATGGTATTCATCTTTCCCCATACTTCTGTATAGTTGATGCTAAATATCTGAGAAACTATTTTGCCTTTATCAGTTTTATTGCCTTTAGTATCTGATTCAAATGTATCAACAAGAAATAGATCTTAGGATTGATTAATGTACTGGTAAGCTAGGGCTTTATAAGAGGTCATTAATTGCTTGTTCCAAAGAACTGAGATACTAAAAACTCTATCCCCAAATCAAAAATCCACCTTTAGTTTGAACTTATTCAAAGAATCTGTTCACTTGATATCTAGTAGGAATTTGTTCCGATATTTATTAGTTTTAGACTGGTATTTTTTCTCCCTGGCATTGCTGTCCTGCTAGCCACACCATTAAAGAAATCATTGTGCATATTGAAGCTAAATTCCCTGAGTTTCAATGTTACTAAAACATTTGTATGTCCAAATCAAGTCTCCCCTCACTAGTCTTTATTCTATATAGCACAAATTGAAGATATTTTTTTGTCAGCCACATAGGTACTCCACCTCAATGTATAAAATAAACTTGTGTAATACTTCTATCATCATATGCAGTCCAATTTTTTTCAATATTGATATAAGCATAAGAGTGCTTATTGTTAGACTCCATTTACATAATTTTGCTCTTCCTGTTATAGAAACATAGAAACATAGAAAGATGCAACGCTAATGCCTGGGGGCTTTTTTAAGCCTAGCCAAGCAAAATACCTAAGTGCTTCTTGTTCCCTCTTATAAATAAGATATAATCATTTTATAGTTTTGTCACACTTTAATGTCCCCTCACCATCAGAGACCTGGGTATAACCCATGGATATTCAAAAGGGCCCAATTTCTGATGGCTCTTCTGTATAATCCATTTAGTTCACTTTGGATATTCTTCTAGCATTTCGATTCATACTAGGCTAACTGCCCCTGTGGGCCATTTTTTAAGCCTAATCAATTACCCCATGTGAGACTTGAATCCTGCACCTTGTGTCTATAAGGTGAACACCTTAACCATTATGCCAACCCCCTCATCCTTATTTGATATTAATAACCTGACTTGTAACCTTTGAGTCATTTTGTAGATGTTGAAATGCAGCACCTAGGACTAGTTTACATAGTAGACATCAGCACATAGCATAGATATGGTTCCAGTACATAGCCTGTGGCACAGCACTTGTAACATGACAGTATATAGACCTCATTCCTCTGAAAGACAAAAAAAAACTATCATATAAGCAGTTGGTTATCCACCCATTTGTGCATGAGCTATGGTATCAGTTAATAAGTGGAGTTACAATACCCATGAGAACCACTGAATAAAATGCATTGGCAAGGTCAAAGAAGATTATATTCTGTTATAAACATCTACAACATGCTATTAGAAAGATACTACATTGAATATATGGACCTTTCTTATGTAAATCCATGCTGAAAGCCTGAATCGTGCATACTCTTGATCAGACCATCTCAAATCATTTTTGAAAATACTTGTCAAGCTTATGGGATATAAAATAAAATTAATTATATACTATGGGATGTAATATGTAATGCATTTCTAGTACTACCATGTTCACAGCCAGGTATTATAAAATACCTTTTTCTGTAAATAGTAAGGATACACCTTTCCTGTTAGGGCTAATGCAAGAATTACTGATGGCCTTACTGCACATCTGCAAGTCAAATGGCATAAGAAATACTCTGTCTAGGGATCTAACCTTCCAGTGCAACATCAATAGCATGGTTTGGAAGGACAGGTATATCTCACAGAGGATACCACAGCTCTGGAACAGACTCCAGAGCCAAAAAATGAAGTTCATCCATGTCCATTTTCAAGTCTAATTTAGATCTATGGATGAGAAACAGTAAATTTACCCCAGGACTTCCCCCTGTAGCTTCGAAATGCTTTATCCCATGCACGTGTCCCTTTAAATTATATATGGCATGAGCTGACTTGTTCTCATTAGGGGTAGTATAGATAATTATTAAACATGGGATGGGTAAGGCCAGTCTGTAACAAATTGGGACAGCTTATTTTGAGCCCAAATACAGAAACTGGCAAGGCTTAAAATGGTCTACAAGGACAACTACCTAGTATTTACTTATGAACCTATGACTGTTGAAAAAAAAGGTAATATTAGAAATAACCACAAAAGAGGACGTGTCCAAGAAAAACTAGTAATTCAACAAACGGACACAAACGGAAACGCTGGCACTTACTAACACAGTTCGTTTCAGTGAAAAATTGACGAAAAAAGTTCTTTCCTCAAAGCACATCAAATAGTAACCACAAACCACAGGTAAAATTAACCAGCTTGCAATTTTACCTGTGGTTTGTGGTTACTATTTGATGTGCTTTGAGGAAAGAACTTTTTTCGTCAATTTTTCACTGAAACGAACTGTGTTAGTAAGTGCCAGCGTTTCCGTTTGTGTCCGTTTGTTGAATTACTAATATTAGAAATAGCCAACCCCTCAAATTATGTGAAAAAAATTCATTCAGATAATCAGGGTCTGATGTAGTATACTTATTCGTTTTTAATAGGGCTTTACGTACCCACTCTGTTTTGACTGGTGGGCAATTCTGAATTTGCACCCTGGATCAAAGAGTTTCCTAAAAGGATTGTGAGAAGGACTTAAATCAAATTTTACTTAACCAAGCTGACAATATGAAACCTTAGTTTAACGAACATTCACATCACTGGAATTTTAATCCAGAAAAGGAGGCAGTTGACCAACATGGCGAAATGTGCCCTTTTCCCCACCGTAGTGTGATCTCGGAGTTGGTATATTTAGTTGGAGGGGTGGGGGATGGGGATGAGTTTGACATGCTTTGGTGTGTTTGTTTTTTATGTTGGCCAACTTCCTCTTTTCCCAGATTAAAATTTCAGTGATGTGAATGTTTGTTAAACTAAGTTTTTGGCATTGTAATCTCGGTTAAGTAAATTTTGATTTAATGGAATTTTGGTCTACTCAAGTAGACTCAATGTACAGACTGAATGTGCTGAGAAATTCAAGACAGAAAGGAATAGTTCAAAAATGGTAAGGTGTAAGTACCAGCAGAAGTGAGGTAGAACATTAAATGCAGTTAAAAGAGCTGGCAAGCTTGGCTTGCTGTGTCCTCCTGCCATTAAATATCATGGAGGATGTGGATGATAGACCAGTGCAAGAAGTGGAAAATGATTTTGTGTATGAGTAGTCCCTAGAATCTGAAGATGGTAAAAACACAGGAACTAAAGTTACAAAAAAGTAAAAAGAAAGAACATCAAAGCATGAGAATAAAATAAGTCTGAATAGTTTGTTAGAAACATCATTGAAAGTGAGATATAATCCAGTAAGGGAGACATGAAGTAAAAAAGTTAATTTTGAAGTTGGGAATTTTGAAAGAAAGTGTTAGATATGATTTAAGAAACCAGAACATGGAAAAGAACATGGAAAATCAGTATACACTAGAAATAAATCAAACAGGGAGTCATCTCCTACAGTAATGAATTGAGATTGTTGTGCCTGTTATATCTGAATTTAGAAATATACCAAATAATACAATCCCTGTCCAAAGTACAGAGCCCAAGAGTGTAAACCACAGTAAGGGGGGATTCTTAAATAAGTGCATCCTGAACTCCTTGCACCCCTTACTTCTAAATAAACTGCATCTCTGTGGTTGTGGCAGCTTAGGGAACAGGGACAAATATGTTCACAGTTATGGCAGTTTAGTGTTAGGCTTTGAATATAATACAGACACTCCAAAAATGTAGATAGTAAAATATATACAAGTATGGTGACTTGATTTTACATAGATATTGGGAAAGACAATCCTTGAGACTTAGAATGGCTTACAGTCATGGGGAAGACTTATCATGGAAAGTTTCTTTATCATAGCAAAGCCTTTTTGTTTCTAAAACTGGTCTCCTGCTTTGTTTTGTCTCTCATGTGATAGACAGAGCACAGATGACAGTTTTGGAATAAGTGTGTGGACCAAGCTGGATAATAGTCAAATGGGGCCCATGGTGAGATAATCGACCAGGCCTCTATGTCCCATTACTTGTCACCCTCCCCACTTAGCATAAACACTGTTCACAACTGTCACCATGCATGACATTTTTTTTCTTTACTTTTGAAATGAAGACAGGGATGTGGATTTAATTTAAAACTTTTAAATTATTTATCCTTTGTTGACCAGGTTAGTCCCGCAAGGCAAATAGCCTTTTTCAGGGGCAACACTTGCTGTTATTTAAATTGGGGTACTCCTCCTGCTCTTTTTGATAGCTCTGGTAGATGTAAAAGATCTCACAGCATCTGCCACCAATGCAGGCAAATGGAGACACAGTTTAATATCTCATCCAAAGAATAACACACTCAGGAGTGCATCACTCCCTTGTATTGCACTGCAGTGTCAGAAATCTATCTATATGGTGTGAGAGTAGAACCCACAGCTTTCTAGACTAAAAGAGTTTGCTATATCTTGTGCTGATAACACTGCTTTTAAATTTTATATCACAAACACTGATGGCTATTTGGTAAACAAAACAGCTGCATACTGAAAGCAGACAGCATGTCTCTTCCCTTGAATCTCACAGTCATTGAAAATACATTGAAACTCATATTCACTGAAAACTCACCTTGCCAGTGGTGGATTAAGTGTACCTTGCTTCCTGGGTTGTTTTCAAACCATGGGTCCCCTTTAAAATTCTTAGGACCATGCATAAATGCATGTGTTATTTCATTCACCTTCCTGATTTAATGCATTCCATGTTAAATACAGCAACATTTATTAGAGGGCATTTTTCCATTAAGCAGTGAATCAAAATGTATGAACCAATAAATAAATGACAAAAGTACCAATTTCAGAATGTTTCATCCAACTGGTAGTTGGTGTACAGTTTCAAGGTTCTTCTCTCCTTTGGCCAGGGTATAAAGTTTGAGCTTGAACAAGTTAATTAACTAAACTTCTCTCTCTAAGTAGGGCATTTTTACACACACACACACACATACACACATAAACCCCTCCATAATGCTCATGCAAAGAAATTAAATCTCCTGCACACACAGCTTGTACATAATAATGCTGCTGCAAGTGTTCTGCTCCACTCAATCATTAAGGCTTCCTGACTTCATTATGTTGCTGTAAATCATACCCATCTAAGTGCTTCACTTTGGAAATTAAATCTTGATGTGCTTCTTACTGCTTTCAATGCAGAACCCCCCAGACACACACACACGCACACACACACACACACACACACACACACACACACACACACACACACACACACACACACACACACACACACACGAATGCACACACGCACACACGCACATGCACCCACATGCACGCACAACACAATACTGAGTTTTGGGGAAAAAATGAAGTAGAAAAGCTTTACTACTTTTCAAATTTTAATGAATTAATGTTGTGACTACCCCGCCCCCAACCAGTGGGCCCTAGGCAACTGCCTAGGTCACCTAGTGCTGGATCTGGCTCTGTGTATAGGTGAATGTTTTAGTGAAATGATGCTTTTGTGTGTGTGTGTGTGTGTGTGTGTGTGTGTGTGTGTGTGTGTGTGTGTGTGTGTGTGCGTGCGTGCGTGTGTGCGTGTGTGTGTGTGTGTGTGTGTGCCTGTGTGTATCTGTGTGTGTGTGCTCACATGTGCATGGGCATCTGAATGTATATTTGCATGTAGGGGATGACTTTTATAACACTATGCAAGGGCTTCTAGGTACAGCACTGACATGGTCAGGTCTGACAGCGCAGCCTTCATTTCAGAGACATGGTAATGAGTTTCTAATGAGGTGTTTCTCAGTGTGGCTTTACCCTTCTTCTGAACTGACCAACATTTGTTAGGCAATTAGAGTAGATAGGGAAGGCATTCTCTGAGTTTCAGAAAATGTTTACATTAAAGGTATAATATAAAGGAGACCATAGAACAGATCTCTCTTAAGAAGCTGATACACAACCTATTGAATGTATACTAGTTTTTTAAAGCTCATTAAGAACAAACTCCATCAAGCCCATGGGTAAAAACCTTCACACTCCATGGTAAACATTCTTGTATTCTTACCTTATAAGACCGATTATTGAATACGATGCCCCTTTTGGCATGTAACTCGCAAAGCACATGCAGTAGCTGGGGAGACCACAGAGATTCCTCACCCAGAGAATACAGGGCCTCAAACATCTACCCTACACAGATAGGCTAAAAAACCTGTCCCACTACTCAGTCTCCTATAGACTCCTCAGAGGTGACCTCTGTCTGGCATACAAAGCAATCTCAGACGCCACCCTGATGGGACTGCTGCATATCCCCCCAAGAAAGCAAAAAGGTGAAAAATAACTGAATGAAAAAGCACAAATCACCAAGAATATACTCAGTTAGACAAATTGGTCACCAAGAAAATCCAAAAATCCGGACTGCAGAAGTAATATAAAATGAGTCCTTTAATAAATCTAACACACCAACAGATTTAGTGTTTTCATTCCACGTGGGAACTTCTTCAGAATAAAACAGCACTGATTAATCAATCCTTAAATAGTCAAGCTAGTTAAGAACGACAATTCTCCATTGATCAAAAGCCAGTCAAGTGATTAGTGAAAGCAGTCAAGTGATTCTAAAAATATGTATAGCAGCAATTATGCTAAACAACAGAAATAAAAAAAAAACAGAAAACAGAATGTGGTCAAGTAATAAAGTAATATGTGACATACAAGGTCATGGATCATGGATATATTAAAACAAAGAATAATTCTATTTTTCTTCAGAGCTAGTAGAATAGAGTAATGATCATTTAAGCCAAGGGCTGCTCAGGCACCAAACTTTAGTTGCCACATTAACTCACAATACTCTAAACTCATTTCCCAGTCTCCCCCTCTTTCAAAGGGTTTTACCTGTTCCAACACCCAAAATTTAAAGGAATAATCCACACACTCCAAAGTGCATTTGAATTATGCATTGGTTTCCTTTCCCCTAGATACCTCAGACAGGTGTTCATAAATTCTCTGTCTTAAGGTTCTTTCTGTTTTGCCAACATAAAATGCAAAACACGAGGAGCAATAGGCCAGGTATACTACCCCTTTAGAGTGACAGTTGAAGTAACCCTTGCCCTTTAATAATCCAATGGGACCCCCAACATCGACACTAGCTACATAAGGACACTGGGGGCACCTCCCACATTTATGTGTCCCTGTCCTTACTCTAGGGGTAGAATCTGATTTACAACTTTCAAAAATATTTTAGAAATTCTGTCCCCTTCTCAAACTATATTTCACTTTCCCAGAAAACACATTAAGGCTGTTGGACATACTAGCAAAAATGTCCCAATAAGTCTGTATGATGTTTTTCATAAGATGGGTGTCCCGATGGAAGTCCATCACAAAATAGATGTCTTTACTTGGGGAAACATTGGTAGTCCTTGCTTCCATCTGTGCATAAGATGACACAGTACTATAGGAAACTGCCCCCCCCAATTATCAATGGACAAAATGGGCATATATCTAGTTCCCCATTCTTGTAAAATCTTATTAGTCAAAGAAAAAAAACAAGTGTTCAGGGTACCCATGCTTGACAAAAGTTTGCCTATATACTGTACTTCAGTAATCAATTCATCCTTGAGTGTAGTCATACATGCTGCCCTGACCATTTGGTCCTTGACATTGTTCCTTTTCTGTGAATACGGATGTCCACTCTTAAAGTGGAGATAAGAATTGGAGAAATATTGTTTACGGTATACAGTGGAGACATACCTATTGTGTCTAGGATCTTTCCTAATCTGCACATCGAAAAAGTGAACGTCATCCTCTGTCACACTGGATGTAAATTCCAAAAAACTGGTAGTGTGGTTAATAAAATCCAAGAAGGGGACAATAATCACCTTCGGTCCCTTCCACACAATAAAAATATCATCCAGGTAATGGATATTGCCCCCTTCTTGGATTTTATTAACCATCTGTAACCCAACCTCTCCCCAGCCCACTTTCCACCCATTTTGTGATGTCATCATGAAATCAGTTGATGGGGAATGCCCTCTTTTTTCCATTCCTGATGCCTTTTTTTCTGCTGATTAAAGCAGTAGCGGCTGGTGACTTCAAGGGGGGCTGCAGGAGACAGCTGAATGGGTGAAGCCAATGAGAGGGGGTGTGGCCAACTAGAAAGGGGTGGAGCTATGCTCAAAACAACAACAACTGGAACTTTAAATATGCTGCCATGGGTGCCAAACCATCATTACGAGAGTCCAATCAAGACAAAATGAAGTGTAATAGAAAAAAAATATTTCAATGCATTGGCTTCATGACAGCTTATTTATTATCTAGATGGAAACAAAAAGGTTGCGAGGCATGAAAAAATAAATTACTTTTTAAATACATTACTGGAATGCCAGTCAAAATCAAGTATAAAATAAAACAAGCAGCACTCAACTCAAACCACTTCTCCTTCCACTGCAATTCTAATTATAATTTATATTCAGCTTTATAAAAGTACATAGTAACATGCTGAAAGTAAATGATACCCCCACTTGTAAAAATGTTTCTTATCCAAAAAGACCTGCTGCCTGACAACAACTATCTACTTGTTTCATGGGGAAGGCATGATCAAAGTAAAAAATAAACAGCAAACAAGAAACAATCTCAAGATAAATTGCTTAAAGGATTACTGCACAGGTTATAGACCACACGATAGATTGGCATTCTGCTTAGTTTATGGGTAAAGCCTGCAAAGATGACTGCAAGTCTCCAACAAATGTAATGAGCTTCTGAAAATACTGTAATCCTGTCCTTTATTACAAATACTGTCATATGAATTTCAATACCTAAGGCTTATACTTTATCTAGTTATGTAAATATTCTCTGCATGACAACAGCAAAAAGACTTTCAGTGTTGGTAATTCTTTAATAGTATGCTTGTTAAAGCTTACTTGCATCTTATAATCTCTGACAAGCTTACCTGATGGTCATTAAAACATTGCTACTTAAACACAGAGCAACATGGCACTGCGACAGCATGCATTTTCTGAATAATAATAAGCATAAATCAAAAGTATAAAAATATGACATAAAACCAGAACATTCTGCAAAATCAAGGACAGATGAAAAGCCACTGGCGTACTTGTGTCTACCTTGGATGGGGGAATACTCTGCACACTTACACTGCATAATTGCTCCTTGCCTTGCTTGGACACATCCAGAGTCACTACATGGGGGAGTAGGGTGCAACAAGTATGTCACAATTTGATATGTCTCTGGCTGATGGTGATGGCTCTGACACTCATACCTCTCAACCTTAGAGCAAGAAATCTGGACAAAGCCATACATAGAAGAGGGGCAAATGCTCAAAAATAAGGACACATTTTAAATATTGCTCTTATAAACTTAGAAAAATAATAGAATAGTAGTAGGTATTGCACTAGTATGAATTTTTTGAAGGGTATGAAATCTGAAACTCAAATGTCTGCCATTATTTTCTAACTTCAATATTTAATGATTTGTCACTAATTTGCCAGAAAACCACAATGTTATGAAAAATGGACCAAAATGTGATGCAAAAATATAAAATTGCCACACAATACAGCTGGGAACTTGTTAGAGAAGGGACACCTTTTTAATATTAGTACTGTTAACTTGAGCAACTGACAAAATAAGAGAATCTACATGTATTTCTGAAATAAAAGTAATCTATAACTCTGAACATTACAGTTATTTATAATTGTAAACCCTCCACATTTTCTTCCAAAATTCCCATTTTACGAGGGATTACTAGGGGGGAGCAGCATTTTGAGCCAAAATTGGGGACAGTTGAGAGGCTTGGATATTCCTAATTCTATAAAGCGATTTATTTGCATGTACCTCTCAACCTCTTAATTCAGAAAATCTGGACAAGGCCAAATATATTGGGGGAACATACAAACAGTACTAAAAATTGCTCTTGTATAAACTTAGACAGTTGATAGAATAACAGGTCTTGCTTTAGCATGCATTTTTCTGAAGGTTATGATATCTGAAACTCAATGGGCCAGATTCAGGAAGGCTTACACGGAGTTTAAGAGTAGTGTAAGCCTCCGTGTAAGCCTCCTGAATCAGCAACAGCCCAAATCTCCGTGTAAGAGACAGCTAACACGTCTCTTACACGGAGTGGGCGTGGAAATGCTCAATACCTCATTTGCAGCTCCAAGATATGCAAATGAGGTATGTGAGCGATCCACAAGCAAACCAGTCCGTGTAACGGACGTGTTGCAGAAATGTACTCAGCTGACAACTGAGTACATTTCTGCAAAATTAAAAACGGAGCTATGTCAGCTCCAAATAAAGGGTGCATTTGTTACATTAAGCATGCCAATGGCCAAATATGTGGCCATTGGCATGAAAAGTGTTGCAAAAAAGTTATATAACTTTTTTTTTTTCACGGATTTATGTGTTTAACTGTAGCGCAGGCAAACGGGGTGCGCTACCTAAAACTGAAAACCGAAGCTTATAAGCCCACAATTGTGGGATTTATGTATTACATGAAATGTCAATGGAGGGACTTGCAGAGCAAAAACAAAATGGCCTCCGTTTAGTGGTTGTCAAGAAAGGGAAGCTCCGTGTAAGATATGTAACTAAGCATTACTAGGCAATCCTATGTAAATGAGGGTTACAATACTGAATCACACTGCCACATAGGTAATGAGCACTTTCTGAGTAATGTAAGAGTTAGAGAAGGGGGAGGAACAGAGTAAGAGGTAGGTGACATCATGGGGGGGAAGGATAGAAAGAAATGTACCAGATTGGAGGGCAATGTAAGGTAAGAGATGACAGACAGACATCAGGGAGGGAGGTGTGTCCCAACAGAACACTAGGAATGTCAAGAAATTGAGGGCATACGCTATCCCTACACTCCAAGTTTCTTGATATACGTGCATGCGCGCGTGTGCGCGCGTGTAAGGCAAGTTTTACATGTGGGAGTGTGTTGCAAACTGTTTACAACGGTTTGCGCGGGCGTGCACGTGTGTAAGGCGGTGTGCGCGTGTTTTAGCATGAATCAGCCTAGCTAACACCGTGTAAGGATGTGTGCGCGCGTGTAACACCGTGTAGGTATGTGTGCGCGCGTTTAAGTGACTGTGAGCGTGTTTAAGCTGGTGTGCACATTGCTCCCCCTCAGGAAACAGAGAGGAAATAGGAAACAACCAAAATACAGGGAAACTGCCAGAAGATACTACTAAAGTTAATTGGTGGAAACAATTAGAAGCAGGCAATTACACAGGCAGACTAGAAGCCCAACCCAGCACTTAAAACACAACAAAGAGCAGTGCAGGCTGTTTCTCACAAGAGATACTGCCAGAAACTAAGCTATCAGAATTGAAAACTGAAAAAAGCTGAACTCAGAGCAGAAATGCTAGGGGCTGCCATAGCTGTTATAATCAGACATAGGCGAATTGCTGAGGGTGGTGATAATGCAGATGCTGACAGACAACCCAGAGTGAGGAGAAGGAGAAGAGTATACAGGCCTAGGGTCACCTACCATGGGTTACATGAGCTGGAGATAGTAGAGCGCTATAGAGTGGACAGAGAGCTCCTGCAGCAGATTGTTGAGCTGTGCAGGCCACGCCTCACACACAGAACCAACAGAGGGGAACCCATCCCAGTGGAAACCAAGGTATGTGTTGGCCTAAGAATACTAGCAACAGGTACCTTCCAGAGACCAACTGGCGATATGATGGGGATATCACAGGCATCAGCCTCCAGGGTACTGCACCAGTTCCTGGATGCCATGTCACCACATGTCAGTGATCATATATATGTCCCTAATGACCGTGAGGTTGTGGCCAGCAATATGCGTCTCTTCCAGCAAATAGCGGGATACCTTGAGGTGCTGGGTGCAATAGACTGCACGCACGTACGCATCAAGGCACCAGCCGGTGAGCGGGGTAGAGTCTACATTAACCGCAAGGGATACCCCTCCATCAACTGCCAGGTCGTGTGTGATGCCCAGGGCATAATAATGAATGTGTGTGCTGGCTGCCCTGGGAGCTACCACGATTCCCACATCTGGCATCTGACGCAGCTGTACCAATCATTTGCCAATGGGGACTTCCCACACGGACACCTAGTGGGGATGCTGGTTATGCACTTGAGCCGTGGCTGATGACACCCATCAGAAATGCACACACACCCGAACAGGAACGCCATAATGAGGCACACGCACAAACACGTAATATCATAGAGCGTGTGTTTGGGCTGCTCAAGTCACGGTTCCGGTGTCTGGACACGTCTGGTGGAGCTTTGCAGTACACACCAACTACATGTACCCAAATGATCATGATATGTGCTATGCTACATAATATGATCCTGCGGAAACAGCTGCAGCAGGACCAGCACAGGGCTGGGCCAAACATCCCCCCACCATTGCCAAGGCCACCACAGGCAGGGGCTGACTTGGAGGAGGAACAACCTGACCTTGTCCCAGTAGGCAGAAGGAGGCGTGCCCAGTATGCCCTGGCCTTGGCAAAGAGGCAACGCATAGCACATATGCTTGGTCAGTAGGAACACTGGGACTGATACCCACTCTGACTCACTCATACAGTAACAGGGATGCCTAACATGACACAACCTGCTTCCAAATGTACAGGGAGTGTAGTATGTGCATCCGACAGAGGCAGCCCTGCAGCACCACCCGAGGCATGAATGCCATGTGTTAAGTAATGTAATACCATGTATCATATGCACACCTGAGGACCATGACTAACATCCACCCTCACCAATCATAAACCACAAAAACACAAACCCACCTCATAGCTATCACAAGGGATAGGAACCTAGATGTAATGCTACCCAAAGCCAAAGGTATAAACAGCAAGATGTGTGCAGTGTAAATGCACACAGTATAGGGAATGCACATATCAGTGCTGTAATAGAAAACAGGGTCAAAGCGCACATCAGCACCCTGACACTACCAGGGTCACACCTCATACAGTGATGTACATGTGCAAAAACATGGAACAAGATACAAAATGAGGGTGACTACCAATAAATGGCATGGATAACCACACACCCTGTTGTTACCACAACAAGAAGCAACATGCATTAGCCATGGTCAAACACCAATGGCTAAAACTGACTACTACTATATAGCTTGCTGCAGACCACTGTCCTAATATCAGCAACTGCCCCAGGCCTATGTTCACAGGTTCACAGGTTCATACTAGGCTATCTGCCCTAGGGCATTTATAAGCCTAGACCAGAGTTCCGTGGAGTCTGCCGCACCTTCACTCTGACGGATAATTTGCCCATTACATTGCTGTGCCTCTGACAAGCAGTGATACTGAGGTTATCCCTGGGGCATACCTGCAATCTCCCATCCATTGATTAAGATCTCACTTGAACAAAGCCAGTGAGGTACTCAGCCTCACATGTACCAGGATGTTGTTCCACAGCATAGGGACTCTCTGGTTGAAGAATCTGTCCCTCCAGCACATCCTATTAATATCTGTGTTGAGGTTTAAATCTCCTGCCACTGTAGTTCTGATGGATGTAGAGGTCTTGAGGTGAAGCGTGTACATTAACTCAGGTTTGGACATGGCCTTGGATGTCAGGCACAGGTCACCTCTGAGCAGACGGTAAGTCACGGAATCAAGCTGGAATTCCTTCAGTCGGGCAGCATAAGAAATATGTTTGAGACCCTTTCGCCTCCTGTCGAGGAATTTGTGGGCCCATCCAATTGCCATAGGTGTCGGGTCATATACATGCTGAATAGGGCATTGCACTCAATCAATGGTCCGATGAGTGAAGAGTACAGGGGAACAATGACCTCCCTAGATCTAGATGTGAATCCCTGCATGATGAGGTGGGCAATGTAGAAGTTCTACCTAACTACCCTGGCAACGTGAGTGTCAAACAAAAGGTTACTCTCAACCTGGGTGCCCAGGTCCCTGATAACCTCCTGTGTGCTTAGAGGATTGCCACCTACATGGGAACTAGTGGTAACCTTGTTCTTCCCAAAGGGTATGGCTATGCATTGTTTAGTGTGTAATGTAAGGCCATGGCTCTGGCACCAGTTATCCGTGTCTATGACACCCTTCTGAAGGATGTCTGTGTCAGATGGGTGTCCAACTATGGTTCCCAGTTTGCAGTCATCTTCAAACTTTGTCAGCCATAATCCTGCTGTGTTTGCTTGTACTTCTGAAAAGTAGATGCTGAGCAATAGTGGGCCCAGGACTGAGCCCTGTGGGACACCACTTGTGACAGTTGTGGAGTGTGACATGGCACCAGCAAGTCTGAACCTGTCTGTTCTGTCACGTAGCCAGTTTGCAACCCATCTTGTGATGTATGGGTTCACATTTAAGCTGGTGATGTTTTCAATGATACCCGAGTGGGGTATTGTGTTGAAAGCCTTTGCCAGGTCAAGGTAGGCTGTGTGGAGTGCCTTGCCCTTGTCAATGGCCTTGGTGTCTGTTATGAAACAGTCAACCAAGTTTAAAAGGCATGATCTGCCCTCGACAAAGCCTAACTGGGTTGGATCTAATGTCTGCAAGTCCCCTATGTCCTCATCTATGACTTCCATTATGATCTTCTCCATAGCTTAGCAGACCCTGCTTGTCAAGCTGATGGGATGGTAGTTTCCGTGGTCGGTGGAGGCACCCCCATGTGAAGTGGGTCCACCATTGACATATGCCACTCCTTGGGAACATATCCTGAGTTGAGGCTAAGATCAAACAGCTGCCCTGACTGCGGGTTTAATTCTTGAGTGAGTTCATGGAGCACAAAACCAGGGACACCATCTGGTCCCATGGATGCTGCGTCCTTTCCCTTGGATAGAGCAGTTCCCACCTGAGCATTTGAGATGTTTGGGGGGCTACAATCCTCTTTCATACATATCTCTCCAGTTGTGGTGGAGGGGTGGGGGGAGAAATCTGCACTGAACCTGTCAGCCAGTATGTTGGCAATGTCTGTAGGTTCAGTGATATTTACAGCATTCTGAGCCTATTCTGAGCATATCTGGGAGTTTCCTCCCAGGTGTGTAACGTATGTATAAAAGGCCTCATGGTTGTCCCGTGAGCCCTTAGTGGGTGTACTCCCAATATTCGCCTTGAATGATTTCATGGGGGAACTCAGTGTTTCACCTATATTGAGCAGGGGTGTCTACCCTTCCATGGATATCGCTCTATCTTGTAGTACCTCCTTCCTTGTGTTGTAGTGCTTGTTTATGGCTGAGGTCCACCACACTGGACGCTTGCCTCTGGTACAACGAGTCTGTGTTTTGTTTGGGATTGCCTCATCCATGCAGTCCTGAAGGTGCTGGTAGAAGGCAGTTGTAAGTGATACAGTGGCTTGGGTAATGGTGTCTGCTGGCTTGGGCTTTGAAAGAGACCACAACAGTCATAAGAAGTGTGTACTCGGCTTCTGAGAAGTTCTGCACTCTGGTCTTTTGTTTCTGCGGTCGGGGTGGGATGTGGACTTCCACTGAGAGTAGGTCATGATCTGATCTCACCAATGATGGGTATACCTCTGGTGTTGAACATTGTGAGCCCATGTTTGTGATGATGAGATCTACTATGTTGTCTCCTCTTGTGGGGATGGTGACTAGTTCTTCCATGGCATGTGAGTGTATGAACTCTAGGAACCTGTGGGCTAGAGTGTTGTGGCTGTAGTACTGATCCCAGTCTATATTTGGATAGTTGGGATCACCCAGTGTGATGGTGTTTGCAGGTACATGTATCCCGCCACTGTTTTCATGAAAGCTCTGTGAGGTACCTGAGTTTCAGAGGATGGCCTGTAACATGCTACAAACTTCAGAGCAGTCTTGCCTATGGTTAATTGCACCGGATGGTGTCCAATGCATCGTGTTGCCACCAACCATGAGGTGAGGTGTCTCCTGAATGGATAGTAAAACAACCACCACAGAATCATGAGAGGTTTGGTCTGCACAGCTATGGAAAGGACCAGCATGTACCACAGACATAATGATATTGTGGATCTATTGACACCCGACCCTACCCAGTGTGGGTTTACAAAGTGCAGACCCCACCCCTAAACATGTGTGCTTCAGTTGAAACAGTACTTGAAGTCAGTGATGAGGGCAATGTGGTCCACACAGTGTAGCCGGACCTTGCAAAGCCTTCTGTACAATACCCTATGTGTTCCGTATAGATTTGCTCACCAGCTGATATATACACCCCAATGTCATGAGGGGTTGCAAACCAGACCAACGACAGAACTGACATGGTCAGACATGCAGCAGCCATGTCAGACTACAAACCACATATAACAGGCATCCCACAAAGCTTGGTCCTGGGACCTTCACCATCTGGTATATATGCCCCATAGGTACAGGCCAACAAGTAAGGACTGTGCTGGAACATGTTTGTAGAGGACAACAAGCCGCCTGACATATCTGATACACCAGCTGACACAAGCATCCAATAAAAGGGCCACATAGAAACAGACAACTGGTGCCATAGCCATGTCAGCATGTTAAATGGTGAAAACAGTATAGTCAGCCTCTGTGGATATCCAGTAAGTGACCACCAATTCCCACATAGGTGTCGACCCATGACATACCTAACATGTAATGCCAGAATGCGCGACACAAGGTGATAGATATCCTGCATTGGACAAAAATGTGGCTGTAGGGTTAACAGAAACAATCCGTATACCAACCTAATCATGAGGGTTATGACATCTAGCTAAGGGAGGTCATTGTGGTTTTGCAGTTATCTTTCAGCAGCATTACAAATGACCACAACAGCGCCTGTGTGGTGTACCTCAGCAGATACATTCAGCAACTGTAAAGTCCACAACAGTACCTCACCAGGAGTATCAAAGAGCTGGAACACATGTAATGTGTCGCCTGATTAAACAGAAGTCAGCTCCACACACTGCCATGCTGGCCACCCAGACACAAGCTGTGCCTGATGTAGAAAGCCATGTCCAAGCTGGCAGCAATGCACATGCTGCACCTTGTACAATGTGAATGGCAGGGAGATATGCACATGAGGGACCTGAACCCCAGCACTGACATACATAGGACAAGCTGTACTGCATTATCCATAACACAGAAGCCACCACGCATGAGTAAACTACCAGTACAGGTTATCCATAGAGTCACTCATTGATTCTACTCAACAGGGATCCTAACGAGTGGATGGGAGATGGTAGGTATACCCTGGGTATCAATGTTGTGTCACAGGTAGACAGAGGCACAGTATACAAAACAAGACATATGTCATGTCAAACTGCACTTACGATGTGTTGATGGACAAACACACTATCCAATAAGCATTAGAAATGGCCTTGGGCACATCGGTAGTGTTTGCCAATGTACACCCATGTTGTGGAATACACTACTGATGTTGGATGAGGCCGTTGTAAGTAGTTCACATATGAACATAATGCAACATGGTCAGATAGGTTCATAGGTTCATACTAGGCTATCTGCCCCAAGGCAGTTCTAAGCCTAGCCCAGAGTCTGGTTGCGTACGCCACCCCTTCTATGGAAACAGTACTGTGCCCATTAGTTTGACGTGCCTGTCTCCAGCAGTGACACAGTGACGATCCCCGGGGTAAACCTATGATTTCCCATCCACAGGTCAGGATACCTCTTGAACAGAGCCAGCAAGGTGCTGTGACTCACATGGACCGTGATTGTATTCCACAGCATAGGGAGTCTACGAGTGATAAATCCACCCCTCCAACATGTCCAATGTACATCCCTGCTATGGTGTAAGTCACTTGCACTAGTGGTTCAGGTGGATCTGACGATTTTGAGGTGGAGCATGTCCATTAATCCCTGGTTGGACATGCTTGCATGTCATGCACATGTCACCTCTAAGCAGACAGTATGTGACTGAATAGAGCTGTAGTGTCTTCAATCTGGCAGCATATGACAGATGTTGGAGACCCTTCATCCTTTTGTTGGGGGACATTCAGGGTCTCTCCACTTGCTGCAGATGTCAGGTGAGATACATCCAGATAAGGCAGTGTACCAGATCACCGGTCCGATAAGTGAAGAGTACAGGGGAACAATGACCCACTAGATCTGGATGTGGATCCCTTCCTGATCATGTGGACAATGTAGAAGGTCCTACTAGCCACTTTAGCAATGTGAGTGTCATCAGAACAGTGACTGTCAACCTGGGTCCCCAGGTCCATGATAACCTCCTCTGTGCTTAGAGGATTGCCACCTATATGGTAGCTTGGGGTTACCTTGCTTTCCTGAAGGGTATGACTACACATGTTTTGCAAGTTGATTTCAGGCCATGGCTCTGGCACCAGCTATCAGTGTCCGTGAGTCCCTTCTGAAGGATATCCGTGTCTGATGCACTGTCCACTATGGCACCCAGTGTGCAGTCATCTGCAAACTTTGTCAGCCAAAGTCCTCCCATGTTGGCCTGTACTTCTGAGAAGTAGATAACAAACAATAGGCGGCCAAGGACTGAGCCCTGTGTGAGACCACATGTGACTGGCCTGGTGTCTGACATAGTGCCAGCAACTCTAACCCTGTGGGTCCTGTCCGTCAGACAGTTTGCAACCTGATCTTGTGACATATGGGTGTACATTTCTGTTGGTAGGGTCTCCTACAATACCTGAGTGGGGTATTGCGTTGAAAGTGTTTTCAAGGGCAAGGTAGGCTCTATGGACTGCCTTTCCCTCATCAATGGCCTTAGTTACTGTTTTGATAATGTCAACCAAGTACAAAAGGCATGACTTGCCCTTGATCAACACAAACTGGGACAGGTACAATGTCTGCATGTTCCCATATCTTTCTTTATGAGCTCCATTATGATCCTCTCCATAGCTTTGCAGACTACACTTGTTAAGCTTATGGGGCAGTAATTACCAGAGTCCATAGAGGCACTGCCTTTGTGCAGACGTGCACAACTGGACCCTAAAGAGGCTGTTGTGCACAGTATGGAAATGTAAATCAGTGATAGGACTAAAGCCCAGGATACTGTCCACCACAGTGAAAGTACTGAACCCCTACACTATACAGTACTACAGTGCTAGGTCAGTAGGAATGGATGTTAACAATTGTATGCAAAGTATCCCATGCAAAACCTGCAGGCACAGTATAATCCCTGTTGTGTTCACAGGAAGCATCTGGACAGTAACTACACAACATGTCACAGAACACACAACCTTAAACAGGAGTTATTATTTGGAGTTCACACTCATCCACAACTGTGATGGGCTGCATAGTTCAACATATGGAAAGCTCACACTGGGCATGCTCACACACTTTGATAAATGAGACATCATTCACACAACATGCCATGGGAAGGCTGAACTGGGCATGCTCACACACTTAGTTCAAATGTTCCTCTTAACAACTGTGAAAACACACCACAGGATGCACATTCCCCATTCCAAACAATGAAGATGTCAGCACCCTATAAGTAGATCAGTAGAAATGCTACCTCCCAGTAATCCGAATAGCGCTCTGCTAATGTGTCTGTCTCTAGTGTCATAACATAGTTAGGTAGGGGTTTGAATCCAGCAAGTGGCATGTGTGTGTGTGAATGGGGGTAAGTGTGTGTATAAGTGTGTATGAGAAGAACATCCTTTTGGCAACTGTGGAAACACACCACAGGGAGCTCATTCCACTTTCTAAACACTGATGATGTCAGCACCCTATAAGTAGATCAACTGAAATGAAATCTCCCAGTAATGCGAATAGCGCGCTCTGCTAATACGTCCGTCTCTAGTGTCATAACATAGTTAGGTAGGGGTTTGAATCCTGCAAAGGGAATGTATGTGTGTTAGTATGAGTGGGGTTTGTGTGTGTGCATAACGCTGTGGAGGGAAAGTGCCTTTTGCCAACTGGGAGAACACACTACAGGGTGCACATCCCTCTTCGTAAACACAGATGATGTCAGTACCCTCTAAGTACAGCATTGGAAAAGATTGCTCCTACTAATGCAAATAGCACACTCTGCTAATGTGTCTGCCTTTAGAGTCATAACACATCTAGGTAGGGGTTTGGATCTTGCAAATGGAAAGTATGTGTTTACTGTGGGTGGGGTTGGTGTGTGTGCACAATGGTGGGGTGGGATGTCTCTTTGCCAAATGGGGCTATGCACTGCAGGGTGCACATTTCCTTAACAAACAGTGATGTTGACAGCACCCTGTACAAACAGAACAACAACACAGAAGGTGTTGGTACCAATGATGCATGTAAGGTTACACTTCAACTAATGTCCACAAAACAAAGTAGGATAAACAAATGCTCCTTTTACTCTATCCAAACAACATGGCAACAGACAACTGCCACTACTCAGTATAGTGCTACATGCTACTGTAACATGCAGATGTACCAGAATATACCTAGATAGTGTTTTGAAGCCTGAATGTGGCAAGTGTGTGGATGTGGGATGTTACTGTGTGTGCATTTCCGTATAGAAAACATGTTTGAGATATTGGCAATATTGTTGCAGACAGTTTAGGTGCAGATATCCCCCCCCCATTCTCCTACACAAGTGGAATTAGTTATCACAGATGACTGTAACCTCCCTATCCTCTCACATGTCCAGGTGAGGGCCACCCTCAACATTGCAGGACACATAGCATCACTGTTACAGAATGGTATCCCTGGATGTGTGCTACATTCACCCCTGGAGGACATGGCACCACATTACAGACTAATATTACTCCCTGGCCATACTACAGGATGTGTACCTGAAGAGTGCCATACAGACACAGTGGTCCCACACCAATGAGGAGTAACCTCTACTGACCCTGGTATCTACTGCATCATATGCACAACTGGCCTTCTGTTCTAAGCTACGGAAGTTTCACATATGGGCAACATGTACAGCAATGTTACATATGTATATATTTCAGGACTATGCACACAAAACCTATCTCATGGACAGAGCTAAAGATAGTGAACTATGATACATTTGAGGTGTCACAGTAAACACAGTATTAACCTGCTACTTTGCATTACCTGTGTTTGTGGCAGCTGTTGCTGTGTCAGTGGTGCTTGCTTGCTGCTTGCTGTTTGCTACTCATGGTTCTGCTGCTGGCTGTCTGTATATTTTCTCTGTCTCTGTCTCTCTCTCTCTCTCTCTTTCTCATTAGGTTTGTGCAATGACTGTATTGCATGAGTGGAGTGTGGGTACTGAATGCTTTTGTAGGTATCTGCATAGGTCCATGTGATGGCCCCTGCACCAATTGTAAGGCAGCATTTGCTAATTGCATGCAGCCAGGTGTGTGTTGATTGCATGTCTCACTGTGATTTCAGGACACTGCTATAAAAGGTATGTGAGATAGGCGTTGCCCTTTCAGATTGTAGGCGTGGACGATGCTGGTATGCTGTTGACAGTGTTCTGTGAGTGTGAAGGTTAGTATGGGAATCCAGTGATTTGGCCATTAAAACTTTACCTCACATGCTTTGGATGGTACATCTCCTATATTGCCTTTATACTAATTCCTACTATTGACTGTTATATTTATTTTAGCAGAGTGATTTTGTATGGCTGTCATGGCTTAGTGGTAGGTCATACAGACTAATGTTACCAAGGTCCTGGGTTCGAGACTGGCAGTGGGAATTTATTTTTGTCTCCAGACTTTCAAAATGAGTACAAGACCTGTCAATCAAAGTGCCATAAAGGCACTTTTAAGCACTTTAAACCAGGTCTGCACTCATTAGCAGAAGGAGGCGTGTCCAGTATGACCTGGCCTTGGCAAAGAGGCAACGCATAGCACATATGCTTGGTCAGTAGGAACACTGGGACTGATACCTGCTCTGACTCACTCATACAGTAACAGGGATGCCTAACATGACACAACCTGCTTCCAAATGTACAGGAGTGTAGTATGTGTATCCGACAGAGGTGGCCCTGCAGCACCACCTGAGGCATGAATGCCATGTGTTAAGTAATGTAATAACATGTACAATATGCACACCTGAGGACCCCAACTAACATCCATATCCACGCATATGACCCTGTGGAAACAGCTGCACGTCATACAGTGATGTACATGTGCAAAAACATGGAACAAGATACAAAATGAGGGTGACTAGCAATAAATAGCATGGATAACCACACACCCATGTTTGTACCACAACAAGAAGCAACATGGAATAGCCATGGTCAAAAACCAATGGCTAAAACCGACTACTACTATATAGCTTGCTGCAGACCACTGTCCTAATAGCAGGAACTGCCCCAGGCCTATGTCCATAGGTCCATAGGTTCATACTAGGCTATCTGCCCTAGGGCATTAATAAGCCTAGCCCAGAGAGTTTTGTGGCTTCTGCCACCCCTGCAAGTTGATGGATAATATGCCCATTATTTTGCTGTGCCTCTGTCAAGCAGTGATACTGAGGTTATCCCTGGGGTATACCTGCAATCTCCCATCCATTGGTCACGATCTCACTTGAACAAAGCCAGTGAGGTGCTCAGCCTCACATGTACCAGGATGTTGTTCCACAGCATATGGACTCTCTGGGTGAGGAATCTGTCCCTTCAGCACATCCTATTAATATCTGTGTTGAGGATTAGGTCTCCTGCCCTTGTAGTTCTGATGGATGTAGAGGTCTTGAGGTGAAGCATGTTCATTAATCCTGGGTTGGACATAGCCTTGTATGTCAGGCACAGGTCACCTCTGAGCAGACAGTAAGCGACTGAATACAGCTGGAATTCCTTCAGTCGGGCAGCATAAGAAATGTTTGACACCCTTTCACCTCCTGTCGAGGAATATGTGGGCCCATCCAATCTGAATGGGGCATTGTATGCAATCATTGGTCTGATGAGTGATGAGTACAGGGAACAATGACCTCCCTTGATCTAGATGTGAATCACTGCATGATGAGGTGGCCAATGTAGAAGGCCTTCCAAACTACCCTGGCAATGTGAGTGTCAAACAAAAGGTCACTGTCAATCTGGGTGCCCAGGTCCCTGATAACGTACATTGTGCTTAGAGGATTGCCACCTAGATGGGAAGTAGTGGTAACCTTGTTCTTCCTGAAGGGTATGGCTATGCATTGTTTAGTGTGTAATGCAAGGCCATGGCTGTGGCACCAGTTAGCCATCTCTATGAGACCCTTCTGAAGGATGTCTGTGTCAGATGGGTTTCCAACTATGCTTCCCAGTTTGCAGTCATCTTCAAACTTTGTCAGCCATAATCCTCCTGTGCTTGCTCGTACTTCTGAAAAGTAGATACTGAACAAATGTGTGCCCAGGACTGAGCCCTGTGGGACACCACTTGTGACAGCTCTGGAGTGTGAACTGGCACCAGCAACTTTGACCCTGTGTGTTCTGTCACTTAGCCAGTTTGCAACCCATGCTGTGATGTATGGGTTCACAATTAAGCTGGTGATGTTTTCAATGATACCTGAGTGGGGTATTGTGTCGAAAGCCTTTGCCAGGTCAAGGTAGGCTGTGTGGACTGCCTTGCCCACGTCAATGGCCTGGGTGAGTGTTTTTAAAAAGTCAACCAAGTTTAAAAGGCATGATCTGCCCTTGACAAAGCCAAACTGGATTGGACCCAATGTCTGCAAGTCCCCTATGTCTTCATTTAGAATTCCCATTATGATCCTCTCCATAGCCTAGCAGAACAGGCTTGTCAAGGTGATGGGATGGTAGTTTCTGGGGTTGGTGGAGGCACCCCTTTGTGAAGTTGGTCCACCATTGCTGTATGCCACTCCTTGGGAACATATCCTGAGGTGAGGCTAAGATTAAACAGCTGCCCTAACTGCGGGTGTAATTACTCATTGAGTTCATGGAGCACACAACTGGGGACACCATCTGGTCCCATGGATAAAGTGTTTTCTGCCTTGGATTGAGCAGTTCCCACCCCAGCAGTGGAGATGTTTGGGCTACAATCCTCTGGTGTACATACCCCCCCAGTTGGTGGGAGGGGGGGGAGAAATCTGCACTGAACCTGTCAGCCAGTATGTTGCCAATGTCTGTAGGTGCAGTGATATCAACATCATTCTGAAATAAGTCTGAGCATATCTGGGAGTTTCCTCCCAGGTTTCAAACATAGGTAAGAAAAGGCCTCATGATTGTCCCTGGAGTCCTGAGTGGGTTTACTCTCTAAACATGCCTTGGATGATTGTATGGGGGAACCCAGTGTTTTACTCACAATGAGCAGGGGTGTCTTCCCCCTACGGATTACACTCTATCTTGTAGTAGCTCCTTCCTTGTGTTGTACAGCTTGTTTATGGCTAGGGTCCACCAGACTGGATGCTTGCCTGTGGTACAAAGAGTCATTATTATTTGGGATTGCCTGAACCATGCAGTCCTGGAGGTGCTGGTAGAAGGCATATCTAAGTGATACAGTGGCTTGGGTAATGGTGTCCGCTGGCCTGGGGGCCTTGAAAGAGACCACACCAGTGCTCAGAAATGTGAAGTCGGCATTTGACAAGGTCTTCACCGTTTCTTTCCCATCTGGGGTGTGGATGGGATGTGGACTCCCACTGAGAGTAGTCCATGATCTGATCTCAGCAATGATGGGTATACGTCTGGTGTTGAAGAGTGTGACCCCATGTTTGTGATGATGTGTTCTAGTAAGTTGCCTCCACTTGAGGGATTGGGACCAGTTGTTCCATGGCATTTCAGTGTATGAACTCTTGGAACCTTTGTGTTAGAGTGTTGTGGCATGATTAGTGATCCCAGTCTATATGTGGATAGTTGGAATCATCCAGTAGGATGGTGTTTGGAGATACATTTATCCCCTTCAGTGTTTGCAGGATAGCTGTGTGAGGTACCTGAGTTTGAGCGTGGCATGTAACATGCTACAAACTGCAGAGCAGTCTTGCCTACGGTCACTGGCACCTGGATGGTCTCCAATGCATCGTGTGTTGCCACCAACCATGAGGTGAGGGTGTCCTTGATGAATATGGAGACCCACCATCCTTCTTGGTGTTGTCGGGATGCTGGTGCCGGAATGCATGAGATGAGGTAACACCCGATAGTGCCGGGGTGCTGTCAGAAACTGTGAACCAGGTTTCAGGCACAGCACAGACATCAATGTGCTACATACTGAGAAGGGCATAGAGTGTGTGCAGCTTGAGGTAGAGACCTTGGGCATTGAGCAGCATTAGCCTTAGTGTCTTTCCTTTACTGTGTTCTAGGGTGGTAGGTGTAGAATCTGAATCTTGCATAAAAAAGGCACAATGGGGGTGGCAAGAGCATCATCTCAAATCCAGAAGCCCAGGGGTGACAGGTGCAAGCCATCCCTTGCAAATCACCATGGCCTGTCCAGCATCTCATCCCAGGCAGACCGACATTGGACCCCCTTAGAATGACACCATAGTCTAAGCAAAATACTGCAGCTGATCATCTTGTCTCTGTTTATGTGGCATCATACATGGTGAAGGTAGGATACTGCCGAAGGTCAGGGTCATACCTGCCTGGCCTACATAATCAGAGGGATCCTCTATGTCTCTTTCCATGTAGTCCAGGGAGGTACATCTCAGGTCGTTCACACCAGCATGGATTATGACTGGGTCAGACCTGTACTTGCAGTTTAGTGACCTGAGTGCTTGCATTATGCGGTGGATTCCAGTACCCGATAGGCAGCTTACTGTGACCTCCTCTGTACCTGATCTGGTGAGTGGGACATCAGTGTGTCTGACTATGGAGTCACCCATGACAAGTGTGTCTGGCATTGTGTTTGGCCTTAAGGGCTGTGACTCTTTGGCACACCGACTCTGTGTTCAATGTGTTGCATGTGCTGTGCCCTGTGGAGGCAGTTGTGTGAGTGTCTGCTGTGGTGGCCACCGCCATTCGGGTAGACCTCTGATCAGAGCCTCCGAGAGTGTCTCTGTGTGTCTATGTGTATGATCTTAAGTTGTGACAGTGCCATGTGAGACTGGATTAAAGATGTGTGTGTGGTTACCTTCACCCTCTCTCCAGTCTTCCTAGTCCTATGCTGAGAGAGCTCAGCCTCCACTTTGGCTATATAGTTGCATCTCTCACATGTATGTGTGTTTTATGGCAGAAGGAGAGGGTTGTCAGTGTACATGAGGCAACTGTAACAGTGCCTCAATATTCCCAGGTTCACCAGCTGAGCAGGACAGGACACTAGCAACTGATTCCTAGACATGCTAGAAGGAATAGACAAAACAATGTTGGAATACAGGGAGATATCAAGACCCCCAAGCCACATCATACTGTTTGATTGACAATAGCTACACATACACTGGTGTTTCAGAGTGTCATAGTGTACTACTAGGTTATCTGCCCTAGTGCATGTATAAGCCTAGCCATAGTGATGTAGCTATTGCCACCCCTTATAGTGGTAATAAGTGTACAGAATAGATTCTGACTATTGTGCCTCTGACTTAGATGTGACACATTATGACCCCCTTACGTCATTGAATAACATGACTGTGTCTCTGACTAGTCTGTGCCTCCGTCTCATATGCAGTTGTCCAGATGTCTCCTGAAGAGAGTCAGTGAGGGACTCTGTCAAACATGAACTGGGATACTCTGCTAGAGTGTGAGATGCCTCTGAGTTATGGCTCTGTCCCTCCAGCATGTCCTATACATGTATGTGCTGAGGTTCAAATACTCAGCTTTCATGGCTCTGGTGGATTTGGATTGCTTGCAGTGGAGCATCTCTACCAAATCCTGATTGGACATGGGCTTGTATGTCAGGCATAGGTCACCTGTAAGTATGCGGTATCACACTGAACAAAGCTGGACTTCCTCTATTCCGGAAGCATATGACATGTGTTGAAGAACCCTGATCTTCATGGTAGGTACTTTACGGGTGCAAAGGTGCAAAAGGCAGGATCTGCCCTGTACAAAGCTGAACTAGGTGGGAACAAGGGTCTGTAGGTCAGTAATGTGTCTGTGTAAGAGCTCCATGACTCCTCCCATATCTTTGCAGACAAGGCTGGTTAAGCCTGTGTGGTGGTAGTTGCCATGGTCTGTGGAGGCATCTCCCTTGTGGAGTGGGACCACTGTTGCCGTATGCCAGTGTTCAGGTACATATCCTGTAGCAAGACTAAGGTTAACTAGCAGTTGTATATATGGGTCCAGCCCTTCTGGAGTTCACATAGCATGCAACCGGAGACACCAGCAGGTCCCATGGATGCTGTGTACTTGTCTTTGCTGAGTGTGGCTCTCACATGGACATCCAAGATGACAGTGAGGTTACATACAGCAGTGATAACTATCTTGTTTTGGGGGTGAGGGAGGGGGTACATCGCACTGAAGCTGTCCGCCGGAATGTTGCCAATATCTGTCAGGTCACTGGAATATATGTTGTTGTGTACCAACTCTGAGCATATCCGAAGGTTCACAACCAGGTGTCTGACATAACTGAAGAAAGCAGTGTGGTTACCTTCATTGTCTTTGGTGATTTATGTCCCCAAGTTGACCTTGCAAGTCTTTATGAGATAATGTAGCTTTCTACTAGTGCTGATCACAGCTGTCTTCCCTTTTGGAGATGTAGCTCTGTCTTGCATTAGTAACCCTCATCTCTCATACAGTTTGTTTATGGCTGGGGTCCAAAAGACAGGACACTTTCCCTTTGTGGACAGGGTCCTGTTTTCATTTGTGATTGTATGGTCCATGCTGTCTGACATCTAGCTAAGGGGAGGTCATTGTGGTTCTGCAGTTATCTTTCATCAGCATTAGAAATGACCACAACAGCCCCTGTGGGCTGTACCTCATGCACACACATCCAGCACCTGTAAAGTCCACAACAGTACCTCACCAGGAGTATGACAGAGCTGGAACACATGTAATGTGTAGTCTGATTAAACAGAGTGCAGCTCCACACACTGCCATGCTGTCCACCCAGATGCAAGCTGTGCCTGATGTAGAAAGCCATGTCCAAGCTGGAATCAATGCACATGCTGCACCTTGTACAATCTGAATGGCAGGGAGCTATGCACATCAGGGACCTGAACCCCAGCACTGACATATATAGGACAGGCTGTACTGCATTATCCAAAACACAGAAGCCACCCCACACATGAGTAAACTACCAGTACAGGTTGTCCATAAAGACACTGGTTGAGTCCCTCAACAGGAATCCTAATGAGTGGATGGGAGATGGGAGGTTTACCCTGGGTATCAATGTTATGTCACAGGTAGACAGAGGCACAGTATACTAAACAAGACATATGACATGTCAAACTACGCTTACAATGTGTTGATGGACAAACACATTCTCCGACTAGCATTAGGTCAAGATACCTCTTGAACACAGCCAGCAAGGTGATCTGCCTCAAATGGACCAGGATTGTATTCCACAGCATAGGAGTCTCCGGTGATAACTCCATCCCTCCAACATGTCCAACATACATCCCTGCTAAGGTGTCAGTCACCTGCACTAGTGGTTCAGGTGGATCTTCTGAGTCTGAGGTGGAGCATGTCCATTAATCCCTGTTTGGACATGGCCTCGCATGTCAGGCACATGTCACCTCTAAGCAGACAGTATGTGAGTGAATAGAGTGTGAGTGTCTTCAATCTGGCAGCATATGACAGCTGTTGTGGTTCCTTGATCCTTTAGGTGGGGTCAGTCAGGGTGTCTCCAATTGCTGCAGATGTTGGGTGAGATACAGCCAGAATAGGGCATTTGACTCGATCACCGGTCTGATAACTGAAGAGTACAGGGGAACAATGACCCACTAGAGCTGGATGTGAATCCCATCCTTATCAGGTGGGCAATGTAGAAGGTCTTCCTAGCCACTTTAGCAATGTGAGTCTCAGAAGAATGGCGAATGTCAACCTGGGTCCCCAGGTCCATGATAACCTCCTCTGTGCTTACAGGATTGCCACCTATATGGTAGCTTGGGGTCACCTTGCTTTTCCTGAAGGGTATGTCTACACATGTTGTGCACTCTGACTTCAGGCCATGGCCCTGGCACCAGCTATCAGTTACTGTGAGTCCCTTCTGAATGATATCTGTGTGTGATGCACTGTCCACTATGGTGCCCAGTGTGCAGTCATCTGCTAACATTGTCATCCAAAGCCCTCCCATGTTGGCCTGTACTCCTGGGAAGTACATGACAAACAATGGTGGCCAAGGACTGAGCCCTGTGTGACACCACCTGTGACCAGCCTGGAGTCTAACATAGTGCCAGCAACTCTAACCCTGTGGGTCCCGTCCTTAAGCCAGTTTGCAACCCATCTTGTGACATATGGGTTTACATTTCAGTTGTTAGGGTTTTCCACAATACCTGAGTGGGGTATTGTGTTGAAAGTGTTAGCAAGGCCAAGGTAGGCTGTATGGACTGCCTTTCCCCAACAATCATTCGGACAGTAACTACACAACATGGCACAGAACACACAACCATAAACTGGAGGTATTTGTTGAAGGTCACACTCATCCACAAATGTGATGGGCTGCAGAGTTCAACATATGTAAAGCCCACACTGGGCATGCTCACACACTTAGATAAATGAGACATGTTTCACACAACATGCCACAGGAAGGCTGAACTGGGCATGCTCACACACTTGGTCCAAATGTTACCCCTAGCAAATGTGAAAACACACCAGAGGATGCTCATCCCCCTTTCTAGACACTGATCATGTAAGCACCCTATAAGTATATTGGAGAAAAGGATTCTCTCAGTAATCCGAATAGCGCGCAGTGCTAATGCATCCGTCTCTAGTATCATAACATAGTTAGGTAGGGGTTTGAATCCAGCAGGTGGCAAGTGTGTGTGAAGCGGGTAAGTGTGTGTGTAAGGGTGTATGAAAGAAACATCCCTTTTGGCAACTGGGAAAACACACCACAGGATGATCATTCCACTTTCTAAACTCTGATGATGTCAGCACCCTACAAGTATATCAGGGGAAGGACACTCCCCAGTAATGTGAATAGCGCTGTGCTAATGCGTCCGTCTCTAGTGTCATAACATAGTTAGGTAGGGGTTTGAATCCAGCAGGTGGCAAGTGTGTGTGAAGGGGGGTAAGTGTGTATGAAAGAAACATCCCTTTTGGCAACTGGGAAAACACACCACAGGATGATCATTCCACTTTCTAAACTCTGATGATGTCAGCACCCTACAAGTATATCAGGGGAAAGGACATTCCCCAGTAATGCGAATAGCGGGCTGTGCTAATGCGTCCGTCTCTAGTGTCATAACATAGTTAGGTAGGGGTTTGAATCCAGCAGGTGGCAAGTGTGTGTGAAGGGGGTAAGTGTGTATGAAAGAAACATCCCTTTTGGCAACTGGGAAAACACACCACAGGATGATCATTCCACTTTCTAAACTCTGATGATGTCAGCACCCTACAAGTATATCAGGGGAAAGGACATTCCCCAGTAATGCGAATAGCGCGCTGTGCTAATGCGTCCGTCTCTAGTGTCATAACATAGTTAGGTAGGGGTTTGAATCCAGCAGGTGGCAAGTGTGTGTGAAGGGGGTAAGTGTGTATGAAAGAAACATCCCTTTTGGCAACTGGGAAAACACACCACAGGATGATCATTCCACTTTCTAAACTCTGATGATGTCAGCACCCTACAAGTATATCAGGGGAAAGGACATTCCCCAGTAATGCGAATAGCGTGCTGTGCTAATGCGTCCGTCTCTAGTGTCATAACATAGTTAGGTAGGGGTTTGAATCCAGCAGGTGGCAAGTGTGTGTGAAGGGGGTAAGTGTGTATGAAAAAAACATCCCTTTTGGCAACTGGGAAAACACACCACAGGATGATCATTCCACTTTCTAAACTCTGATGATGTCAGCACCCTACAAGTATATCAGAGGAAAGGACATTCCCCAGTAATGCAAATAGCGCTGTGCTAATGCGTCCGTCTCTAGTGTCATAACATAGTTAGGTAGGGGTTTGAATCCAGCAGGTGGCAAGTGTGTGTGAAGGGGGGTAAGTGTGTATGAAAGAAACATCCCTTTTGGCAACTGGGAAAACACACCACAGGATGATCATTCCACTTTCTAAACTCTGATGATGTCAGCACCCTACAAGTATATCAGGGAAAGGACATTCCCCAGTAATGCGAATAGCGCTGTGCTAATGCATCCGTCTCTAGTGTCATAACATAGTTAGGTAGGGGTTTGAATCCAGCAGGTGGCAAGTGTGTGTGAAGGGGGGTAAGTGTGTATGAAAGAAACATCCCTTTTGGTAACTGGGAAAACACACTACAGGATGCACATACCCATTTCTAAATGATATCACAATTATGTATGGCTTTTGATTACAGACATGCCATGTGTGTTGTGCACACACAGAATGCCCATGTGTGTGGGTTGTCCCTCACAATAATGCATGACATTGATTACACCGGTTATGGCAATGAACACATGATGTATGTGTGTGCCAAATACACATATGTACCTGAGACTTTCAATATTTACCATGTGTGATGCCTGCCACATGTGAATACATGGTATTTGCACAGGGTAACATTATGACCGTGGTCTTCTGTGCAGATGCTGCATGTGGGATGTGTATATACAGTGTGAGATGTAGATGCTATCAGCCTAGTAGTGAGGGATGCACACCTGGTCTGGGGCATAAAGTCTACATGTTGTTAATGTACAGGAGCTGCATGTTCTCACCTTTTGTGGGAGTGGTAAGACAGTATTCCATAGCAATGCAGTGACTGCATGCTAAGAACCATTCAGCTATGGTGTTGTAGATACACTTATTCATTAGCATTCAGTAATTTGTCGGAATCCCTGGTGAGGGTCTGATGCCAACCAAGGTCAGGGGTCTACCAGCCTGTGTCACTTGCTCAGTGATCCCTTCCATGTTCCCTATCACGTATCCCAGTGAGCGACATCCCACATCAGCTGTGGTGGCATGGACAATGACTGAGTCATATGTGTCCATGCATCAGACTGACTTGTATGTTGCTGTTACAGTTTGGCCATGTGTTTCCATCTCATACATGTGATGTACATCAATGGGTAGGGGATAGGGTTGACTGTGTACATGTGGCAGCTGTGACATTACTACATGACACACATATTCCACAACTGTGCCATAGAGGTGACTGACAACTGACCTTTGCACATGCTACCGAGTATTGAGATTACATTGGTGATTGACAGCACATAGGGCCAATGGTGAAAAAGAGACATAGGTCCATAGGTTCGTACAGGGATATCTGCCCAGGGCATGTATCCACCTAGCCAGAATGTGCGTGCCTTTCAACATGCATTGTGAATCTGTCTTGCTATGCCCTTTTCCAAGGTTAGTATACTGTGCCTCTTTCTCACAGTGACACATAAGTGATACCCAGCGTAACCCTACAATGTCACATCCAGTCATTAATATCGCTCTTGAAGATAGTCACTGAGTCAGTCCACCTAACCTCTATTGGGATAATAATCAGGAATGAAGGGTGCCTCTGAGTTGTGAATGTGCCCCTCCACCATGTCCTATGTATATCACTCCTGAAGTTCAAGTATTTCCAGTGTGTATCCTGGTGGGATCTGGATATTCTGGGATGCAGCATGGCCATTACATGAGGGTATGACCTGGCCTTCTATGTCAGGCACAGATTGCCTATGAAGAGGCAGTATGTCACTGAGTACAGCTGCTGCTACTTTAACCAGTCAGTATGTGGCATCTGTTTGAGCACTTTGATCCCCTTGTCGAGGTAGATATGTGGTAGCCCCAGTTGCTGCAGGTGTCTGGTAAGGTGCATGCCGACAGGTTCATCATAGTCAATTATGGGCATGATGAGGGATGAGTAAAGGGGCACAATGTCCTCCCCTGGCCTACATGTGGATCCCATGATGATGTGGCCCATATCACATGCTTACCTAACCACTTTGTCCATGTTGTTGTCAAATGGTAGAATGCTATCAACCTGTGTACCCCAAGGTCCATAATTCCTTGGTCTGCACTTACTGGATTAACACATATGTGGTACATTGTGGTCATTTAGTGTTTGACAAAGGGGATGACTAGACTCTTTCTGTCATTCACGTTGAGGCCATGGCTGTGGCACAAGTCATGTGTTTGCAAGAGTCCCTTTTGGAGGATGCGTGTGTTAGCTGTTGAGTTGATTATGGTGTTGAGTCTGCAGTCACCTGTGACTTGCTGAGCCACAGTACTTCCATGTTGGCCTGTACCTATGACAAATATATAATGAACATGACAGCCCCTAGGGCTTTGCCTTGTGGGACACCACTTGTACCAGGTTGGAGGCTGACATGGCTCCAGCAATTCTACCATGTGTGTTCTGCCCTTGAGCCACTGTGCAATACCCATAGTGACATAGGGGTTAATATGTACACTGGTGAGCTTCCTAGAATGCACAAGTGGGGTATTGTAGCCAAGGCTTATGCAAGGTCCAGGTAGGCTGTGTGGACCTCCTACCCCTTGACAGTGGCCTTGGTGACTGTTTCAAACAAAGCAAACAGGTTTGATAGGCAGGATTTGCCATTGACAAAGCCAAACTGTGTATGGTGACATGTCTGTAGGTCCACAATATCTAGATATGTGAGGTTCTTGATGATTCTTGCCATAGCTTTGCAGACAAAGCTAGTCAGACATATGGGGCGAGTAGTGTCCAGGATCCGTGACGGCACCACCTGCATGTTGAGGGACCACTGTTGCTGTATGCCACTCTCTGGCCACATATCATGTATTAAGGCTGGGATTGAACAGTGGTGTTATGTCTGGGTGTAGCTCTTCTTGTGGTTCATGTAGGACACAGCCTGGGACACTGTCTGGTCCCATTGATGCAGTGTTTACTGCTTTGGGAAGGGCATCTCTTACCTGAGCATCTGTGATGTCAGGGGAAGCACTGTGATGCGAGACATATGTTCCCTTTTGGTGTGGTGGGGAGAGAAGGCAGCATTGAACCTGTCCACTAGGATGATGGCAATGTCTGTGTGTTTTATATTTTGTGTGACATATTGTATTACCTCTGAGCATATCTGGGTAGTACCACCCAGGTTACTAACATAACTACAGGCAGCCTTGTGATTATCCTCAGTGGCTTGTGGAATCCTCTCTCAAAGATGGCCTTAGACAATCATATGGGTGCCTGTAGTTGTCTTCCAATACTCATCAGTGGTGCCTTCACATTTTGGGAGGTTGTTGTATCATGTAGTGGCGCCATCCTTCTATTGTATAGTGTGTTTATGGCTGGTGTCCGCCCAGGACATCTGCCTTTGGAGAATTGGGTCATGCGTTCATATGTGGCTTCATGATCCATGCATTCCTGAATGTGTCCACAGAATGCCTCTATACAGGTATCTGCAGTCTGGTCCATATTTTCAACAGGCCTTGGGCCTTTGAAGGTTTCCACATCATTTATGAGGGGTGTGCACTTGCTTGACATGAGCTGTTGACAGACGTGCCGCCTCCAGACAGAGCAAGGGAGGGTCACAGTCAGCTACCTGTTGGGACGCACCTCCCTGGACCACATGGAAAGAGACACAGAGGAGCTCTTACAGCACCCTCTCAAACTCAGGTCTCCCACACAGCCTTCATGCTGACACAGGAGAGTTTAGATTACTCTGCAAACACCATCATACTGGGTGATGCCAGCTACCCAAACAGACTGTGTACATTACACAGGCCACAATACCCAAGCTCTAAGATTCCCATTGATCAGACATTCTTTGGCTATGGAACAGGTAACCAACCTTCCCACAAGAGGGGCAGATATACTAGAGCTGATCTTTACAAACATGAGTAAAAACTAATCACCACTGGGAGTATATCCCTCATTGTTGCAATCAAACCATATACTAATCACACTGGTGTTCTGGATCCCCACATATGCAAACCTCCAACACATCGATGTGTGTGTGTGGAAATGTCCCTATTAGCAACTGTGACAGTATCATACAGGATGCAGATCCCCTTTGAAATAGTGATGATGTCAGGACTGTATAACTATATCACCTGTAGTAAAGTCCTCCAGTAATTTGCATAGCGTGCTCTGCTAATGTGTCTTTCTTCAGTGTCATAACGTAGTTAGGTGGGGGTTTGAATCCTGCAAAGGGAATGTATGAGTGTGGTTTATGTGTGTGCACTATGCTGGGAGGGTTAACTGCCTTTTGCCAACTGGGAGAACACACTACAGGGTGCACATCCCTCCTCCTACACACAGATGATGTCAGCACCCTCTAAGTACAGCATTAGTAAAGGTTTCTCCAACTACTGCAAATAGCACACTCTGCTAATGTGTCTGTTTCTACTGTCATTGCACAGTTAGGTGTGGGTTTGAACCTTGCAAATGGAAAGTATGTGTTTTACTGTTGGTGGGGTTAGTGTGTGTGCACAATGATGGGGTGGGATGTGGCTTTTGCCACATGGGGCTATGCACTGCAGGGTGGTCATTACCCTTAACAAGCAGTGATGTTGATAGCACCCTATACAAACAAAACTACAAAACAGAAGGTGTTGGTACTGATAACACATGTAAGGTAACACTTGTTCAAGTAATGTCCACAAAACGGAGTAGGATAATAAAACAATTCTTTTATTCTATACAGACAACATGACTACAGACAACTAAGTGCCAGTACTCAGTATAGTGTTACATGCTACTTGAACATGCACATGTACCCGAATATACCTAGATAGTGTTCTGAAGCCTGAATGTGGCAAGTGTGTGGATGTGGGATGTGTCTGTGTGTGCATTTCCGTATGGGAAGCATGTTTGCTGTGGCAATCAGGGTACTACAGTACCTGATGCACATTACATCTTCCAACTGATGAGGTTGCCTGCACCCTGTGAGTACAGGTAGAGAAGGGGATGCCAGTAGTAAACAACATAGTGCACTTCTGAAATGTGTACCTGTCATGTATCAACAGCTACTCATGTAGGGTGATAAATAATGGGAATGGCAGGTGAGCGTGTGCATGTGTGTGGGTAGCAGGGTGTGTATAAATGCATGTGTGACAGAACAGATACATGTAGCTGAATCTACATAACAGCACAAGATGCACATTGCCATAGTCAATGTTAGCATGTGATGGTGTGCAGCAGGTACACTTTGTTAAGTAGTATGGGTGCAGATAACAATTGAGGACATTCATACAGTTACTGCAGCAGGACTGATGGGATATACACACATTTATACTGCAACACACAACAGTTACCAACATGTTACTACTTATACACATCTATGTAGTCACCCTGTGCATCAGCAACGTGTTTACCTTTACCTGCACCGATGTTGTAGTATGCAGGAGGTGGCACAGTGTCATCATATGCACAGGGTGTGGGTTAGATATGCCCAAGCCGGCCACTGGTAACACCAATTGACATGTGTGTGTATGTGTGTTTGTGAGGGGCAGCAGTACAGGGTGGACCGTTGTTGGTGCAGTGTGTGTGTGTATGTGTTTGCCCTAGGTGTTAGGTTTCTGCATGTGTGTAAGCACGCACACAGTCCCACATAATGGCTGCCATGTACAGGGTTTTGTGGACAGCCACAGACTGCACCTGTCAGGTCATCCAAATCAGTGTCTGTGGGCACGGACACGGTACCTGTGCCTGGCAGGGGTGCTACGGGCCGTATCCGGTACTAACCCAGACTGGGTACTGTCATCGGAAGCAGGGGTGTGTTGACTGGACACAGTTCCCTGTTGGGACTGTCCAGAGCCACGTGCACGTGGTCTCCTGGGGCGTCTGGATGACAGCACAGACCCAGCATTGCTGGGGCTGGTGCTGGCACTTGAGGCGCTGAGTGGGCCCGTTGTCATCCGCGGCCACTGCCAGCTGGTGCTCTTGCTGGCATACGGCCACGCCGACGCCGCAAACGCACACCATCGCCCTGGCCCATGGACATCTGGTTGTGGAGCAGCTGTTGTATGCCCCCACAACGTCTGTCAACGACATCTGTGAAGTTACGGATAGCATTCGCAACATCATGCATGCCGTCTGTCATGGCTATGCGACATGCTCTCAGCTCCCTCAGACCCTGTCTGGTGTACCTTTCCATACGTGCCTGTGCCTGCATGACAGTTCTAAACATAGTGGAGGTTGACATACCTCCCTGGGCACGGCGGCCAGAGGCAGTACGGCCACGGATGCCCCCGAGAACCCATGGGCGACTGTCTGCGTGGTACCATTGGAGGCCTCTGCACATGGCTGCCTTGTGAGGATGCATGTGCCACAGGTACCACATTACCCTGATCTATGCCCACTGCTGACTGTCCATCACCTAGGGACAATGGTGATAAAGGATGTAACGGCAGGATGACTGTGCGCATTGACGGGTTGAAAGCTGTGTACTGTCAATTGGCTGACCAATGGCGGACCCAGACACACCTTCCTGCACCATTACAGACATTTCATCATCATCAGTACCTGGGGCACAAGATTCAGGTTCCCTGCTGCAGGTCACCAGAGCAGCACCAGAACCTACGGGAGGAAAACATGGAACACAGATTACAGTCTCAATACATATTTGAAAGAGATGCACTTCAATACTAATGCACACATTCAGAAATGGACACATGCACTCATGGACACTAACACACATGCACACTTGGGCACAGGCACACTTGCACACATGCACACCCCACAGTAAACACACACATCAATACCGTGTTACACTACTCAATTTACTACCTGTCAATTACAGTTATTGTGGACACAGTCACCAGCATGTCTACTACAGAGTTACACTACTCTTCCTAGTTTTATAAATTGTTTTACAGATACTGTTAAAAGACTCACCAGCATGTATGGCCTGCCTCGGTGATACATGGGAGGGACCTGGAAGTGTGAAGAGAGTAATGTCAGTGGGCACATGTGTGCCATTTGTTTTGCACATGATACAGTACAGTAGTACACTAGTTCCCTTATACACATCAGCTGCACATCATGTCTGTATATATATCATGATGACAGATACATACCACATGCACACCTTATGCGTGCATGAAGTAACAGCGTACAGAACAGTCATATGTACATACCAGGAGTTAACTCTAATCTCACCCTTACCTCTCTTCAAACGTCAACTCAAATTGTACTTCCAAAACCACTGGCTTTGTTCTTCTTGGAGTCCAGGCTAATGTCCCTCTCCCTACGCTCTCTTCACCTTTAACCCCTCATTGTGCATAGAAACTAGCTTCTACCCTGTTTCTTTCACCTTGATGTCCTTCTATGCTCTGACCTACTTCTCCCATCCCTCCCACCTCCTCTTGACTGTCTTCCTTCTTTTCCTCACTTCCCTTCTTGACTCCTGCCTCTTCCATATCATTGTATCTGTCATACTCCTTCTACTTCTCTACCCTTCTGAGCCCTAACTATTATGTATATGGCTTTTGCCTTATTGCATAACCATTATGCTTTAGGTAGGATTGCTTTGAAACCAACGGTACATTGTGTATGACTATAAACTGTTTGACTTCCTTACATGTATGTTTATTTAATTAACAGGCTGGTGTACAATTCTATTATGTTGGCTGTCTGTATTGACAACTTGTCTGTCTGCCTTTATTACGTTATGTGTGGAGCTTTTCTCCACATGCCTCTACTGAAAATGAACTCATATCCAGCTAGACTATATGGGTCAACAAATGTAAAAGTAATAACAATAAATGAATATGGCATCTTACCTGCACGCCCGCTGTCTTGCTGATGTGTGGATCCAACCTCCATCATGATGCATGATGGTTGATGTTGTTCTGGGGCTGGATCCACAACACTTAGCAGTAGCCCCTCCTGTCTGGTGAGGGGGGGATGTGTGGCCACCCCCCCACCTGTGGCAGCCTGTTGCCTGCGGATATCTGCAGCACGCTGGCGGACATTTCTTATCAAATCACTGCAGTGATGTCTCACCTGCTCATATGTCCTATCATGCATGCCAACATCATTTATCCTGCTAACAAGGCTTTGCCACAGTGCAGACCTCTCCTGCTGGTTCTGGGTGGTGCGTGAGAACAGGATGGCATAGTCACGCACCAGGCTCTGGTGGATCACGTCATCCTCTGCAGCAGAGTACGCAGGATTTCTCTTAGGTGCCATGTCTATCTGGAAAGGTACACAAACAGGTTATCAGCATAGTATCTCAACAATACATGGTACACATTCTATACAGGGAGTGTTAACTTCTACTTATTACTGATTGGTTAAAACCTGATTACAGTGTAGCTATCATTCTATGTCATTTGTACTAAGTACTTGGCCTTCAGACCAGTTGTTTTACATTAGGGAGGTTGGTGGCAAGCACTGTGGTGGCAGGACACATATCTTTCATCCATTGAAGTTGGGAACTGCTGATTGTGGGCCCAGTGTACAAGTGTATTACTTCTGGTATGGGCAGTTGTCCTTTAGGCCAGTTATTTAACATTAACGAGGTTTGTGGTCTGCACTCATGTGTGACAATAGGCTGTACTCTGCCATTCATAGCTGGGGACATCTGGTATCAGGTTTATAGTGCATGCATATCTGAGCTGTATCTTACTGACATTGCTACACCTTGTTTGTTGTAGCAAACACTACATCCAGGCCTCCTGCATCTACCTTTGTTTATATGCTTGTTATCTGTTAGCTTGTTATTTCACTGGTATGCTACTTCCACATAGTACACATCTTTGCAACACATCTGTGACTCACTACTGTTATCTGCATTGCTTACTGTACGTACTTCCATGTTACACATGACAGCAAGTGACTGCTTGTCATTGTTGCATTTACTTCATTGTGACACATTGCACTTAGGTTACCTGGCATTTGCTCACTGACGCTTTTATATCAGTCAGCAGTTGTAGGTAATGTCAGTACACCCTCACTCCCCACTGGACCTTGTTTTCAATCATTAGTGATTACAGAGTTCACAATAGTATTCTAGCATGTCCAGAGGTCAGTTGTCAGTTCCCTCCTCAGTCCAGCTGGTGAGTGTGGTACTCCAGAGACAATGTTAGAACAGATGCATGTACACAGACAACCCCTCCTCCTAACGACAAATTCAAACTCATGTGAGTGATGCAACCATATACCAGACTGGAGGCTAGGCTCTGTCTACTCAATACCGCCATAACCAGTCACGTGGCAAAGGGGATCACTCACTACACTTCCAGTCTCACGTAGACCTAACACAACAGCGGACCTAACACATGATCACACATGATCATACTTGTAGGCTCAGACCACAGCTCTGCCTATGCAGCAGAGACCTCCTATGCAGACATCCAGGCAACCACTACCACATAAACGAACATGTGCAACACATATCACACAAAGCCAATGTGCTGAACACTCACAGCCATTAACAGTTAACAACACACCTCATACACCTGTACTAGGTGCCTCTATGATCAGGCACACTCACATCACGTTCACCAGGCTTAACGAGGTGAGGGTCACGGTGTGCAGCCTGTCAGGCACTATGACCTGCCACATAACACAAACAGTCAGGTAACCCCAAGGCAGGTACAGGTATGACTCAGTCAATGTCCATGCTGCTGTGAATGGCCTGACACATTCCTCCCTGGACTACATGACATGAGACATTACAGAGCTCTCTGAGCACGTAGCCGGGACAGTTTGACCCTGACCTTGAGTAGCATCCTACCCTCACCTAGAACAATGCCACAATATCAAGGCACAATTATCCCTTCCAACAATTGACTGACATACTGGTGTCATTCACAGGTGTGCCAATCCCTGCCATCTTGGGGTGGTATGCTTTGCTAGGGACAGCTTGCACCTGTCACCACAGTCCTATTGACATTTGGCGGAGCCTCCTGCTACACCCATAGTGCCTGTATTAGGCAAGGCTCATAAGGCAAACCCACATCCATTTGTATCACAAAGGATGAGGAAGTAAGAGTGATGCTACTCAACACTGGACGTCTAGACCCAAGGATGCACGCACCCAAAACCCTACCTAGCATTCTGGACATCGATATCTGTGCAGTAACATGAACCTGTTTCAGGTTTCACAGGAGCACACCAGTACTACCACGTTATAGCTGTTACCATTCTTGTCGGCCACAACACTTGAACAAGGGAGGGGAGTATCAGTATTCAATGCAGATTCCCACGCCTCCACATTGGTGGCACAGTACAACATAGGTGTTAGGCCATTGAGTACAGTAGACGTAGTTGGGGACCTGGGGAAGAAACATGGTAGCAGTCTGTCATTTGTCTACCACATGGGCAACGTGGATTGACAGACATGTTATATAGCCCAGCTAATCATGACTGATTCACATGTATGGCAGGGGAGGTCATTGTGCCTCTGTACTCATCCATCATCAGGCCTATAATTGCATACAATGCACCTTTTGGGATGTACCTAACCAGACACCTACAGCAACTGGTACAGGACAACAGTACATCATCAAGGGGATGCAATGGCTCACACAGATGTCATATGCTGCCCAGGTAAAGTGAATCCAGCTGGACTCAGTGGCATACTGCCTGTTCAGGGGCAATCTGTGCATGCCATATACAGCCATGTCCTACCTAGCAGTAATGAACGTGATGTACCTCAGGCAATCAGAGTCCCATACAGCCACATGCTCAGGAGAGCTGGACCTCAGCACTGACATACATGGACATGCTGGAGGGGCATATTCCTAACCGAGAGGCTCCCTTCACTCTGTAATGAGCTCACACTACTGGTTAGGCAGAGTCCCTCATTGACTCTCTTCCATAGGAATCTGGATGAGTGGATGGAGATCATAGTTGTACCCCAGGTATCACTTCTATGTCACTGTTAGACAGAGGCATAGTATACTAAAGTCGGACAAGGGCATAGCAGCATAACTTGTGATTGGGTGGCAAAAGACAAACACATTCTACTAGGCTTACCAATGCCCTAGGGCAAATAGCCTAGTATGAACCTATGAACTGTTCATTCTCAACTGTTCGAGCTCATTACAGAGTAAAGGGAGCCTCTCAGTTAGGAATTTGCGCCTCCAGCATGTCCATGTATGTTCTATTCAGTCGCCACCGCTTGCTCAGAGGTGACCTTTGCCCAACATACAAGGCCATGTCAGACCCAGATTTGATGAATATGCTTCACCTAAAAAAATCTAGATCCATCAGAGCCACAAGGCCAGGAGACTTAAACCTCGACACGGCTATTAATAGGACATGCTGGAGGGATAGATTCATCACCCAAAGACTCCCTATGCTGTGGAACAAAATCACGGTATATGTGAGGCAGAGCACCTCGATGGCCTTGTTCAAGAGAAATCTTGACCAATGGATGGGAGATCGCAGATATACCCCAGGGATTACCTCAGTGTCACTGCTCGACAGAGGCACAGCAAAATAATGGGTATGGTTCCCCATACTAAAGGGGTGGCGTAAGCCACAAAACTATGGGCTAGGCTTGTAAATGCCCTCGGGCAGATAGCCTAGTATGAACCTATGAACATGTGTGTACTGCTATAGTACTTCTGCCATATGTTGCATGTGTGTGTGTTGTGGGGATGCACAGGTAATGGCCAGATACGTCTGCACAGGTGACACGTGTGACACATTCTGGGTGTTCATCCATACATACTGGATGTGTGCTGCCATCCAACCCTGTGATGTGGACACAAATTACTCAGCCTGGATATACATATCTGAACAACACCACAAGCACAATACACTACCTTGCTATGTATGCATGTTATTACACAGTTATTCAGTAGTTATGACAGTGATGCTATCCATGCAGCCCACTGGGCCAGTGGAAGCCACAACACACACCGCCAGCACATTTGCATATGCTTACCACAGACATCCCACATACTGCATGTACTGTGCACACAGTTATCTAACCCAGAACAACTGCACACCACTTATTAATCCTGTCCAGTGGACTACAGATACAGGCATATTGTATAACAATAGTAGGAGGCTACTGCAGCACAGGGCAGATTCACATGACGGGAAGGCATCTGTTGTCTGCAGTGTTAAGATGCTTCACATTCACCAAATGCACAGATATTGCCAACAATTTTGCAGACAGTTTAGGTGCAGGTAACCCCATTGTCCTACACACGTGTTATTAGTTATCCCAGATGACTGTAACCTCCCTATCCTCTCACATGTCCAGGTGAGAGCCACCCTCATCATTGCAGAACACATATCATCACTGTTACGAAATGGTATCCCTGGATGTGTGCTACATTCACCCCTGGAGGACATAGCACCACATGACAGACTGATATTAATCCATGGCCATACTACAGGATATGTACCTGAACAGTGCCATACATACACAGTGGTCCCACACCAATGAGGAGGAACCTCTACTGACCCTGGGAACTACTGCATCATATGCACAACTGGCCTTGTGTTCTAAGCTATGGAAGTGTTAGTTATGGCCCACATGTACAACAATATTACATATGTTTATATTTCATGACTATCTACACACAACCTATCTCATGGACATACCTATAGATAGTGAACTATGATACATTTGGAGGTGTCACAGTATACACAGGATTAACCTGCTACTTTGCATTACCTGTGTTTGTGGCAGCTTTTGTGGTGTCTGTCGGGCTTCTTGTATTTTGCTGCTGTTGCTGCTGCTGCTGCTGCTGTTTTGCTGCTGGCTGTCAGTATATTTTGTCTTCTCTCTGTCTGTCTCTCTCTCTCTCTTTCTCATTCGGTTTGTGCAATGACTGTATTGCATGAGTGGAGTGTGGGTACTGAATACTTTTGTAGGTATCTGCATAGGTCCATGTGATGGCCTCTGCACCAATTGTAAGGCAGCATTTGCTAATTGCAAGCAGCTGGGTGTGTACTAATTGCATGTCTCACTGTGATTTCAGGACACTGCTATAAAAGGGTATGTGAGATAGGCGTTGCCCTTTCAGATTGTAGGGCGTGGACCATGCTGGTATGCTGTTGACAGTGTTCTGTGAGTGTGAAGGTTAGTACATCTCCCATGCTTCATGCTGTGTTGTAGATTCAGGTTGCTGCATTTATCTTGCCTGTTCCCTGTAGTGAGTGTGTATGCATACTGACACCTACAACTATATGTCATATGTATTGCTATATGAATATATATATATATATATCTGTGTACATATACATACTTTCATATATGTACATTAGCTGACATTATTGGGTACAAGCTAACAATTAGCAGGGCTGTTTCCATTAACACTACTCTAGTATGGGAATCCAGTAATTGGGACTATAAAAGTCTGCCTGACATGCTTTGGGTAGTAGACATACTATATTGCCTTTATCTTCATTCCTACTATTACATGTTCCACTTATTTAGCACTATATTCCTGTATGAGAGTCATGGCTTAGTGGTAGGTCATACAGACTAGTGTTACAATGGTCTTGTGGTAGGGCCTACTAGTATGCTCATATTCTGCTTTTGAGTTGAGTATAGGGCCTATCAATCACAGTGCTGGAGGCACCTTTAAGCAGTTAAAGGGCTTAGTAGGTCTCACAGGAGCCAGGCTGTGTTGCAGATTCTGGTTGCTGCATATATCTTCACTGTTTCCTGTAGTGAGTGTGTATGGCTACTGAGACCTACGATTATATTTCATATGTATTAATATATATTTATATATATGTATGTGTAGATATACATACCTTCACATATGTACATTACCTTACATTATTATGTACAAGCTAACAGGTAGCAGGGCTGTTTCTGCTCACACTGAACTAGTATGGGAATCCAGTAATTTGGCCATTAAAACTCTACCAAACATGCTTTGGATAGTACATCTCCTATATTGCCTTTATACTGATTCCTACTATTACATGTTATATTTATTTTAGCAGTGTGCTCTTCCAAAGCAGGCATGGCTTAGTGGTAGGTCAAACAGACTAATGTTACCTAGGTCCTGGTTTCAAGACTGACAGTGGGAATTTTTACTTTGCAAACTTTCAAACTGAGTACAGGACCTGTCAATCAAAGTGCTGAGGCCACCTGTAAGCAGTTAGAAGGGTAAGTAGGTCACACAGGGGTCAGGCTGTGTTGCAGATTCAGGTTGCAGCAATTATGTTAACTTTTTCCTGTAGTGAGTGTGTATGGCTACTGAGACCTACGATTATATTTCATATGTATTAATATATATTTATATATATGTATGTGTAGATATACATACCTTCACATATGTACATTACCTTACATTATTATGTACAAGCTAACAGGTAGCAGTGCTGTTTCTGCTCACACTGAACTAGTATGGGAATCCAGTAATTTGGCCATTAAAACTCTACCAAACATGCTTTGGATAGTACATCTCCTATATTACCTTTATACTGATTCCTACTATTACATGTTATATTTATTTTAGCAGTGTGTTCTTGTAAAGCAGGCATGGCTTAGTGGTAGGTCATACGGACTAATGTTACCAAGGTCCTGGGTTCGAGACTGACAGTGGGAATTTATTTTTCTTAGCAAACTTTCGAACTGAGTACAGGACCTGTCAATCAAAGTGCCATAAAGGCACTTTTAAGCACTTTAAACCAGGTCTGCGCTCGTTTGCCTGGAGCTCACGCATGCGCACTGGCGGTGAGCTCCGCTAACACAAGCGCACACCAGCTATTTTCTTTGAAAGAAAAGAAAAAGGGGTGACAGGAAAGTGGTGAAAAGGGGTCACAAAGAGGGTAAGACAGTAGGGAAAGAAGCGTGGGATTTGCAGGAAGGGTGTAGGTAAGGCCCATAGATGCCCATGTCTTTTGCAGCAACAGCTGTATATTTCTATGTATTTTGGTGAGACATTTGAAACCTTCCACCTCTGAGAGAGGTGTCAGGACAACATTAATATTTGTTGTACAGCCAATTGTAATTAACAGTTTAGATGTCCAGCGGACATGTCTGCGACATGGACAGCTATGTATGGGGCGTAATTTTTGTGGGACAGAGTGCCCTTTTTTTTTTTACAGGTGAGAGTGGTATGACAGGTGAAGGAAGTCGGTAAAGCTGGGGAGGTAGGTTGGGTAGGTTAACAGACAAGACAGACAAGACGCATACAGGGACGGTGTATGACACACGTGGGGGGGGGTTACACAATTGACGGGACGGAGGTTGGGATATCCGAGATGCACGAGCCCACAGATGGCAACAGTGGAACTGATATCCCCACCCATAGGCAGTTGCCACTGTTCCTTCACAGCCCAGGACGGAGCTGTGCTGGGGCTGTGTAGGCGGGGCAACGGCCGGGCCGTTAGCTGTGCCACACGAGCCTCGAGCTGGCGTAGGGGTCCAAGAACAGTGTCTTGGATCTCCCTACGCACCACAGACCGGACACCGCGGAGGGTGAGTGGACGAACCCCTCCGGCCACACTTGCAGAGGGGGGACGGGCCCCATCCCCTGCAGCGCTCCCACCCGAAGGGGGCACAGGGCCACCGGAGGGGGGTCCGGCCTGGGCACTAGTGCCAGGTGCAGTCGCCAGCTGAGGTGGGAGAGGTGGGTCCGCTGGGACCTGCCTTCCCAAGCGTTCTAGGTTTGTGAGTAGTTATGTTAGTTTGGGTTAGTGGCATTTTATTCCATTCAGATTAGTTGTAACAGCATGCATTGGTATTCCCATCAAACAAACACCCAGATATGAACACCATTGAACAAGGGGCATATCAATATCACATGCATTATTTGAACAGCAGAACACAGTCAAACGACATGCAGGGTTGATTAATGGCAACAGGCCATCAGATTTGCAGGTATGAACAGGGCACATGCACGAACAGACATGCATATATGTTTGAACGGACAAATGTCCATGATTAATGAAATGTTCACATACCATTATTTAGTGGATGTTGTTATATGGAATTATAGGGTTGGGTGGGGATAGAAAGTGATGACACATTCATATGTTACACATTGATTCACATTTCTCATAGGTACACAATTAAGTTGAGGCTGATGTTTCAAAATAATCTTTATTTGACTGTCATGCTACACCTGTTACACATACATCACTATCCTACTTATTTTGAATTTGATCAGATACATCATCCTGCTACACTTTGATGACAGGACAGGGGACAACTATGGCTGTTTAGTCTGTCAGATAATCATTCATTCTATCTGCAAATTGTTTACTGTTATCACCATATACAGATTTTGAGCTAGACATTCAGATTCAGACACACTGAAATCAGTTTGGGATGTTAATTTGTACTTCCCACATGCATTTAGTTCTGTAAAAACACACTGAGGCTTATATATTCAGGGGTTATTACTACTTTATTTATTCATACATGAGCATTTCTGTCACTCTCATACATTCTGCAACTTCACAGTTCAGGTTGGTACTTCTAGGCTTTGTTCACATATTAGACCTGTGGTGATTCAAACACTTTCCAACAGCCTCACTTCTGTCATGATTCAGCATTTCAACAGGGGATATATCTCACATGTGACTACCTCAGATTCTGAAGCTGTACTCTTGAGACTACTGCAGGTTACAGTATATTTAATTAATGATGGGACATCTGTATTACAGCACTGTTTAATTCTATCAATTATATTTCCAGTTACACTTGCATACTGATGAACTTGTTGCAGCCATACCTGCAGACGTTCAATTCCTGCTTGCACATTATATTACTTTTAATCAATACACTGCACTGTTCTGATACATGGTACATAATAATATTTATTTACAAGTACTGGGTGGGGTTACTAACCTGCATGGTGGCGCAGCCGCACCAGCCTTCTGGCGTGCATCTCAACATTCGCAGAGCGGACACCTGCAGCTGTAATACAAAGGGAATAATATTGGACTACACATCTCCATGGTATCAGCTGGTTGAAATCCTTACATACATGGGTAAAATGTGACTTACTCAGTAGTGGGGCGTTGGGCATTTGCCGGGCCTCCTGGATCCAACGGTTCAATTGGTCCTGCTTGCGTCTCTTCAGGTCCGCATGGTGGTGACGGACCTGCTCACCAGTGCGTGGAATGCCAGTAGCACTGGTCAGATCACGAGCCAACTGGTCCCACGCCTCAGCCCTATATACTCCCCATGAGACCTGGCCCTGCATGAGTTGGGCCTCGTGATTATGGACAAGGAGCCAGACCATGTATCTGGACTCCTCAACGCCCCAACGCTGTGCTCGAAAGCAACGTCCCTCACCTACTCCACTCATGCTGACTGCAAGTCTGTTCTACAATCAGTTATGCTGTGTATTCCCGCCTATGGGGCTTATATATGCCGCTTTTCCTGCACATTTCTCTGATTGGCCATTTTGGAATTGTATCTACTTCACTGAAAATGCTTTCTCATGCTCCATTCTGGGTTTTATCCCATATATATGCTATTTCTGCATTTCTAGGTATTGCTGTCATGGCTTGGTGGTTTAGTTCCTTGACTCTAGTGCATGGTATCCTGGGTTCGAATCTGGCAACTGCTTTTTGCTTTTCCTGACAGAAATGAGTTGAAGACCTGTCAATCAAACATGCCAAAAGCACTTTTAAGCACTTTAAACCTGTTCTGCGCTCGTTTGCGCGGAGGTAACGCATGCGCACTGGCAGTTAGCCTGTGGGAGCGGCGCAAACGCGGTGTGCTGGGATAAATCTTAATTGGCTAGTGACACACATGTTCAGCTAATTGCACACAGTTTCAGCCTGTTTACCCGCTGCTTGGCAACGGGCACGCAGTTTGCAGCTTTAAACACTACTCAGCTACGGGCACTCTGTCTCACGGCAGCTTAGCTATCAGTACATTTCTGACTATTTTTATTCTTATGTTACTTCAAAATATATGCTCTATTTCATTCCATTTTACAAAAGGGAATACATTTACATTTGTACAATACTGTCAGGGGGCTTTTTAGTGCTTATTTACAAAAAAAAAAAAGGTTGTTGTAGGGGCTCGAACCCTGCCTGCCTACTCTTAGGGCGGCTACTCTACCGCTAAGCTATTATTTCTTGGCTTACTTTGCATATTTAGTTCTTATATCCTTTTCCACTGACTGCTAACTGTGATTGCGCTAGTAGCACACCCGCACACAGTAGCAAACATTTACGGGGTTTAACAAAAAAAAAAAAGGTTTTCATTTACTTTTATGACATCTCTTCACTTTATACACTGATGGCCAGTCGGGGCATGTGTTGTATAGTGTGTTTATTCACATTTTCATGGCCTTTCTCGTGGCTGTTTACTTTCAGCCATTCTAGTTTTCCGGGGGCGTGTCCACTTGCAGAGCTTAGCCTACAGACACGCCCCCTACTCTCTTACACGGACCGTGTAAGAGTTACTAGTGTGATTCAGCATGCCTCATGCACCTCATGCATATGCATGACATGCTGACATCACACAGTTTAACTGCAGCCTCCGTGTAAGAGTTATAACTCTTACACGGAGGCTTCCTGAATCTGGCCCTATGTCTGTCATTATTTCGTGACTTCATTCCTAAATGGTTTGCCAGAAAACCACAAGTTTTATGAGGAACAAACCAAAAATAAGAAGCAAAAATCTATTCATTCTGCAAAAATCTGGACAGTTGAGAGGTATAATTCAGCCAGGGCTGTCTTTGAGTTTGCTGCCCTTCTCCTCTCACAAAATCATGGTCAAATGGAGCCTCCCCTCCTTGCAGCCATTCCATTGCACCATTCCTTGGTTATTTCATCCAATTTACCATAAACACTATAATGTGCATACTGCTTTACTTCTGCAATGATTTGGATTTCATTTGAAAGTTTTATTTTGCATTTTACAGCACAAACACTAATAGATATTTGTTAAACAAAGCAATGCAGTCTTACAATGAAAATAGACTTAGCATTAAAACTTCTCTGACCTTGAAACTCACATTCATTGAAACAGCATTGAAACCCACATTCAAAGAAAATACATTTTGCCAGTGGTAGATAAAGATTAACTTTGGGCTGTTTTCAAATCATAGGGCCCCTTGCACACAAAAACACACATGTCCGTTGTTACACCTTCTTGATTGTATTAAATTATACTCCTTGCACAATACAGTACAGTTTTAGAGGGCATTTTAAATTTATTGTTTTGAACATTTTTCCAGTAAACAATGAAACAAAATGCATGCACCAATAATGACAAAACTGCACAATTCAGAACATATAAAAGTATACTCAAACTTCTAAAGTCCACCAGCATCAGTAAATATGCACAATCTCTGAAGAAGTAAATGTCATCTAAATAATTCCACATTAAAGAGATCTGTAACTAATGAAGAGGTTGTTGCTAGCAAACAACTTTATATTTCATTGTTTCATCTACAAATAAAGTGCCTGTTGCCCTTGAGGAATAAATTGCCTATCTTACACTAAAAAAATGATAAGCTAATAATATTGCAATAGGAAATGGATGGCAAACTGATAACAGGGTCATAGGTATCTTTGCCAAAGAGGAGTGCAGCCTCCACCCCTTTTGCAACTCAGTACAATAGCAGCAATGCATCTACTTATTGTGGGAGTAGAACCCACAGCCTTCTGCATCAAAAGCAGGTATACTACCTGTTGTGCTATTAACAATGCAAGCAGACTCAGCCTAAGCAGCAATAAACTTTTGCTCCCCTGCATCTTTCAGCTCCTTGTAAAATCTACTCAACACTCAGCCATATCTCTGAACTTTGCAGCACAAGAACTCTGGAAAAAGCCAAAATGTATTATGGGGGGTAAAATCCCAAAAACCAGGGACACATTTTAAACATTGCTTGCATAATGTTGGAAAGTTGCTGGAATAAAATGCTGTGTTATCACCATACATTTCATTGCCAAGTCTTGAGCCCAGGACCCTATACAAAACAGTCAGAGCAACATACCACTATGCTAAATCAGCTGTTTTGTGAAAGAGAGGAAGACTGAAACTTAAATGGCTACCATTTAGTGAATTCAGTTCTCACCATAGCTGTCAACCTCTTAGCACAAAACAACTGAACAAAGCCAATAATGGGGGAATACAGCCCCCACGCATATTAAGTGACTTCAGTTCTCAACATAGCTCTTAATCTCTTAGCAAAAAACACATGGGCAAAGCCAGTAATGGGGGAATATAGCCCCCAAACGTATTCAGTCAATTCAGTTCTTACCATAGCTCTCAACCTTAGCACAAAAAAACCTAGATGAAACCAATAATGGGGGAATACAGTCCCAAAAATAGGGACACATTTCAAATATCCATCTTATAAACATAGAAAATTGCTAGAAAAAAAGGTTTTGTCTTACCATGTACTTTCTGAAGAATATGAATTTTGAAATTCAAATGTTTGTCATTTTTATATATTTAACATGTGTTAACCAGGAAAGTCTGACTTGGAACAAAAGCCAATTTTCAGCAGAGGCCCAGGGAGAAACACTCCAGACACTTGTCTTTGTAAGATGGGAGGACACCAAAGCAAACCCACACAAACACAGAGAGAACATGCAGACTCCACACAGTAGGCACCCCTGCCACGAATCAACTCAGAGAACCTATAGCTGTCAGGCAACAATAGTACCACTGCACTACTGACTGTGTACAGAAACAAACATTAAGAAACCACAGATTTTATGAGGAACAAAACAGAACAAATATGAGGCAAAAATCTGCAACTTTTTTACAAATGATGGTGGGTAGGGAATTCAGGTTCTTGCCACTTGGGCCCAAGGTACAGTATTCAAGCCTGTGGTATTCTCGACCCATCACCATGCATCCTGAGTTCTCTAGCCACCAGTATATAGCACCTGGGGCATTAAACACACAACCTGAGCCCAAAGTCAAGTCTGTTGTATTCCTTCCTACAGTACCATCCATCCAAAAGCCTGCTGCAATGAGAGCAAGCCCTTCCCACGATACCACACACACAACCTGAGCCCAAAGTCAAGTCTGTTGTATTCCTTCCTACAATACAATCCATCCAAAAGCCTGCTGTGATGACAGCAAGTCCTTCCTGTGAGAGCAAGCTGGGTGCTACCCAGCTTGTGGATGTTGCAGTCTGATCCCCTTTGAGTCTATGCAGTTGTAACATCATAGACTTTTTGGATATTTGGTGCGGAATGCTGACTTCCTAATCCAGACTGCTGGTGAGACAGTCTGGATTCTGTGCGCATGCTCCAGACTGGTTCACCAGCAGTCCAGATATCGGGAAATGCTGCGCATGCGTGATGTTCTGGGACTCATGTTTTTTTTTTCTTTTTGTTTTTATTTTATTATTTTCTTTTCTTTTTGTTCTACAACTTGGGTTGCTGCAGTCCTGCAGCCCAATAGCACAAGCCGCCCCTGGATTTAAGCATAGTAAATCTACAGATTTAACAAACTCCAATAGTCTGTTTCTTTTTTGAAGCATTATATTAGAGTTTGTACAGTGTTGATTTCTGGATAGTCCAGAAAAAAATGGATAAATGGCTACCCTAATGATAGTGCAAGACAAAATGGCTTAAACAGCATCAATAATGCATGTCAGGGAACTGCGAAGATTACATCTTCTGAGATATTTTGTTGCCAAATGAGAAATCTACTCCTTAGAAAAACATTTAATAACATGGAATAAGATTAAAGTTTTATATCAGATTGTTTCAATAAAATTCAAATGGGAGACCTCTCGTTATGTTACTATGGTGAAATGTTAAGAGAATTATGAATGATTTAACACACAAACAGAAAATGACAAAAAATGTTGTGTTGTATGAGATTTATATGAAATGGGAAGCTTGTTAAGGTGTTATACAAGAATATATGGAATTCTATGAAGGACAGAGAGAGAATATGATGTTATTATGTAGCAGGACTTGAGGAAATTAACCTTTGCATCTTTTGTTTATTATTATTATGATATGCATAATCTGGTATTACATATTAAGCACGTACTTGTTTTTGTTGACTAAATGTTATGTATTTGATTTTTTGCAATAAAGAAACCTCTACTTTTATAAAATGGTTGGTATGGGATTCCCCTGAGCTGCATTCAGTTCAGGCTGATAAGCCCTTGATTTAATATGATGTAAAAACCATGGCATTTTAGGGCACTTTATGTTGAACTGTATGTAAACACTGGAAAATGACTACAGGTACCAGGAGGGGGAACAGTTCAATATCTGTATGAAATAGTTATACAAGTGTTGCCCAAATGTTAAGAGCAGACTGTTCCCTGCCATTTATTGCTAGAAACCAGTAGCTGTCCAACCATTAAAAAGCTTTTCTTATCTGGCACCAGGATCATGATGTTAGCCAAGATACATTCTAGAATCATAGGACCATAGGAGATTCCTAGGCTAATGGCTCTGGGGCCCTTACAAGCCTAGCCAAGAGTTTAACTCCTAAAAAAGAAATTTGAGTTAGCCCCGGTAGCCCCTGTCATTGAGGGGCACAGGTGGAACCTCTGGGACAAATTTATGGTTGCCCATCCACTCATCAAGGTTGTGCGTGAAGAGGGTCAGCAACATACTTTGTTTGACGTGTATGGGGAGTGTATTCCAGAGATGGGACAGCCTCTGGGAGACTAACCTGTCTCTCCAGCAGGTTTTGTTAATGTCACATATTAGATTTCAGCCTTTTGATTGGGTACTACATGAGGAGTTAGACATATGGATATGGAGCATCACTAGTAGAGCAGAGTCTGAGATTGCCTTGTAGGCAAGACACAGATCACCTCTGAGCAATCTGTATGATACAGAGTACAGTGATAGTGATTTGAGCCTTTCCACAAAGGACAGGTGTTGGAGGCCATAGATTCTCTTTGTGAGGTATTTCTGTGACCATTCCAGTTGGTGCAGGTGTTTGGGGGGTACCTACCAAACAGGGCCTTGTACTCAATTATTGACCTAAATTGGGAGGAGTGCAGAGAGATAATAACCTCCTTTTTTCTGGATGCAATCCCTTTACTTATGAGATGAACCAAGTAAAATGCTTTTCTGACCACTGCCGCTACATGATGGTTGAATGTGAGGTTGTTATCAACCTGAGTGCCCAGGTCTGTCACCACAGGTTGTGTGCTTCGGGGGGCGCTAATATGATAATCAGTAGGGGCCATGTTTTTGGTGAATGGTATGATAATACATTTTTTTACATTTAACTTAAGGCCATGACTTTGGCACCAGTCATTTGTTGCTGTGAGACCCTCTTGAAGTATGTTAACATTATCTGGGGAGTCAATGACAGCACCCAACTTACAATTGTCTGCAAGCTTGGTCAGCCACAGGCATTTTGTCTTTGCCTGGACCTATGAGAAGTAGATGCCAAACAATAGGGGTCCCAGGACAGATCCCTGGGGGACACCACTAGTAAAAGGTATGCTATCGGAGGTAGTGGCATCTATTTTGATCTTGTGGGTCCTATCAGTGAGCCAGTTGGCCACCCACCTGATGAGATAGAGATTTACACCAAGTTCTGTTAGCTATTCAATGATGTCTGAGTGAGGGATTGTGTCAAAGGCTTTGGCCAAGTCAAGCTAAGCTGTGTGTACTGACTTTCCCTCATCCAGTGCCTTGGTGACAATTTCAAAAAAGTCAACCAGGTTCAACAGGCAAGATCTGCCCTTGACGAATCCAAACTGGGTGGGGTCAAGTGCTTGGAGATTGCCTATTTCCTTCTTTATGAGGTCCATAATAATACACTCCATGGCCTTACAGATCAGGCTTGTCAAGCTAATGGGGTGATAGTTTCCAGGGTCAGCAGTGGCACAACCTTTGTGCAAAGGGATGACAATGGCAGTTCTCCACTCGGCTGGAATGAAGCCTGTACTTAGGATATGGTTGAATAGGTTGCTCAATGGCGAGGCAATTTCTTGCTGGAGATGTTGTAGAATACATCCTGGGATACTATCATGTCCCATGGAAGCTGTATTGTTTGCCTTGGATAGGGCCTTTAAAACCTGATCTACAGAGAAGCAAGTTGCGGGGCAAGTATCGGGGATGTTGAATGGGCCTTTGGGAAGGATAGGGGGGTGAAGTTTGCACTGAACCTATTTGCTAGCAGGTTGGCTAAGTCAGCAGGATCAGTGTAAGTGGTACTGTGAAGAACTAATTTGGAACAATCCTGGGCTTTGCCATGGAGGTTTCTGACATAACTGAAAAAGGGCTTTGTGGTTAGCCTTTGTTTCGGAGGTGAGTTTTGATTCATAATTGGCTTTGGAGGTTTTCACTAGTGTTCTAATTTGCTTATTGAAGCTAAGGAGGGAGTTTTTCCAATTGGGAATTTGTGCCTTTTTACCCTTGGGCAACAGTTTCTTCCTTTTGTTGCAAAGCCTGTTGATAGAGGATGTCCATCACATAGGTTTGTGTTTCCTTGAGGAGCAGGTTTTAGTTCTGTTGGATATGGCTGAGTCCATGCAGTTGTATAGGTGCTTGTATACTGCACTGGCATACTCTTCAGCATATTTGTCTGCATCCTCTGGGGGGGGGGTGTGAGCTACTGATACCCTCCTTTAGAAGGTTGTAGTCAGTTTTTGATAAGCTTTATAGCCTGGTTATGGCTGGGGGGGGGGCTGGATGTGATAGATACTTTGAATGAGACAAGCCGATGGTCTGATCTCACCATGGAAGATCGTACTATGGGGGTGGTGCAGCAGTCATCCATGTTGGTGACAACCAAGTTTAGAATGCTATCTCCCCTTGTGGAGGATGAGACAAGATGGTCTAGTGTGTTAGAACTGAAGTCAAGGAATCGTTGGGTAAGTGCATTAGAACAGGAATAGTTCCCCCAGTTTATGGTGGGGTACTTAAAGTCACCAAGGATCAGGGTGTTAGGGGGTACCTTGATGGACTCAAGTAGGTCCAGGTAGGAGGAGTGGGTCCATAGCTGGCTATAACTTGGATGGGCATCTTGCCAATTGTCAACTGCACCTGGAGAAGTTCTAGTGCATCATGCTGGCAAACCAGTCTGGAAGTATGCTTGTCTTTAATGAAAATAGATACTCCACCACCCTTAGTCTTACTGACCTCATTTTAGGGTCAGAATGTGAGGAATGAGGCATAGCCTGGTAAGGCAGGGGTGCTATCTGCAGCCTTAAACCAAGTTTCTGTGACTGCACAGATGTCAGCATCTTCCGGTGAGTGCATTTTCAGGTTTAAGCTCCTAGCATTAAGTAGCATGACCTTCAATTTGCTTTTTACAGATATTTTATGTTGGAAGGTTTGTCTGTGTTACATTGTTTAAAAAAGGCACAATGGGTGAGGTGGGTGGCAAGAACTTTGGCCAGAATCCTCAGTCCCAGGGGTGACAAGTGGAGGCCATCTCTGGCAAAGCATTGAGGCCTGTCATGCAAACCTTCTATTACAGTCTTTCTCTCTTTCATTCTCTGCAGCCACAGATGGATGGTGACTTATCTAAAGAAAACACTATTGTTGCAGTTCCCACTGCATGTGGCAATATGAATTTCTCTCTCATGCCTATAAAAGTCAATGCATGCTATTTCACTGATCATGATACACAGGCTTAGGCACTCTTTATATAAGACACATTGTTGAATTATAAATTATCCTGCAGACAGTGCACAGCCCTGGTATAATAATGCACCCCACGTGTACATTCTTGAATATGCTGTGTTTTAGATTTCAGGTTTCACATGTTAGTAAATAACTTCACTGAGAAATGTAATGGAGGGGCTCATTCTTAATTATGGTCAAAGTCTGCTGTCTCATAAAATTTTGGCTGTCTGGCAAATCACTGAGAAGTGACGTTATTAACTAATGAAATACATTTCAGTTTCAGGCTATGTATGTTTCAGAGAATTTATAGTAACACAGATCCTATTATTCTTGCAACTTTCTAAGCTTATAAGAACAATAATTCAAATCTGTCTATATTTTGGGACCTTCGTCCCACCATTAATTTAGGCTTTGTCTAGATTTCTTGTGCTAAGAGGTTGAGAGAGGAAATGCATAGGTGGAGAAATGCTTATGGAAAGATATCACCAATTTTTGCAATGCTATCAACAATGTGTGGACCTGATTAAATTTTTTTTACCCATAAGCCCTGAGTGCAGCCACATAGGACAAAAGGTAAAATGTCTCTCATACCTATATAGAGACAAGTAAGGTGCATTGGAGAGGATGGGTTGGCAGGGAGATGAGGAATGGGGAATTTGAAAAATGCCTCTTGGAAATTTGCTTGGATCTTATATAGTATTAAAAGATGATGCACACAAACAAAATCAGATTGTGATGGAAAGTAATAGGACAAAAGAGGGTAGAAAAGGGAAGTGTTAAGCTTGATGAAGCAAAGGTTGCACAGTGTGATTATTTTCGTTATAGAACAAGAGACTAGAAGGTGCTGCATTTTGGTGCTGAACATATATGAAAAGGTATGGAAGACAAAAAACATTTAAGGGCAATAGTGAGAAAGGAACTAATTTTTTTTTTTTTTACATTTTTTTAAAGTTTCTTTGTAACATTGAATAGTAGAGGGGAGGTGGTTGTGGAAATTAAGGAGCGGGGGTTTTAGCATTAGTATAAATTCAGTTGTAGGCGGGAATTCTGAGAGAACAGGATCTCTGTGAGATACAATAGGCATGTTATGAAAAGTAGAATGGCAGAAGAATGAGTAGACATATGGTTGGATCATCAGGAACAGCAAAAATAGTTTGTTTATAAGGAATAAGTGCACAAAAGGCAGCATAAGTGAGATTTTGTTTTTAGTTAGGAAAGATATTGTTGGAGAGTTAAGGAGATGTGAAACTGGAGAACAGTGCTTATTTGATGAGGCACAAATCATTCTAGAGGTGAATTTGTGTCAAGAGAAGGGGTTAGTGGAACATAAAAATGGTCAGAATGCTTTCAGTCAACAGAATGAAAGAGTTGTTCAGAGGGTAGACAAGGGATACATGATAGAATGTACGTAAGGTAGTTTGGCACAGGATACTGAAGAATAAAGAAAGGGAAAACATAAAAAAATGAATAAGAATTAAAAAAACAGATAATGTTGTATGCTACAGCATCAGATGGTAACTATAAGAGCTCTTCATATCCAGTTAGGTCCTGCAAGAGTTGATGTTAATGGAGACTGCATGTTTGCTGTATTTGTCACATAGAGGTTGGCTCTGTTCACACCTCTAATTTTCTACATTATTTTAAATAATGTCCAATTTAGTTTATTGCAAGTTTATTAAAAACATGAGATGATTCCTTTTACCTGTGAATATCAGAATACCATAACATAGTAACCATAAATTACATCCATACCTGAGGATACCTGTAGAGTCCCAGTACTGTAGCCATGATCAGAGAGGATGACAAAGGTGTATCCTCTATTATAGCAGGGAGTAAGGTGACTGATTCACAGCTGTAGTTTGGAACCATTTCCTGTTTTCCTGTTAAATATGACAGGGTACTCAGAAGTGCCCGTTCTCCAGAATAACATGAATCAAAAATTTGGAAACTCAAGGTGATGTTTGCTAATAAATTAGCAGCTTTGTTTATCTCTTCAATTGCAAAGGTCAAGGACAGAGCAAATAAGTATTCATAAGTGGAGAAGCTGTTAAATTGAATAAATATGTTACATATTTACTCATAAATACAACAGTTTGACAAGATTATTACTAAACTATATCAGTCAAGTTTTTCTGACAAACGCAAGAATTTACTGGACAAACTCACTCAGGCTTTATTAGAAAAGCTCAGACTCTGCCACAGACTGCTGTGAGAGAAAGGTTAGTTTGTTTTTGCTTTCTTGTATTTTGTATTGCATCATTGTTTTCTTCTCTTTTGTATATTGTGGTTTATTTGCTTTGCACTGTGCTTTACTTGAATTCTGCTTTTAGTTGCATATTTAAACTAGGAAAGAGACCACAGTTGTGTCTCTTTTCAATCATACAGAAATTAAATTGTCCCCAACCCTGTGCTGCTGTGTCAACTCAGATGTCTTTCTAGTTGCCTGCCCCATATGTTAATATGACCACTTATTACCTTAACTTTCTTCTTTCATTGGATATTGGGAGTTAGCACATTTTGTGAAATCACTCTCCTTCAGCTATTCCATAGAGCTAGAATACAAAGTACCCACCCGCTTCTAATCTAGCTTTCTCTTTAAAAATTAGTGTGTCTCCACTTAGATAGCTAATACTTAAGTTACCCCTCTTTCATATTTAAGTGCTTGGTGCACACTGCGACTCTTAGGATATTAATCCATTTTTCCAGTACCTTTACAATTTTCAACATCTAGTCCAAGACTACCAATTACAGAAGAGCCCATATTCTGCCTCTCAGTAGTCATCTTGGGATTAGTGCTTCTGTTTATTCCTGATGAGAGAAGAAGCATATGGACATTATTTGCTGAAGACTGCTGATCACCAGAAAGCCTGATAACTGCTTCATAGATGCCAGGTTGAGAATCTGTGCTTATATTTCTCTCCTGGTGAGAGAAGGAGCAGAATGTATTATTTGCTGACTTTCTGATTCAGCAGTGTCTGTGTTGGAACTTCCTGACTGGTCTGGTTGCTATTCAAGGCATCTACCAGGAAAAGGGTACAACAAACCGGCAGAATCTTGCATCATCTGAGACAGGACTGCTGACACCAAAGAGCCAGTGGCCTGCTTCTCATTGCAGGACTGGTGCTACTGCTTTGCTTCTGGTGAGAGAATAAGCAAAAGAGCATTGCATCCCAACACCATGAAGCTGTGGTAAGACCAGCACCATTAGTAGCCAGGCAGTAGCCAATCAAGAATATCCTATTTTGTATCATTCTTAACAAAGCTAATTCTTTTTTTTTCAGTAAGTACTGCTTGAATAGCTACTGTATTACCGAACTTCAGAATATCTCCCTAAATATTTCATCCATAAATCATAAAGATCCACTTACTAGTTTCCCCTCACATGTTTGGCAGTGCCCTGTATAGATGCAGACAACCTGAGTTGATATCTTTCACGTAAAAATACACTTGAAATTTCTCCAATACCTAGTTGCACACAGGACAACTAGTTTGCAGTGACAAGCACTGCTCCCAGATTTATAAACCAGAAACTCCTGACATTACTTTACATTCTCACTGCAATTGTCTAATGAATAAAAAGTGTTTGTTGCCATGGATATGGGCTTTCCCACTATCTATTACCAGCTTAGTGGATATGGGCATCCTGAGAAAATGTAGAAATTTGTACTAACAACCAGCTAATTCCCAAAAAAAATGATATCATATCTGACAGATGTATTTGCCCAATGTCACTGGAGGCAAAGCACTCACATCAAAACACTGCTAATGTCTATCAGGTTGTCAGTAGTACACACACTGCACCCATCACACAAAGTTCAAAGTGAACACATAGATCCATATATGCTGAGACACTTAAATGTGACCTTCCTAAATCCCAGAGACCTCCTGGATAAAGTACACATAACAAATGTACTCAGTATCTATGAATTCACTCTTATAAAACACCACTCACATCAAGCACACATGGTCAGATTTTGTGGAACCTCTACTTCTAAGCCCATAAGGCAACCCACCACACAATCCAAAATTTTTGCCATTTGAGACTACATTGTGAGACACACTGATGTCCCTCTCATCAGGCTGAGTAAGGGGAAAGTCACAGTCAGTTGCTTATCAGGGGCCAGTATCGGCCACATTATGCATGCACTCAAGTCATTGGTCCACAAGTACCAGTATGACTCAATCATAGTTCATATGGGTGTGAATGACCTGAGACATGCCACTCTAGAATATATGAAGAGAAAAATCATGGAACTCTTGGAATATGTGTCTTAGGCTAGTATGAACCTAGCCCTGAGCAGCATTTTGCCTTGTTCAATGATAATGCCACAACATGAACAGAAGGTGACTGACTTTAATAATTGGCCTAGTTTTCGGTTATTGTTAGCATGGAATGAGATGGTCAACAGACTACACTGCTTTGCCAAGGATGGCCTGAACATCTCCATTCTAGCTTTCAAATATTAGCTAAAACATTGTCTTCCCCATAGTGCCTTTGTTAAGCAATGCCAAAACTGAAAGAACTTCTGACATAGCAAATCATAACCAAGAAAATCTGAAGGTGTTACTGCTCAGTGCTAGGAGTCTAAACAAAAAAAAAATCCACTCTCTACAAACTCTCCTCACCTTAGAGAATGCTGATGTATTTGCAGTTAATGAGACATGTTTTAAAGCCACGGAAATCACATCGGCAGTGCACGGCTATAATGCCTTCCAAAAATTTAAACCAGCTACTACACAGACATAGACTAAAGGTGGAGGTGTCACAATTTACATCACAGATACATATATCTCAGGTTTGGTCAAACAAGACAATGCACTTGAGCTTCTTCATGTTCAAATCACCATATGCAAAATCCCACACCACTTCTTTGTAAGCTAACGGTATCATTCCATGACCCAGAAAACCCCTAATATGTATTTAAACTTATTGGAAACACTCACCAGCCTCACTAATAGAATGCAAAGCATTAAGTAACATGTATGCAGACCACATCAAGGCCCTATCCCTGTATTCTGTCTCCCAAAGGCTGTTGAAAAGAGATCTATGCCTGAAACACATTGTATTGTCAGACCCCACACTGATAGACTTCCTGCTTATCTGCAAAACAAACAACACAAGAATTACCCATTCTAATGACTTAAACCTTGTCTGTAATATAAATGGACCTACAGGAGAGAGAGGTATGTATCCTAGACACTACCCCTTCTCTGGAACAGGCTCACCATCCATTTGAAGCAGAGTTTCTCCCTAATCCAGTTCAAGTGTAACTTGAAGAATTGGATGAGGAAAAGGAAATTCATCCCTGGTTTGGCACCTATGTCTCTAATGGACATAGGCAGTCTGTAAATGATTCATCCCCCATGCCACCACCTGTAAATGTTTCATCTCCCAATCCACTCCTTACACTTATCAGGTCTACCAGAACTTGTTAGAGATTTTGTATGCATAGGTAGGTTTAAAAAGGCCCTTGTGGTTGTTAGCTTAGTATCATACCATTCAACTGTCCCTGATTTTCAGGGATGTCCCTGATTTTGACTCAAATTTTAACTCTGTCCCTCTTAATCCCTCCTAAAACTAGTGACATTTGGAGGAAAGGTGGTGAATTACACTTAATGAATTATGACAATTATTAAGAGTTATAAACTTCTTTTACTTCAGAAAATGTGTACTAATTCATATGCTCTGATTCTGTCACTGTTTCAAGTTAATAGCACTAATATTTTAAAAGTGTCCCTGATTTTTTTTTTACTGGTCCCTGATTCTGTTGAAATTTGTTCCCAATTTGTTGAGAGGTCTGCTTAGTATACACCTATGAACCTATGAACAGAGTTGATACACAGTGATATATATATATATATATATATATATATATATATATATATATATATATATATATATATAAAACAGTCCAAATAAAGATTGGCTCACAGGTTACAAGCTCCTACACTTGTAGTTTATGGATTAAAATTGACTTAACTTCTCACTCTGTCTGAAAAGAACATCTATCTGTCTCGGTCTCCCTCTCTCTCCATGCATCTGTATCTTTATCTATGTCTATATTTATGCATGCGTGTGTGTGTGTGTGTGTGTGTGTGTGTGTGTGTGTGTGTGTGTGTGTGTGTGTGTGTGTGTGCCTGTGTGGGTGTGTATGGAAATGTAACAAATCTGTGAAGTGCACACAGTGGCAAGTACATCATCACCTTCAAAAGGTCAAAGTAGAATCACTAATTCATTAGTGATTAAAAAAATATTAAAGCAATGTTTTTGCAGTGGGACAAACCACCCTACATCCCTTTGTGGGGGTTACATCCCCTACACCCTCTGCTAATTATATGTACCATCTCTGAGATCACAATGCAGTGGGGTAAGTGAAAATTCCCTTATCTCCAGTATACAACTATCTCAGTGGGAGAAATTTGGCAAGTTGTAATTAGCTGATTTTCAATCATCCGCACTGGATTAATATATATATATATATATATATATATATATATATATATATATATATATATATATATATATATATATATATATTGTTTACTACCAAAATTTTGGCTGTCAGTTACGTGAAAGGCTAGTTTCAAGTTCACGTAATGCAGATCGGGAAATTATTCGACTCTAGTGCTAGTGTGCATTTGCTGTTGTGAGGTTGATGTTCTGACGGGAGATCATGCTATAGTGCGGATCAGTAAATTTACCCTTTTCCTCACTTTAGTTTGCTCATCAGATCTAATGAAGTCCAATGAATTACATGGTGGACAAAAGCGCTAATCCTGTACTTGAATTATTAAAGTATTTGTGTGGATCCTGTCGGCTATTTGGCTTACTTTTTTATTTTTTGGTTTGTATTCAGTTTTTTCGTTTTGCAAGTTTGCAATTTAGTAAACACAGCTGGACAGCGCACACGCACGCACCAATATGGAAGTATCTATGATGTGCAAATCACCTCATAAGCTGGAGAATTTCATGCAAATGAGGGAGGTAGAGAGATCCAGAAAGTAGATAGGCAGCCAAGAAGACCCCGTGTTGGTGTCTGCAGTGTACACAGAAAATTTTCATGTACAGGATTTTAGAGAGACAACAGGGGCTGTAAAAACATAGGTAGATGGACAGAAATTGCATAGCACATACAGATATGAGGAAAGCTATCAACCATGTGTCCAAAAACATAAGGGAAATAAGTTAAAATATATATTTTTTTAATGATCTGGGTAGGTTTGTGCAGTGCAGTGCACCTCAGTGTGCAAACATGTTTTTATGAAGAAATAAAAAAAAAAAAAAGATTGGAAAAACCAAATGTAATAGCATGTGGCAGAAATGTATTATAGGACCCTGCATGGAGTATTTAAAATGGTGGAATGGAGCTGTTGCTAACGAGGCATGGCCAGGAGCCATGTAGTTTCCAGGTTGTGTGCACTCCTATGCAAATGAAGTGGGGTTACTGACAAGCACAAATGGGTATCCGTGTCCGCATATCCCTTCCGTGCAGGCAAAGAACCATGCTGGTGTCCACAGAAGAGGTAGCTGATATCGGGGGGGGGGGGTGTCTGAGGACATGTTAGCTCATTGGAACTCAGCTGCGCTTGTTTGAGCTGCATGTTGCTACTGAGCATGGCAGTGTGTACAGTACTACTAAGCTTTGTTTACCTTCAGGTCACGTGTTTCCCTGTGTTTGCATAGAAAGCCACCGTGCTAAGTGTGAACTTTCAGGGGTGTGTGAAGAGTGACTGCTGAGCTTATTTTACCTTCACAGTGCTTGTTTCTGCAAGTTTGCATAGCGCATCACTGTGCTGACTGTACCTAAAAGCCAATGATATATTAATTACTGATGTCCCCTGTTTCACTTAAACTAAGGCCATTAAATGTTCTTGATAATGTACTTGGCAGGTGGAATGCATCATAGGTAGCCAATCACACAGGCTGCACCTACAGCAGAGCACTATAAAGGTTGCATAGACCCAACAATCTGATTTCTTCCCCATATTTTGCACCAGTGGAGTACAGACTTTTGATTTGTAACTGAAGGAATGTTAGGGGCTGCTGCAGGTCTGCTGCATCTGCATGTGCTACATGCTGAGGTCATTGCTGCTGCTGCTACTGCTGACAATAGGCTTAGACTGAACAGGAGAAGAGTGTTCAGGCCCAAGGTAACCTTCCAGGAGTTACATGAGCTGGAGATTGCACAGGGTTACAGGTTGGACAGGGACATACTACAAGAACTCACTGAGCTCTGCTGCCCTCAACTCAGACCCAGAGCAAATAGAGGGGAACCCATCCCAGTGGAAACAAAGGTATGTGTAACTCTTAGGGTACTAGCTACAGGTACTTTTCATAGTACCAAATGGGGACATGATGGAGGTATCACAGGCATCAGCATCCAAGGTACTCCACCAGTTCCTGGATGCAATGCTACCACATGCCAGTGAGCACATTTATTTTATCCTCAACTCTGAGGTGATGGCCAGCAATATGCAACACTTCTACTGTGTAGCACACTACCCTGAGGTAATGGGTGCTATAGATTGCACTCATGTACACATCACAGCACCAGCCGGTGAAGGGAGTAGACTCTATGTCGACAGCAAGGGGTATCACTCTATCAACTGCCAGGTCATGTGCAATGACCAGGGCATTATCATGAATGCGTGTGCTGATAGCCCTGGCATTTATCACTACTCCCATATCTGGCATGCATCACAGCTGTACCAGATGTTTGCTAGGGAGACATTCCTCATGGTCATTTACTGGGGGATGCTGGCTATGCACTGGAACCATGGATGATGACACCCATCAGAAATGCACACACACCCATGGTAGAATGCCATAATGAGGCACACACACAAACTAGGAACATCACAGAGCATGTGTTTGGGCTGATGAAGTCATGGTTATGGTGCCTCAGTATATCTGATGGAGCCCTGCAGTGCTCTCCATCCACATGCTGCACAATATGATCCTGTAGAAACAGCTGCAGCAGGATCAGCAAAGGTAAGAGATACTCAGCTTCCCACCAGTTACTAGGTCCTCACAGCCACACCCACAAGAGGAATCAGAGGAGGAACCCCCTGAGGATGTCCCTGTAGGCAGACATAGGTGTGCCCAGTATGCCCTGGCCATGGTCAAAAACAATGCATAGCACATGCACTGAAAATCTAGGGCCCTAGGGACTGGCACCTTCGCCGACATAAATACATATAGTAAAAAGGGTGATAGCCAGCCCGCACAACCTGTACCTAGCCATGTATTGGCTGTGTATTGCATGCATCAGACAGAATTAGCCCCAAACTACAGGTCTGTCAACTGCTGCATTTGCAAGGTAAGTAATTTACCTATACACCACTTGTAAGGGGTACTAGAATGACCTGCCTGAACTGCAGTGGTGGTGCTGTGGTAGCTTTGTCATCTCACAGTAAGACATTGTCCTGTTTGATTCCCAGCTAAAGCGTCTTCTGTGTGGAGACATGCGTGAATGGGTGTACCTTCGTTAAAGGTTGTGCATCAGAGATGGCAACTCGGTACGTAAAAATCTACTGCCAATCATTAGCGGACCAGAGTTCCGCTGTGGCGACCCCTAACCAGGAAAAGTCGAAAGACACAACAACATGTATGGACCTGCCTCATGTATGCAAGGGAATATAGTGGACTACTGGGCTACTTGGAGAGAACTAACAGCCCCATAAGACAATAGGTACCCTGTCCAATAGTATGTGCATATCCACTAGGCCACATGGCTGGAAAATTCAAGACATTATTCAAGGGAGATGGCAAAGAGTGGGGTCACAGTACAGTTTCACAACTGTTTATGCCAGCAGATCATGAACTGGTTGTCCCCCCACCCCCAGCACATCACTGTTCCCGTACAACTGCTGTAACAGTAAGGCAGCAATGATATATCAGCAGACCAGCCAATTCCATGGCTGTGACATAGAACCTGGGCACATGTATGTCCCATGCAATGCAGGGGTGACAATGTATGTCTGTATGCTGTTGATTGTGTGAGGAGTGACACAGCACTGTTTGGTGGCCAGTGTGGCTCAGTAGGCTAGGAATGTTAACATGGGTGATGGTGTTGATGGTTTGAATCTGGCAGCACTCATATCTTTTGCATGTGAGGTAGTCATATGGTGGTATTCCCACAGACTGTCATACCCCTCAATCTGTTACTGCAAGAAAGCTGGACAAAGTCAGAGAGAAAGGGGAGAAAAGGGCCAAAAGTACAGACAGGCATTACACATGCTCTGATTAACCTAAAAGTTGACTAGAATAACAGTGGGTTGTACCCTAACAGAATATCTGCAGGATGTAAAGTCTGTCACTTAAATGTGCCAGTTGTTAGAACAATTCAGTGACTGCATTATACAATATTTTACTGGAACACCACAAACGTATAAAGAACAGACCAGACATATGGGGAAAAATGCTGGACATTCTGCAAAAACATTTACAGTGAGAGGGATGCAGACTGTCACCCCGTGTGTAGTGTTACATTATGTACCCCAGTCACATATTAAATTCAGCACAGAGCCGGGTAATGCCATGGACAATTTCAGGGAAGTGCTGTACTGCAGAAACAGGTGCAGCAGCCAATGTCTGCAGCACACAAAATCCTGGACTGGAGTATAGGTTGCTCTGGCCTGGAGTCACCTTGTAAGTACTGACAGTCCCACTGGGCATGCTCCTACAATTAGCTAACTCGAGCACAATTCTGTTGCCTCTTCATCGCAAAGGCCTGCTATGTGGAACTATGTCTGTACATACAGACAGCTATGTGTACATATCTGTCTGTCTTTATCCCCCCACTCTCACATGATTAGTGTATATATCAGTATGCACCCCAAATATACATGATGTTGATATATATATATATATATATATATATATATATATATATATATATATATATATATATTACAATGATACATAGCCTCTTCACATATATCTACATAACACATATACATAATGTACACACTCAGCAACATTTAAAGAGACATCCCTGTTATATACCTTTTTTATATATACTTCAGTAAACCGACCTTTCACTTACCTGACTCCCACTTGGCCAAGACGAAACCACCAACAACTTCAGAAGATCAAAACCCAGAACACCAACTTTTCACACAAGGTAAGTAACCACTTGGCCTTCCCGAAAAAAAAATAAACAAAAAAAAACTAAACCCACCAATTTAGAGGGGATTTCACCCCCACTTCCCCCTAACTAAATATACCAACTCCGAGATCGCACTACAGTGAGGGGGAAAGGGGCAAAGTTCAACAGGATGGCCAAGCGGTTACTTACCTTGCATGGAACGGCCAACTGGGAGTTGGGTAAGTGAAACGTCAGTCTAATGAAGTAGACCCATATATATATATATATATATATATATATATATATATATATATATATATATGTATATACATACACATATATATATATATATATATATATATATATATACACACACACACACACACACACACACACACACACACACACACACACACACACACATATGTGTGTGTGTGTGTGTGTGTGGGGGGGGGTCTGAATTTCCCCACATACCCATGGAATGCTGAGGTTATTTGCATTCACACATCAAAACAGTTGTCCAAAGAAAGCAGATGAAGGCCACGACAGTACATTATCCACTCACCCACAGACCCCTGTGCTTGTGGAATGTCACCATGTATACAGACACAGGTGATCAGGTGGTGTAATGTACAAAGGTTTCAATGCATGCTTTGGACAGGTCATGTTTGCATGTCTAACTGCAACTAGCCCCATATGGCCATACTGGTAACTGTACTCATATATCAGGGATATTAACAGATATTCCACTTCTAGGACACTATATGCAATGACAGTACCAAGCAATATCACTCTGCAGGCCACACATGCTGTCCAACACAAGGCTGCTTTGTGTACTCCACAAATATAGTGCCTGCAATAATGCATATAACCGATGCAACCTGTGGCAACTGTGATAAATACTGTGTGCTATAGTGTACAATAGTAGATAGGTGGGGGTGCTAATCTCACATCAGCTAACTCTTTGTGCATGTAAATATATCCCGTTGAAGCACTATGGGTACCCCTATGCAATAGTTATGCATTGTATGGCCCTGTAACTAGCTCCTGGCCTCTAAATTGCCCTCCTCTACAAGGTCTGCTGATGTTATGCACCTTAAGAGTGCTGGCTGAGAGTCTAATATTGATTAAACTTTATGATGTATGCAAAAGTACTGCACGCTATAGTGTGTAATAGTAAATAGGTAGGGGTTCTGATCTCATATCAGTCAGCTCTGTGTTTGTGTGTGTAAATATATCCCCTTGCAGCATTACGAACATGTCATTATGGGCTATCCCCATGCAATGGTTATGCATTTTATGGCCCTGTAACTAGCTGCTGGCCTCTAAATTGCCCTCCTCTATAAGACCTGCTGATGTCATCCACCTTAAGTGCACTAGCTGACAGTCTAGTGTCAGATAAACTCAATGGAGCATGCGATAAGTACTGCAAGCTACAGCGTGTAATAGTAGATATCACAGATATACCCCAGGGATTACCTCAGTGTCACTGCTCAACAGAGGCACAGCAAAATAATGGGTATAGTTCCCCATACTAAAGGGGTGGCGTAAGCCACAAAACTATGGGCTAGGCTTGTAAATGCCCTCGGGCAGATAGCCTAGTATGAACCTATGAACCTATGAACCTATAGGGGTTTTAATCTCACATCAGTCAAGTCTGTGTGTGTAAATATGTCCACTTGCAGCACTACAGATATCCCCTTATGGGCTATCCCCAGGCAATGGTTATGCCATTTTATGGCCTTGTAACTAGCTGCTTATCTCTAAATTGCCCTCCTCTACATAATCATAACTGATGTCTGCCACCTGTCTGACCTGGACACAGGATATTTGTAGATGTGTCAACTCCATCACTATACCTTGTAGATTTGTAGTTCAGAAAATCCAGGTGACGCATATCAAGAGTAGCAGACCTTATCACAAAGTATGAATGCATGATTACACTGACTGTCCCCATTATCCATTATAGACTGTTCCTCACATATGCACCTAGGGAGCTATGCACATATACTGCCATACCTTGCTGTTGTCATATTTCTGCTGTGCTACCATGCCATCCTGCATTGCTGTATTGATGCCATTTGTCCCTAGTTTATCCCCTCAGACTCCTGGAACAGAAACATACACAGGTCCATGACACACCTGTCATTCTGGAACACTACTACCAGTACAACATCGTGCAACATAAGATACACAAAGTTTGATGTGTAGACATGGCACATGCTAGCATACAGTGCATGTTGTGGACCACAACAAGTGACATGGCAAAAGAATACTGCACTACACAAGTATATGTCAAGCAATATAATCAACCTGTGCATCAGACTCATAGTTGCATTTCCCTGCATCGGTGACAAGGATGACAGGTATGTGACGCATGTATCATCTCATGCACAAGGTGTGGTGTAGGGGTGCTGGAGGCCTTGGCTGTGCCAAACAGTTGATAGCATGTGTGTGAGTCAGGAAGAGGAGTAGGTAAGATGGGCCATGGAGAGGTGCCATGTGTGTCTATAGGTGACCTGCATGTGGCAGTGGTGTTTGAATGTGTGTGATAGCCCTACACATGTGTATGTTAGGCAGCTGTGGACCACACATGGCAGAGTGGACAGTGCAGCATCTCTGGCCATGAACATGGCAACTGGCTCTGCCAGGAGTAGCACTTACCCCACCATTCCCAAGGTCAGATGTGGTACTATTACCTGATACAGGACCATGGACTTGGGCAATACCTAGCAGACCTATGAAAAGGTGAGGGGGAGGTATTGTCTGCACCATTAAATGTTGCAGCACTACAAGGTAATATGTGTATATATCCACTTGTACGGTAGCTACTGTGTTACTGGCTGTACTGCTGACATTCTGAGTATGTGTGCACAACTGATCCTAAACCCCAACCCCCTCAATGCAGATAAACCTGACAACCATGTACAGGTATGTACAGCTTGCCACAGTGACTGATACGGTATTACACTGGTGAACACAGTAAGCTTACCTGGGTGCTCCTCTGTTCTGGACACAGTGACACCCACCTCCATGATGTGTGGTGTGATGGATGCCTGGGAGCTGTGATGTGTTCCTAGGTTCACCAGGAATTGCTCTGTGGCTGAGAGTGGTTGTTCTGTTGCAGGCCCTTCACCAGTGGTGGCACAATCCCAGGCAACATCAGCTGCCCTTTGTCATGCAGTAGTCACCATGTCTGTAGCCCAATGTCAGACCTGCTCATAGGTCCTGTCTTGCTGGCCAGTTTCACTGATGTCCCGCACAAGGTCTGCTCACATTGCTGCTCACTGTTCCTGATTATGCCTCCCCTTGGACAACAGGATCTGATGATGCTGTCTTAATCCATCCACTATTATCTCATTTTCTGCATTTGAGAAGGGGGCATGTCATCTGCAGTACATGGTTGCAGAAAGACAACAAAACAGGAACACATTACAGGACCAGATACATGGACATCCACTATGTACAGATTCAGGATTCCCATAATGGCCTACACTATCCACTGCTCCCTCACACTTCATACCCTACAGTCTGTTAACACACTACATGTGTAGATACCACCAAGGTAGTAGCAATACTGGGGTATGTCTCTGTGTGCCATGACAGATTCTGCTGTATATGCCTACACCCAGCACTGCAGTCTACTGTGGTGTGTCCCCTATGGGCAAACTCCCACTAATATGTCATACGGCCACTGGCAGACAAATAGCAGCATGCTATTAAAACCACTATATGGTGACAGCACAGCAAAAACAGTGTGCCACAATGACAGAAAACAATGCAAACCTGCTGTAGTATATGATTCCTGTAGGAATCATATATCTCAACTATACAGATATTTGCAGAATGTCAAGCTTTTTGCCTAATATTTTTGGTCATTGTCACACAAAATTGTGGATTTCTGGAAAGTCGCTGGCAAATCCTTGAGGGTTGATGTCAGAAAATAAAGAAAGACATCTGAGCTTCAGACATCATACCATTCAGAACACAGCCATGCTACAGTAATACCTGTCATTCTATTAACTTTCTTAGTTTGTAAGAGCAATATTTAACAAGTGTCCCTAAGTTTGGGCCTTTGTCCCTCCATTAATTATCACTTTGTCCAGATTTCTTGCTTTAAGATGTTGACAGATGTGTTAGGCATAGCTACCAACCCAACAGGGACAGATGTCAACAGAATCAGGGACTTAGCCAGAGTACATCAGAGACACTTTTAAAATGTTAGAACTATTTATGTGAGACATTGTGAGAATGAGAGGGGGTGAATTACTGTACATTGTTTGACATCACAGGAGTGTGCACCCTTACTTATCATCACTATGTATTATATGTAATTCGCTAGCTTTCCTGCAAAAGCCATCCGTTATAGAAGGGATTAAAAGGGACAGAGCTAAGATTTGAGAGAAAATCAGGGACAGTTGTGAGTCATGCCTGTAGGTGTAGGAAAGCAGACTATCAATAACATGTCACTACCACAGGTCTAAGACAGGCTTACTGCTGTGATTCCTATTCGCCATACCTCCATTTTCCCATATGCATCCTGTTACATAGAGAAATCAATTACATACCTGGTGGAGTGCAGTACTCCTTTGTTGAACTTTGCTTCCAGTAATGTTTTACAAAGACTGACTCTGTGTGAGGTAAATCTCATACAGTCTTCTTACTCATAACCAGCTGCTTTCCTTTTTAAGGTACTGCACTTTAGCAGGTAATTGCCTCTGCACCAGTCTGTGGCTCTGGTATGCTAACTGCAGTCAAAACAGTTGAATTGCACTATCATTAGCCAATGACTTGCCACCACAGTGCAATATATAAGACCTTCCTGTAGTCCTGAGCCCCTTTCTTAGCTGTTAAGATGGACATTACTGAGGTGTGGTGACAACAGCATCACAGAAGGTAGGTATCATAGCTGTCAACTGTAGAGATTTATGCAGTATGACCACAGTTTCACCTCATATGTGTGGTCAAAATCCCATGACATTGTGGTCATCTGGCAAACCACTGGCAAATCATTCTGGGTTGAAGTCAGTAATGAAACACACACATTTGAGTGTCAGACTTCATACCCATCAGAATATGCATGCTAATGCAATAGCTGTTATTCTATCACCTGACTATCTTTGTAAGAGCAAACTGTAAAGCATGTCCCTATCTCTGGCCCTTTGTCCCCCATTTAATATGTCCGTTTCTGGATTCCTTGTTCTAGGGGGTTGGGAGGTATGGTAAGTCTGTCGCAGCTACTTTTACATACAGCTGTGTGTGCTACAGGCAGTAGCTGTTGCTGCAATTAATACACATGGGGAGTTGTGAACACTCTGGAGGACAACAAGTTGTATGTGTAACTGTGGCAGCTGTATCCACCCTGTTACTACAGCAGAGCTAGGGTAAGGGTACCCTTTACAGTCCAAGTGAGGCATGTGATTAAGGTACATCTGTTATGCAACAGTGCCAATGACAGAGTAGTAGGTGATATATAGTTATCCTATATGGATATGTGCAGTGCATCTATACTTGCAGGCCTTTGACATGGAAATCTGGATAGCTGTTAAATAATTAGTAGCAACTTGTGTGGATGAAAACTGCATGCCTCAGTCATTAGTTGCTGTCTTCACAATAATGTAACTGAACTACATCACAAGACAGGATTTGATCCCAGGACTGTGTGTAGCAAAATGTACTGTATGTAAGACATTTAACAGCCTGAGGTGAGTCGGTGCTACAGCAGGTGTATTGGCAAGGTATATATACAGATATACAAGCTGTGATGCACACTGCATCCGTCAGTATGTGCATGGCTTTATATGGCTGTATTTCTTCAGCAGGGTCCCAGTTGTGCATATACTTTGCTACTGATGCCTTAGCAGGTGTCTTTCTACATGCTGCTGAAAAAAGGGCACATTTACCTACTATCCCAGACCTCACTTACATCTATTATTATGTCTTTGCTGTCTAATGGTGTATTACTGCACCAGAGTCCAAGGTAAACTCCCATTTTCCCCATTAGTTTTTAATTCCAGTTTGGACAGTGCACTGTGAGTGCAGCTCTGCTGAGACATGCCTAATGATTGTAAGTGGCATTCACTATGTTTTGATGAAACCAGCTGTTTTAATCCAGATTTGTGTAGCATGGTGGGTTAATAAAGTGTGCTGTAGGTGTGATGGGCTCGGGTTCAAAACATGGCAGAGGTGCTAATTTTGTACATGTGTCTAACAATGTTAAAAACATATTTTATCATTAAAGCTCTGTTTAACTAAGCTAAATGAAGCTGCACGGCACACAGCACAGCTCCTTGCTAAAAAATATAAAGAAAATAAAAAAAAGGGTGTGATAGGAAAATGGTGAAATGGGGGTAAGCAGGGGAAAAACATAATGAAAGGCAGGTAGGGATGTGCAGGAAAGGTGTAGGAAAGAACCATAGCTATGCATTTCTTGTACAGCAACAGCTGTGTACTTTGACAGATTTGTACGTGTGTTTGCACTCTCCACTCTAGAGAGAGGGGTAAGGACAATATAACGGTGTTGTCAAGCCAATTGGATCAAATTACTTGTGTCCAGTGGACACGTGCAAAACAGAGACCTATGTATGGGACAATATTTTTTTGTGACAGGTGCCCATTTTTATTTTTTTAAGGTGAGAGTGGAATGTTGGGGAAGGTAAGTTGGGTAGGAGGATGCATTTGCAAACAGGTGAGACAGACAAGACAGCAGTCAAGAGCAATGTGTGACACATGAGGTGGTGAACAGCTTGGATGGGGAGGGTGCTGTGGAATCCGAGTCCCATGTGCCTCCCGAAGGCAGCACCATGACTCACGTCCCCACCCATTGGGATGCTTGGCACTGCTCCTTCACTGCCCTGATGGTGGCTGTGATGGAGGCTGGGCACCAGGTCTAGGCTACCCCACCTGGTTGGCCAACATGCTCTCAATCTGGCTCAGGCAGCACTCATAGCTATGATGAATTATCCTGCACACCATGACTGGCAGCTGAGCCTAGGTGACAACATCCCCTCCACTTTCACTCCCAGAGGGGGGGGGGGCTGGGCCCTGTCCCCTGAGGCAGTACTACCCAATGCCACAGGTAGTGCATGGGCAACAGAGAGGACACAACCAGTCTAAGTCCCAAACGTGCTGGGACTGGTGCCATGGCTGGATGAGGCAAGGTAGGCAGATCAACTAGAACCAGCCTACCTTGACATGCTGTGGTAATTGAACTACAGCAATAAGTATAGGTTAGTTATGAACAAATCATTGTCAGTAATAACAGCATGGCACAGCATTGGAAATAACTCAGTTACATATCAATGCATATTATGTGTAACAAAACATTAAAGAACAGAACAGGTACATAGCTACACAGAAGATGTGCACATCAAGAGGACCTATATAACTACCAAGGTTTTCTTTGAGCTGATTTGGTAATCTAGGTAATCATTTCCATGGTGACAAATGGATTATGCAATATTAATTATAATACGTGAAATTGTGACACTTGAGAGACATGTATGTGTACTGTACAGACACTAAACAGCTGTCATGCCTTGGTTGGCAGGCATGGGAGTAGAACCCAACAACAGTGGCTGCAGGGGACATCTGCACAGAATGTATTAATTGACTGCAGCAATGTTTAACAGACATTCCAGGAATACAGCCATACCAGGATTACACATTTTATTTCTGACTCAATATTGCTGATAAACACATTCTTGCTATCAATTGTATCAGTCTGTGACATCTAAACACACAACTATCTACTCATGATATGGGCTACCTCACCTATTTAGTTGTAATTCCTGTAGAGAGAGACATTGTGAGCATCACATGATTGTTACTGTAATATTTACTGCTACATACCACTAGATTTGAACCCTGGATTGCGTGTGGCAAAATTTACTATGTACAGACATAGCTACTGTGTCACTGCTGATTGCTGAATGACTGATATTTGCCTAGAACTCACCTAGAACCAAAATGTAACTTGGTAGTACTACTACAGTGTTATACTAGGCTGCAGTGACAGTAGAAAGCACATGCATGGAATACAAGCATAATGTATATAGTAAGTAAGCTTTATTTCAGTATCAACGATGCTGGTGTACACATTTTACTGTTAGTGGTTTGAAATATCTGTGAAGTCAACAAACAATATCAGCTCATGGAGTGGGCTACCTCACAACTATACCTTTATTACCTGATGTCTGCAGATGACAGAGCATTATGTGACCAATATTGGCCTAGAGACAGCCTTGAACAGTACTGTGACTTAAGCAATATAGTTTGCAGCTGTTAGATTTGCATTCTACAGATATTACAGTGTTATACTTAACTGCAGCGACCTTACCTTAGAGACTCAAAGCATACAGCTCTAATGCAATGCTTATGACAAGACAATCCTGATGTACACCATTTTCCTTGCTGTTATTGGTATGGTTTCATGTTTTTATTAACTACAGTAGGTATTATTCATTTATTGTACTACAGCTCTAATTCCACATTTATTGCACTACAGACTTTATTGTATATACTTTATTGTAATTAACACTTTACTCTTTCTTTCTTATTGCACTACAGTTAGCATAATACATTCATACTCACCACACTCATGGTGCAACCTGGCCAAGCACCCATCATGCGACTCGACATTATGAGTCCTCTCAGCTGCAGGTGTTGGAAGAGAAACACACCATTATGCATACCCGTTTGCAGACATTCAGCTTGCATTTAGTTAAGAGAGAAGAAAACATACTTACATACTTGTGGGGCATTCACTGCCTTCACTTCTTGGACCCAGGTGTTCAAGGTCCCACTCTTTCACCTTTTCAGGTAATCATGGTGGTGATGACACTGCTCACTTGTCTGGAGGAATACCAGTAACACTAGTGAGTTGTCTGGCAAACCAGTCCTAGGCCTCTGCTTTACACTCCAAGCCGTGGAAACTACCCTGTAGCAGCCTATCATCATGGTTTTTCACAAGGAGGCCAGCCATGACCCTGGACTCCAGAATGCCCTACTTCTGCACCCAAAAGTGCATTTCTCCTGCACTGCCAGCCATATCTTCAGTAGCTAAGACTCCAAAAAATGATACAGATTCCCACCTATTGCTCTTAATATAGGCTGGTTTCCCACCTTTACATGTCACTGATTACCATTCAAAAAAGCATCACATCACTTAGCAGCATGCAAACCAGCCAAGCAGAGCTGAGCTACATGCAAACATGCACAATCATGGTTTTAGCAAAGCTGAGCACCCGCAAACATTGCCAGCTATTACCATGTTTATGCGGTGCTTAGCAGGTTTTAGTACAGTAGAGCAGAGAGCAGTGGAGCCATATTTTAAAATTGTGTTCATAACGTGTACAACAAAAATACATAGATGCTGTCTTTTTCATATATACAAACCCTGGACCTACTACACATAAAGCTGTAACTCAATCCCTTTATCTACATGGATATTAAGGAATCAAGTATACCTTCACATAAACCACTGAGCTACCTGTTAGCAGTGCTGAGCACTGCACTGCACTGCATCATGCAAAAACACATAAACCCACTTACACATGCTTAAACATATTAGAAAATAATAAATTAATTACATCC
>NC_056739.1:475067388-475224888 GCF_019279795.1 Protopterus annectens
CTTTTAACTACTTCACATTCTGCTATAGCTAAACTTTCTGATACTGTAAAATAATATGTTTCAGTTTTATATGTTACCCCATCTGTAAGTCCATTAATTTTTGACCCAGAGTTTTAACTTACCACATTTTATAATGTCTAATATTTTTCTTATTTCATTTCCTTTCCTTTCTTTTTATGAATGCCTCTTAAATCACAATTAAAGTCTTCTGTTTTTATAATATTTATACTTATCACTATACATTCTAAAATCTGATGAAATAAACTTCCCCTTTTCTATACAATTAGTATAAGCATATACCATTGTAATTCTATATACTTGTTCTTTCCATTTTAAATCTGAAGTGGTTAATCTTCTTATTCTTATTAAACTTACATCTGACATCTGTCCCATATTTCTATACAATATGGCTATTGAAAATTCCATATTATTTTTCTGCACCATATTTCCTCTGTTTGTAAACTTTCTTCATTTGTTAAAAATCTTGTGATTTCTGATATAATTAGATCTACATCACATCAATTACTTCACTGCAAAATCCTTATTCATCTTACTGTATACTTAATATTATTCATATTTACAGCAAGCACTCGAAATTTTTCATTTCCCCTTTTCCTTAGATTCATGGTTTCATTAATTCATAGCTAATTACTAGTCTAGCTGCCTTAATGGCCCATTCTTAGGGGTCTATATTAAAATCTCGAAGTCTGACAATATTGAATATGATATTGTCGACACGAGAATACCGAAAGCGTACTACATCGAACATTTAAATGGAAAATCTCTGTAAGGGGAGATTTCCATTTACTTTAATGTAGTGCATTCTCGGAGTTGGTATATTTAAGTAGGAGGGTGTGAGGGGTACAGGGTGCCTACACACTATTTATTTATTTTTTTAATTTGTATTTTTTTTTTTGGTTTCAATGGTTTAAGACTTCAATCACTAAAGTTTGATCTTTAGTGGTTCGAAGTTTTAAACCTTTGAGATTATAATATAGACCCCATTCTAAGCCTAGACAATTTCCCTCTCAAAGGTGAGAATCAAACCCTGTATCTTGTGTTTGTGAGTCAAATATCTTAATGATTATCTAAAGCCAAAATTCCCAACTGCTGAGCAAGAGCATGGAGCAAAACAAACACAGGATACAAAGGAAAGAAAATGCCTTTGCTTTGTAACATTAACAAATATACCAACACCCAGCCATTAGCTGTATATATTCTTTTTCATCCATTTCCTTTCCTTTTTTTCTTTTGTACTTATTCATTTGAAATTTCTTTTTATATCTTTTACCCTTTTAACCAACAGAATTCTTTTTTTCTTACGATCTTCCAATTTATGTCTTCTTCATCATTTATTTCAGAGCATTCTTCTATGTCTTCTTTATTATTGTTCTCATCCAATATCTCTTCTATTTCTATTACTTCTAAAACGTCTTCTCTTTGTTCATTTTCTTCTCTTTTTGCATACTTCTTTCTTACTTTTTCTTTTTTCTTACTCTTATTTTCATTTTTACAACTCACCCATAAATATCTAATTTTGTTATATTTATAACACTTTATTTCATATTTTGCATCATATCCCATTTCCCCACAAATATAACATTTTATTTTATCACAGTTACTTTTCAAGTGTCCTTTTCCAAATACAAAAAAAAAAAAGTTCCCTGATGCCCTGGCCAAATTTCTCCTAGTAGTATGAATACCACCTTAGGTCTCACCTAAAAAAAGACTGCTGTTGTAATGGGACTAACCCGGTCAACAAAAGATAAATAAGTATATAAAACAAGACATAAAACCTGCAAGAAGAAGTACTTTTGTTCTGAGGAATAAAGGCTACATCAGACAAACATTACATGTCTCATAAGTTTTAAATAGCATAACAATGTGATCATCACTCACTTTAGTTATTTATTTATTTACTACCCTTCCCTTTTAATTTTAGGTGAATTATAACCGTCTCACCATAACATTTCCATCTATCATTTATACAGGTTTCATAGAAAATACTTTGTTTAACTCAGGCTGAACATTAACCTTTGGTTTGTAATCGCCAAAATGCTTCTTTAAAATCCATCTCAGCTTCCAGATCTCCACTGTGATTCTTTCCATTACTTTTTTCTAAAGCAAAAATCCTAAACTCTTTATGAATACTTTACTCTGCAACAAGTCCTTACATGACAGTACATGCTTTTCTTGCACTTGACAGAATAACAGCATACTTGTACTCCCATAAATAGCATCCTCCCTGTATTCCCCATATAGAATGCATCATAAGTATCACATTTTACCATGCAGACAACATTAACCTGTGCATTTTCTTTTATTACCATATACTTAAACCCTGTAATTGCCATATATTTGCAGTCCATGCAATCCCCTCAAGCTTTATTGCTATAACTTTACAGTTTAATCTTTCTAAACTTTCTACCCTTCTCTAGCAGTTGTTTTAATGTCATTCCCTTTATTGAATAAAGCTGATTCACCTCTGTAATACATTTGGAAGTCATGTAATTTCCTTTAATATAGTCCAGTTGGAGGTTAGGATACTCTTTCCCCGGGATTCATGAAGCTCGGCGCAAGGCCGGTGTAAGGCTTGCGCTGGTAGTGCAGTGTATAATCGGCGTAGTAGCGCCATATGCATAGTAATGAGTGCGCACCACCACCACAGACACGTGCGGAGGGCACGTGAGCGAGTCCAAGTAGGATGCGCCCGTAGGCGTGGCCAAGCGTGCAGGCGATGAGCAACCTAAAGTGCTGACTGCCACAGGCTGCCTGCTATAGTAACCGCACCAGACAGGCTCCGTGGATAATGAAACGTAGGCAGACTATGCAACATAGTACCCGTACACACAAAACGGAGAACCAAACATTAACCCACAAAGTCCAAAGTGAACCCGTCCAAGGAACTAAGGAGACGCATAATACCGTGTCCGTCCCGCAATGCACTGTCAGTGGGCATACTCAGTGAAGGTGTACCGCAGCATGTCAGCGCGCCATAAACACATAGAAGTATCGACATGGGCATGGACACCAGCAGTAGTGAGAGTACACAGCCGGGTAGCCGTGTCGATATAACAACAAGAAGGAAACAAGATACCCTAAACACAGGCAAACATGTGCATAGCAACATGTATTACACCCAGCAACGTGCCCGTCGCATACATATAGGACGGCGTATGGCGAACCGTAATATCCAGAAGTGGAACTCATGCATGCAAATGTAATACACAACAGCCCCGTCATAGCATGAAACCCGCACCCATGTACGACCGTGCACCCAACCCAGCTAGCAGCCTTGCGCAGCTACACACCTACACACAATGGGCATACCTGAAATGTATTAAGAAGTATTGTCCAAGGCAGTGCCACATGGGAAAATATGTACCCCACAACTTAACAGCCCACCCCAGGTACAGATATCCAAACGGCTGCATGTGAATGTTCCGGCAGAATGTGTATATCCCGCATGTGGTATGCCCCGTCGAAACCCCATAGGCGTGCACACGCCATGGTGCCCATAACTGTACACATCTGGACAAGGCGGTATGCACAGCCACCGTACCGATGAGTAGCTATGCAGACATGTCAAACACAACACATAAGGCGGAACATCTGCCCACCAAGCAGGACGCCCTAACAGGGTGCCACAGGCACAGAAGGGGAAGGTGGGACATCACACGTGTAGAGTAGCGTTGCCGGATGGGAAAACACCCACGGCCAACGCAGAGGACGGAACAACATGTATATGCCTGGATGGATGGGTATGTCATAGCATGGGAATAGGCCAAGCTATCCCCCATAATAGCCATGCGTACCAGATACAAACAGCCAGTAACACGCAGTAGTAATGCAGGAAGGCATACACGAGTGTGGGAATAGCACAGGACATATGTCACGTGCCAAGTGTAGATGCATGACACAAATGTCCAGGATGGGGCCACTTGCAAAGAGGAACATGTGCCAAACCCACCTCCCACAGATGTACCGGCAGTGAAAACACATGCCAAACACACACCAATACAACCGTCCATCCCACGACAGCAACGGAGGCAGGTCAAAGACCACCATGACGTGTGCACAAACAGGGACATGTGGAACCTTTGCCTTAACACCCCCCCTCAGGCCAAAGAACAATAGAATGGACATATGCATGTAATGCTGTGAAGGATGTGTGGTAGTCCTCGGTATCACAGAGGTTGGTACACAGATACACTGTAATCAACTGTGATGTATGTGCACTGTAGACAGCATACCTGCAGGTAATACATAGTTCTATCACGTGCCACAGAAATATACACATAAGAATGAGGATAGGGGATAGACAAGTGTGAATGGGACAAACTATGAACATGGGGTCATAGGACCATAGGTGCAGAGTAGGCTATCTACCCAAGGGCATCCATAACCCTAGGCCACAGTTATGTTACCTTCGCCAACCCTCCAGTCCGGAGATAAAATGCCCATTATATTGCTGTACCTCTGTCAAGCAGTGACAATGATGTAATCCCTGAGGTATATCTGCAATCCCCCATCCAATGGACAATATCCCCCTCGAACAAGGCTAGCAAGGTTGTCTGCCACACATGTACTGTGATGTTGTTCCACAGCATAGTGACTGTCTGGGTGATGTATGTGTCACTCCAACACAATCTATCAATGATCGTGTCAAGGTTCACATCACCTGCCCTCATGGTTCTGAGGGATGTAGATCCAGTAGGTGAAGCATAGTCATCAAATATGGGTCGACATGGCCTCGTATGTCAGGCACAGGTCACCACTGAACAAGTGGTATGTGACTGAATGGAGCAGGAGTCCTTACAGTGGGGCAGCATAACATAAATCCCTGACACCCTGCATCTGTCTGACGATGAACCTATGGGGCCTTCCCGGCTGCTGTACGTGTCGGGTCAGATTCCATCAGAACTGGGCAATATACTCAATCATAGGTCCAATGAGTAATGAGTACAAGGAGATGAAGACCTACCCTGATCTAGATGTGAAACACTGCACGAACAGGTGGGCAATGTAGAACGTCAACCGAAACACGATAGCAACGTGAGTGTCGAACGAATGGTGACTGACAACCTGGGTACCCAGATCCCTGGTAAGTCCCCCCGTGATCAGTGGACCGCCAGCCATATGGCGGACAAGGGTGACCTTGTTCTTCCCGATGGGTATGACTATGCATAACCTGGCATTTAGCTGTAGGCCTTGTCCCTGACAGCAGATATCCATATCTGTGAGGCCCCTTTCAAGGATATCTGTGTCAGATGTCCGTCCCACTATGGCACCTGGTTCGCAGTCATCTACAAACAATGTCAGCCCTAACCCCCCTGTGTGTGCTTGTACTTTGGAAATGTAGATGTAGAAAAAGAGTGGACCCAGGGCAGAGCCCCGTGGCAGTCCGCCTGTGACAGGCAGTAAGTCTGACATGCTGCCAGCAACTATGACGGCGTGGGTTGTGTCACCTAGCCAGTTTGCAACCCATCCCACGACGTACGTGTTCACATCCAAGCCGATGACTTTATGAATGATACCCGAGGGGGGTATTGTGTTGAAGGCCTTTGACAGGTCGAGGTAGGCTGTAAGGACTGCATGACCCTCATCAATGGCCCTGATGACAGTCCCTAAAATGTCAACCAGGTTATAAACGCATGATCTGCCCCTGACCAAGCCGAAATGGGTTGTATGCAAAGTATGCAGGTCCCGTAAGTCGTCATCTATGGCCTGCAGTATGATCCTTCCCCATGTCTTTCCTGATAAGGAATCCCAGGCTAATGGGACGGTAATAACCAGGGTCAGTGGAGGCACTGCCCCTGTGAAGTGGGACTACAGTCGCCGTGCGCCACAACTTGGGTACGTTACCCGAGGTGAAGCTAAGATCAGACAGCTGTCCTAACTGTGGGTCTAATTCCTCAATGAGATCGCGTAGTACACAATCAGGACACCAGCTGTTCCCATGGATGCTGTGTTCACTACCTTGGAGAGAGCATGTACCACCTGTGCGTTACAGAACATTCGGGTGCCACAATCCGCTGGTACAGACATCTCTCCATGTGGGGGGGAGGGGGTGGAGATGTTTTCACGAACCTGTCAGCCAGTATGTTGGCAATGTGTGTATGTTCAGTACACTTCACATCATTGTGAACCCAGTCAGACCATATCTGGGAGTTACCTCCCAGGTGTCCGGCATAGCTAATGAAGGCCGTATGATTCTGTCGAGTCCTTGGAGATATATCTGTGTAACCTGCCCCGAATTATGTCATGACAGCTTGTAGCTCTTCACGTATAATGAGCAAGGGTGTCATACCTCACAAGGAGTCAGCTCTGTCATGTAGTAGCCACTTCCTGTCATCGTACAGAGTGGGTATGGCTGGCGTACACCACACTGGATGCTTGGCATTGGTACAAAGAACCACAGTTGGGTAAGGGAATGCCTGATCCATGCAGTCCTGTAGGTGCCGGTAGAAGGCATATGTAAGTGACGCAGTGGCCTGAGTAATGTCGACCACTGGCTAAGGGTCCCTAAAGGAGACCACAGTAGTGTTCAGAATTGTGAATCCGGCCTTTGAGAACGCCATGTGTATGTTAACCGGCACCACCCACAGCATTGTATGTCAATAGCAGACGCTATTGTCCAAATAACATAAGATCAACTTTATTGTTAAAATATGTATCATTATTCATTTAGTGATATGTTTCTGCTAATTACATTTGCAAATGCCCATTAAGACCGGGCCAAAGTGCTCGTGATCTACCTGTTATGGTGGTGTCAGTCTGACAAGAAAGTGGCGATACTTCCCTACTAGGACCTCTGGGGATTATTTAAAGCAGTTGTTAACCGGCATCATTGGATGTACACCATTTGGTGTCAGTTTGGGAGAACCTGTCTTACGTAGCACTACACACTATGGGTAGTCAAGCAGACATCCGCGAATGGGGAACATACAGCAGCAGTCAGAACCACTGGCCACATGGACACAGTCCAACAAGTTCTATACTTTACATATGCACATTGGTGTCCATTGTAGGACCCAAAAATTGCCCCGTACGGAATACCATCCAGCCTTCATCGTCCAACCAGGAGAAGTTACAGTCGTGAGCACGGCACAGCTAGATATATGCACCACCTGCGTGTTTAATGTTGATGACAAGTGTCCATGAAATGCAGGACATATGAACAGAAAACCACGGACTGTCGAGTCCATAGATGTTCGTCCACATCCCAGTCCCGCACACATGAAGGATGTGTAATGGGTACTGTCGAGGGTTTCAGCCATGGGATCGTGGGTATGCAGAAATGGTGCTCGGTGTTGTTTGGCAGATAATCCGTTGTCCCGCCCCATGGGAGGGATGTGGGTGTAGCACATGCCTCACTCCCCACGAATAATGCAAAGCATCCACCGGATATTGCTAAATGCAGGTGTGAAATGTGTACAGCCCAATACCAGTGTCCAGTAGGCAATTCCCATGGGTGGACAAGCGTACGAGCAAGATGGCACCCATACCTGCAAACCTGGTGGAAGTACGCAGCTGCAGTAAGGCATAACACAGGAAATACAGATAGGGACTACAGTAGACACACCCCATAGAAATCCAGACCGCCGTGCGACTACCATCGTGCACAGCACTCAATCTGCCAGCAGGGGAATGGGGATCACCCACTTCCATACTGCGGAACAAATGGGCGACCTGTGGAACACATATTAATGGCACACCAACAACGTCAACTAGGAAGGTTATAGTATGGTTAAACAATGGCGTTCACAGTGATGAAGAACATCTGTCAATGAATAAACAGGATCTACATGTGTTGCTGGTGTTATTATGACACTATAGTGGTGGATATGTCCTATTGGGCCTTATGAGGTTTATTGAAAGCAGTCGCTAACCTGCATCCGTGGATGGACACCATTTGTATTCAGTTATGAAACACCTGGTTTCCGTAGCACTACATATTATGGGTAGTCAAACAGACATCCCCGATTGGGGAACATACAGATGCAGCCGAAACCACTGTCCAGATGGACACAGTCCAACAAGTTCTACACTTTACATATGCACATTGGTGTCCATTGTAGGACCCAAAAATTGATACTATCGAACAACATGCAGCCATCATCGTTCCAGCAGAAGAAAAGCGACAGCCGTGACTACGGCACAGCTACACATATGCACCACCGGCGTTATTAAGGTTGATGACAAGTGTCCATGAAATGCAGGACATATGGACAGAAATCCCCAGAGTCCAGAGTCCATACAAGTGCGTCCACATCCCAGTCCCGCACACATGAAGGATGTGGAATGGGTACCGTTGAGTGTTGCAGCCATGGGATCCTGGGTATGCAGAAACAGTGCTCGGTGTTGTTTGGCAGATAATCCATTGTCCCGCCCCGTGGGAGGGATGTGGGTGTAGCACCTGCCTTACTCCCACTAATAATGCAAAGCATCCACCGGATAATGCTAAATGCAGGTGTGGAATGTGTACAGCCCATACCAGTGTCCAGCAGGCAATTCCCATGGATGGACAGGCGTACGACAAAGATGGCACCCGTACCTACAAACCCGGTGGAATTACACAGCTGCAGTAAGGCATAACACAGGAAATACACATAGGGACTACAGTAGACATACCCCATACAAAGTCGGACCGCCGTGCGAATACTGGCGTACACAGCACTCAATCTGCCAGCAACAAAATGGGGATCACTCGCTGTCATACCGCGGAAGAAATGGGCGACCTGTGGAACACATACTAATGGCACACGAACAACGTCAACTAGGATATGTAAACTATGGCGTTCCCACTTATTAAGAAAACATGCTTCAATGAATACATAGGGGATCTACATGTTCTGGTGGTTTTATGTTGACAATACAGTGACGGATATGTCCTACTGGGACGTCTGTGGTGTATTTAAAGTAGTTGCTAACCTGCATCTCTGGATGTACACCATTTGTTCTCAGATCTACTAAACCCGGTTTACGTAGCACTACATAATATGGGTAGTTAAACAGACATCCGCGATTGGGGTACATACAGCAGCAGTCAGAACCACTGGCCAGTTGCACACAGGCCAGCAACATCTAACTTTACATATGCACATTGGTGTCCATTGTAGGACCTAAAAATTGTACTTAACAGAATTCCATCCAGCCGTTACCGTCCACCAGATGATGTGATAGCCGTGGGTACGGCACAGCGAGACATATGCACCACCAGCGTGTTTAAGGTTGATGACAAGTGTCCATGTAATGCAGGATATATGAACAGTCATTTCCAGATTGCCGAGACCATAGACGTGCGTCCACATCCCAGTCCCGCACACATGAAGGATGTGTAATGGGTACTGTCGAGGGCTGCAGCCATGGGAACCTGGGTATGCGGAAATGGGGCTCGGTGTTGTTTGGCAGATGATCCGTCGTCCCGCCCCGTGGGAGGGATGTGGGTGTAGCACATGACCTACTCCCCACTAATAATGTAAAGCATCCACCGGAGAATGCTAAATGCAGGTGTGAAATGTGTACAGCCCATACCAGTGTCCAGCAGGCAATTCCCATGGATGGACAAGCCTACGACCAAGATGGCACCCATACCTGCAAGGCCGGTGGAATTACACAGCTGCAGTAAGGCATAACACAGGAAATACAGATGGGAACTACAGTAGACACTCCCCATAGAAATCCATACCGCCGTGCGAATCCCGGCGTACACAGCAACCAAGCTGCTAGCAAGAATATGGGGATCACTCGCTTCCATACCGCGGAACATACGGGTGACCTGTGGAACACATATTAATGGCACACCAACAACGTCAACTAGGAAGGACATAGGATGGTTAAACTATGGTGTTCCCACTTATAAAGAGCATCCTTCCATGAATAAATAGGTTCTACATGTTCCGGCTGTGTTATAATGACAATAAAGTGGCGGATATTTCATAATGGGACTTCTGAGGATTAGTTAAAGCAGTTGCTAACCTGCAGCAGTAGATTAACACCATTTGGGTTAATTGTGGAAGGACACGGGTTCCGTAGCACTACATAATATGGGTAGGCAAACAGACATCCGTGACTGGGGAACATACAGCAGCAGTCCAAACCACTGGCCAGATGGACACAGTCCAACATGTTCTACACTTTACATATGCACATTGGTGTCCATTGTAGGACCCCAAAAATTTATCCCTAGGCAATGGCAACCGGCTGCGATCGTGTGACCCAGAAGAGGTGACAGCCGTGACTACGGCACAGGTAGATATATGCACCACCAGCATGTTCAAGGGTGATGACAAGTGTCCATGAAATGCATGCCATATGGACAGAGGTCCCCAGAATGTCGAGTCCATGGAAGTGCGTCCACATCCCATTCCCGCACACATGGAGGATGTGCAATGGGTACCATCGAGGGTTGCAGCTATGGGATAGTGGGTATGCAGAAATGGTGCCCGGTGTTGATTGGCAGATGATCCGTTGTCCCGCCCCGTGGGAGGGATGTGGGTATAGCACATGCGTTACCCCCCCACTAATAATGCGAATAATCCACCAGAGAATGCTAACTGCATCTGTGAAATGTGTACAGCCCTATACCAGTGTCCAGTAGGCGATTCCCATGGATGGACAAACGTACGGCCAAGATGGCACCCATAGCTGCAAACCTGGTGGAATTACACAGTTGCAGTAAGGCATAACACAGGAAATATAGATAGGGACTACAGTACACACTCCCCATAGTAAGTGAGACCACCGTGCGAATCCCGGCGTACACAGCACTCAATCTGCCAGCACAAAAAGAAGGATCACTCGCCGCCATACTGGGGAACAAATGGGCGACCTGTGGAATACATACTAATGGCACACCAACAACATCAACTAGTAAAGTCATAGGATGGTTAAACCTTGGCGTTTCCAGTTATAAAGAACACCCTTCAATGAATTAGTGTGATCTACATGTGTTGGTGCCGTTAGTTTTGACAATACAGTGGCGAATATTTCCCATTGGGACGTCTGAGGTTTACTTAAACCAGTTGCTAACCTGCATCCCCGGATCTACACCATTTGCGTTCATGTCAGACAAAACTGGTTTTCGTAGCACTATATAATATGTGTAGTCAAACAGTCATCCGCGATTGGGGAATATACAGCAGCAGTTAAACCCACTGGCCAGATGGACACAGTCCAACACGTTCTACACTTTACAAATGCACATCGGTGTCCATTGTAGGACCCCAAAAATTGATCCGTACGCCACATCTACCAGCTGCGAACGAGAGACCTGAAAGGAATGAACAGCCGTGACTACGGCACAGCTAGAGTTATGCGCCACCAGCGTGTTTAAGGTTGATGACAAGTGTCCATGAAATGCTGGACATATGAACAGAAATCCCCAGATTGTCAAGTCCATAGAAGTGCGTCCACATCCCAGTCATGCAAACATAAAGGATGTGTAATGGGTACCATCGAGGTTTGCAGCCATGGGATCCTGGGTATGCAGAAATGGGGCTCGGTGTTGTTTGGCAGAAAATCCATTGTCACACCCCGTGGGAGGGATGTGGGTATAGCACATGCCTCACTCCCCACTAATAATGCAAATCATCCACCAGTGAATGCCAAATGCAGCTGTGAAATGTGTACAGCCCTATACCAGTGTCCAGTAGCCATTTACCATGGACGGACAAACGTACGACCAAGATGGCACCCATAACTGCAAACCCGGTGGAATTACACAGCTGTAGTAAGGCATGACACAGGAAATACAGATAGGAACTACAGTAGACACTCCCCATAGAAAGTCAGACCGCCGTGCGAATACCGGCGTACGCAGCACTTAATCTGCCAGCACCAACATGGGGATTACTCGCTGCCATGCTGCGGAACAAATGGGTGACCTGTGGAACACATACTAATGGCACACCAACAACATCAACTAGGAAGGTCACAGGATGTTTAAACTATGGCCTTCCCACTTATAAAGAACATCCTTCAATGAATCAGTAGGATCTACATGTTTTGGTGGTGTTACGTTTCGACTATACAGTGGCAGGTATTACCCATTGGGACATCTGAGGTGTATTTAAACCATTCGCTACCCTGCATCAGCGGATTTACACCATTCGGGTTCATTTCAGAATAAACAGGTTTCCATAGCACTACATAATATGTGTAGTCAAACAGACATCCGTGATTGGGGAACATACAGCAGCAGTCATACCCACTGGCCAGATGGACACAGTCCAACAAGCTCTACACTTTACATATGCACATAGGTGTCCATTGTAGGACCCCAAAAATTTATCCGTACGCAATGTCAACCGGCTGCGATAGAGACCCAGAAGAACTGACAGCCGTGACTACGGCACAGCTACATATATGCACCACCAGCGTGTTTACGGTTGATGACAAGTGTGCATGAAATGCAGGACATATGATTAGAAATCCCCAGATTGCCGAGCCCATACACGTGCGTCCACATCCCATTCCCGCACACATGAAGGATGTGCAATGGGTACTGTCGAGGGTTGCAGCCATGGGATGGTGGGTATGCAGAAATGGGGCCCGGTGTTGATTGGCAGATGATCCGTTGTCCCGCCCCGTGGGAGGGATGTGGGTATAGCACATGCGTTACCCCCCACTAATGATGCGAATTATCCACCGGAGAATGCTAAATGCAGCTGTGGAATGTGTACAGCCCTATACCAGTGTCCAGTAGGCAATTCCCATGGACGGACAAACGTACGGCCAAGATGGCACCCATAACTGCAAACCCGGTGTAAGTCTACAGCTGCAGTAAGGCATAACACAGGAAATGCAGATAGGGACTACAGTAGACACTCCCCATAGAAAGTCAGACTGCCGTGCGTATACCGGCGTACACAGCACTCAATCTGCCAGCAAGTAAATGGTGATCACTCGCTACCATACTGCGGAACAAATGTGCGACGTGCGGAACACATACTAATGGAAAACCAGCAACGCCAACTAGGAAGGCCATCGGATCTCTGAAGTATGTCGCTCACGCTTATCAAGAACATCCTTCAGTGAATTAATAGGATTAATGTCAATTGACCATGGAATACACCTAAGCAACATCAAAGAACCGTTGGCACCTTATGGCACACAATCCAAAACACACATAGGTAGATGAAACAGTCAACGTAGACATTGTCCACGACAGGTCACATATGGCATACAAAGGTTACATCATGGACATGTAAGCGCTTCCACCCGTAGGCTCCGTCAGACTTACACATGACATAGAAGCATCCAGGCTTTAAATATCCCCCCTTACACTTTCATTGGTTAATTTCACAGCAAACAATGAACATGTAACCACAGCATAGAAAGCACAGACGCAATGTTAACTACACACACATATATTAACATCCCAGAAAACATCCTAGTAACACATGTATTACATGATATTGTACTATGCCTAATACTCATCAACCAAAGATCTAACAATATATATAGAAGATATGCATATCATACCAATGTAATACAGTGGTACACGACTGAAAGAGTGGACTAATGTGTGTTAACTGCATATCTGTACCTAAAATACATCCCTGTCACGGGGGTTTAAGCCACCTGCATCTCAAAAGAGGCTTCAGCAGTGTTTCAGCGGTCAGCCCTGGTGTGTGGTCAACCCTCCACCTAATAACCCATCCAAATCCGCATTCTAAAGCATAGTTGATGAGGTCCCCCCTCTGGTATTATAACCTAGCCGTCGTAAAACAACGAATGTAGACGTATGCCTTGTGATGTGCTCATAGCCAGCCGTAGGCATACGCCAATCCTGCGGCTGGCCAGGGCGCCGCACTAGTAGGGCCACCTGTCTAGTAGGTGTGTCATGTAGGTATACCAGGATGGGGCACCATGTGTGTGGTGGTGTGCCATGGAGCCCCACAGCCTAGGGCAGCAGTGATCTAAGGCGCTGCTGAGGAGGATTACGGTCTGCAGGTATGTGCAGACGCACATGAAACAGCGGTCCACAAGGATTACCCATAGTGGCACACCTGCACAGATGGCTATAGCACACACACACGCCATGCATAGCACAGTTAGACATAGCACACCATAAATAGGCAATTACACACAAGGTTATGGCGTATGCGGTACAGTGTCAGTACAGCACGATAGCTGTCTGCCAGATATCCAGCAGATGTCTCTAGGTGGTCTGGAATATGGACGGTGCATGGACATGAGTGGATATGCAAACCACAGTTCTATGTGTCAGCCGCAGATATGGATACATGGACAGACAGCTGTCCATGCAAGAGCAGCACTCACAACATAGGTATGCATATACAATGACAGAGATACAGAGCACAGTGGCAAGCCCATGCGTGTAATGTACACAGCACCACCCCAACACACCATAGCAGGGTGCACTGGAGAACACGCTACAGGTCGCAACCACAGCAGGCACACATGCAGTCCACAGCATGCCTCACCATACACACACACAGGGATGGCGGCAGGATATGAGTGTTCTGCGGAAACCTCAAAGCCATACCCTATGAACCCATGCAGCTGGGAGCATGGACACACACACACATGTGCCAGGCATGGTGATTGACCACACCCCCACATACCCAACCGCACAACAGTATGACACAGGTATGGAACGCGCTACGTGGACCACCGAACACACCACCGTCAGAGGCACATGTACAGGTGGGTGACAACATCCGTAAAGGAATGGCCGCCGATAGCCAAGGTATGTGTTGCCAAGCGTCTAAAATAACTCCACTCTACTAGGGAAGCTGTGAACACATACACCACACACACACGCACGGGGAAGGGGCGGGAGTCTAACGTACGCCTACCTACATGACCTCACTACAGCATGAAGCATTTACAGAACGCGCTACCGAGATTACTGAGCACAGCGCTGTCAGAGGCATACAGGCGGTGACATCACCGTAATGGAATAGGCGCAAAGGTATGTGTTGCGCTCTAAAGCATATTCTCTGCAGAGGCAGCTGAAAAACACACACACACACACGACAAGGGTAACTACGCCTACCACATGAACTCACTACAGCATGAAGCATTTACAGAAGAAGATTACTGAGCACAGTGTCAGGCATACTTTTGGGGTGACATCACCGTATAATAGGGGGGGAAAAATTTTTAAAACAATTCCTCGCAGAGGCAGCTGAAACACACAACACACACACACACACAAAAAAACAAGACATAAAACCTGCAAGAAGAAGTACTTTTGTTCTGAGGAATAAAGGCTACATCAGACAAACATTACATGTCTCATAAGTTTTAAATAGCATAACAATGTGATCATCACTCACTTTAGTTATTTATTTATTTACTACCCTTCCCTTTTAATTTTAGGTGAATTATAACCGTCTCACCATAACATTTCCATCTATCATTTATACAGGTTTCATAGAAAATACTTTGTTTAACTCAGGCTGAACATTAACCTTTGGTTTGTAATCGTAAAATGCTTCTTTAAAATCCATCTCAGCTTCCAGATCTCCACTGTGATTCTTTCCATTACTTTTTTCTAAAGCAAAAATCCTAAACTCTTTATGAATACTTTACTCTGCAACAAGTCCTTACATGACAGTACATGCTTTTCTTGCACTTGACAGAATAACAGCATACTTGTACTCCCATAAATAGCATCCTCCCTGTATTCCCCATATAGAATGCATCATAAGTATCACATTTTACCATGCAGACAACATTAACCTGTGCATTTTCTTTTATTACCATATACTTAAACCCTGTAATTGCCATATATTTGCAGTCCATGCAATCCCCTCAAGCTTTATTGCTATAACTTTACAGTTTAATCTTTCTAAACTTTCTACCCTTCTCTAGCAGTTGTTTTAATGTCATTCCCTTTATTGAATAAAGCTGATTCACCTCTGTAATACATTTGGAAGTCATGTAATTTCCTTTAATATAGTCCAGTTGGAGGTTAGGATACTCTTTCCCGGGATTCATGAAGCTCGGCGCAAGGCCGGTGTAAGGCTTGCGCTGGTAGTGCAGTGTATAATCGGCGTAGTAGCGCCATATGCATAGTAATGAGTGCGCACCACCACCACAGACACGTGCGGAGGGCGTGAGCGAGTCAAGTAGGATGCGCCGTGGCGTGGCCAGCGTGCAGGCGATGAGCAACCTAAAGTGCTGACTGCCACAGGCCGCCTGCAATAGTAACCGCACCAGACAGGCTCCGTGGATAATGAAACGTAGGCAGACTATGCAACATAGTACCTGTACACACAAAACGGAGAACCAAACATTAACCCACGAAGTCCAAAGTGAACCCGTCCAAGGAACTAAGGAGGCATAATACCGTGTCCGTCCCGCAATGCACTGTCAGTGGGCATACTCAGTGAAGGTGTACCGCAGCATGTCAGTGCGCCGTAAACACATAGAAGTATCGAAATGGGCATGGACACCAGCAGTAGTGAGAGTACACAGCCGGGTAGCCGTGTCGATATAACAACAAGAAGGAAACAAGATACCCTAAACACAGGCAAACATGTGCATAGCTACTTGTATTACACCCTACATCGTGCCCCTCGTATACATATAGGACGGCATATGGCGAACCGTAATATCCAGAAGTGGAACTCATGCATGCAAATGTAATACACAACAGCCCCGTCATAGCATGAAACCCGCACCCATGTACGACCGTGCACCCAACCCAGCTAGCAGCCCTGCGCAGCTACACACCTACACACAATGGGCATACCTGAAATGTATTAAGAAGTATTGTCCAAGGCAGTGCCACATGGGAAAATATGTACCCCACAACTTAACAGCCCACCCCAGGTACAGATATCGAAACGGCTGCATGTGAATGTTCCGGCAGAATGTGTACATCCCGCATGTGGTATGCCCCGTCGAAACCCCATAGGCGTGCACACGCCATGGTGCCCATAACTGTACACATCTGGACAAGGCGGTATGCACAGCCACCGTACCGATGAGTAGCTATGCAGACATGTCAAACACAACACATAAGGCGGAACATCTGCCCACCAAGCAGGACGCCCTAACAGGGTGCCACAGGCACAGAAGGGGAAGGTGGGACATCACACGTGTAGAGTAGCGTTGCTGGATGGGAAAACACCCACGGCCAACGCAAAGGACGGAACAACATGTATATGCCTGGATGGATGGGTATGTCATAGCATGGGAATAGGCCAAGCTATCCCCCATAATAGCCATGCGTACCAGATACAAACAGCCAGTAACACGCAGTAGTAATGCAGGAAGGCATACACGAGTGTGGGAATAGCACAGGACATATGTCACGTGCCAAGTGTAGATGCATGACACAAATGTCCAGGATGGGGCCTCTTGCAAAGAGGAACATGTGCCAAACCCACCTCCCACAGATGTACCGGCAGTGAAAACACATGCCAAACACACACCAATACAACCGTCCATCCCACGACAGCAACGGAGGCAGGTCAAAGACCACCATGACGGGTGCACAAACAGGGACACATGGAACCGTTGCCTTAACACCCCCCCTCAGGCCAAAGAACAATAGAATGGACATATGCATGTAATGCTGTGAAGGATGTGTGGTAGTCCTCGGTATCACAGAGGTAGGTACACAGATACACTGTAATCAACTGTGATGTATGTGCACTGTAGACAGCATACCTGCAGGTAATACATAGTTCTATCACGTGCCACAGAAATATACACATAAGAATGAGGATAGGGGATAGACAAGTGTGAATGGGACAAACTATGAACATGGGGTCATAGGACCATAGGTGCAGAGTAGGCTATCTACCCAAGGGCATCCATAACCCTAGGCCACAGTTATGTTACCTTCGCCAACCCTCCAGTCCGGAGATAAAATGCCCATTATATTGCTGTACCTCTGTCAAGCAGTGACAATGATGTAATCCCTGAGGTATATCTGCAATCCCCCATCCAATGGACAATATCCCCCTCGAACAAGGCTAGCAAGGTTGTCTGCCACACATGTACTGTGATGTTGTTCCACAGCATAGTGACTGTCTGGGTGATGTATGTGTCACTCCAACACAATCTATCAATGATCGTGTCAAGGTTCACGTCACCTGCCCTCGTGGTTCTGAGGGATGTAGATCCAGTAGGTGAAGCATAGTCATCAAATATGGGTCGACATGGCCTCGTATGTCAGGCACAGGTCACCACTGAACAAGTGGTATGTGACTGAATGGAGCAGGAGTCCTTACAGTGGGGCAGCATAACATAAATCCCTGACACCCTGCATCTGTCTGACGATGAACCTATGGGGCCTTCCCGGCTGCTGTAGGTGTCGGGTCAGATACCGTCAGAACTGGGCAATATACTCAATCATAGGTCCAATGAGTAATGAGTACAAGGAGATGAAGACCTACCCTGATCTAGATGTGAAACACTGCACGAACAGGTGGGCAATGTAGAGCGTCAGCGAAACACGATAACAACGTGTGTGTCGAACGAATGGTGACTGACAACCTGGGTCCCCAGATCCCTGGTAAGTCCCCCCGTGATCAGTGGACCGCCAGCCATATGGCGGACAGGGGTGACCTTGTTCTTCCCGATGGGTATGACTATGCATAACCTGGCATTTAGCTGTAGGCCTTGTCCTGACAGCAGATATCCATATCTGTGAGGCCCCTTTCAAGGATATCTGTGTCAGATGTCCGTCCCACTATGGCACCTGGTTGCAGTCATCTACAAACAATGTCAGCCCTAACCCCTGTGTGTGCTTGTACTTTGGAAATGTAGATGTAGAAAGAGTGGACCCAGGGCAGAGCCCCGTGGCAGTCCGCCTGTGACAGGCAGTAAGTCTGACATGCTGCCAGCAACTATGACGGCGTGGGTTGTGTCACCTAGCCAGTTTGCAACCCATCCCACGATGCGTGTTCACATCAAGCCGATGACTTTATGAATGATACCCGAGGGGGGTATTGTGTTGAAGGCCTTTGACAGGTCGAGGTAGGCTGTAAGGACTGCATGACCCTCATCAATGGCCCTGATGACAGTCCCTAAAATGTCAACCAGGTTATAAGCATGATCTGCCCCTGACCAAGCGAAATGGGTTGTATGCAAAGTATGCAGGTCCGTAAGTCGTCATCTATGGCCTGCAGTATGATCCTTCCCCATGTCTTTCCTGATAAGGAATCCCAGGCTAATGGGACGGTAATAACCAGGGTCAGTGGAGGCACTGCCCCTGTGAAGTGGGACTACAGTCGCCGCGCCACAACTTGGGTACGTTACCCGAGGTGAAGCTAAGATCAGACAGCTGTCCTAACTGTGGGTCTAATTCCTCAATGAGATCGCGTAGTACACAATCAGGACACCAGCTGTTCCCATGGATGCTGTGTTCACTACCTTGGAGAGAGCATGTACCACCTGTGCGTTACAGAACATTCGGGTGCCACAATCCGCTGGTACAGACATCTCTCCATGTGGGGGGGAGGGGGTGGAGATGTTTTCACCGAACCTGTCAGCCAGTATGTTGGCAATGTGTGTATGTTCAGTACACTTCACATCATTGTGAACCCAGTCAGACCATATCTGGGAGTTACCTCCCAGGTGTCCGGCATAGCTAATGAAGGCCGTATGATTGTCTGTCGAGTCCTTGGAGATATATCTGTGTAACCTGCCCTGGATTATGTCATGACAGCTTGTAGCTCTTCACGTATAATGAGCAAGGGTGTCATACCTCACAAGGAGTCAGCTCTGTCATGTAGTAGCCACTTCCTGTCATCGTACAGAGTGGGTATGGCTGGGGTACACCACACCGGATGCTTGGCATTGGTACAAAGAACCACAGTTGGGTAAGGGAATGCCTGATCCATGCAGTCCTGTAGGTGCCGGTAGAAGGCATATGTAAGTGACGCAGTGGCCTGAGTAATGTCGACCACTGGCTAAGGGTCCCTAAAGGAGACCACAGTAGTGTTCAGAATTGTGAATCCGGCCTTTGAGAACGCCATGTGTATGTTAACCGGCACCACCCACAGCACTGTATGTCAATAGCAGACGCTATTGTCCAAATAACATAAGATCAACTTTATTGTTAAAATATGTATCATTATTCATTTAGTGATATGTTTCTGCTAATTACATTTGCAAATGCCCATTAAGACCGGGCCAAAGTGCTCGTGATCTACCTGTTATGGTGGTGTCAGTCTGACAAGAAAGTGGCGATACTTCCCTACTAGGACCTCTGGGGATTATTTAAAGCAGTTGTTAACCGGCATCATTGGATGTACACCATTTGGTGTCAGTTTGGGAGAACCTGCCTTACGTAGCACTACACACTATGGGTAGTCAAGCAGACATCCGCGAATGGGAACATACAGCAGCAGTCAAAACCACTGGCCACATGGACACAGTCCAACAAGTTCTATACTTTACATATGCACATTGGTGTCCATTGTAGGACCCAAAATTGCCCGTCACGGAATACCATCCAGCCTTCATCGTCCAACCAGGAGAAGCGACAGTCGTGAGCACGGCACAGCTAGATATATGCACCACCTGCGTGTTTAATGTTGATGACAAGTGTCCATGAAATGCAGGACATATGAACAGAAAACCACGGACTGTCGAGTCCATAGATGTTCGTCCACATCCCAGTCCGCACACATGAAGGATGTGTAATGGGTACTGTCGAGGGTTTCAGCCATGGGATCGTGGGTATGCAGAAATGGTGCTCGGTGTTGTTTGGCAGATAATCCGTTGTCCCGCCCCATGGGAGGGATGTGGGTGTAGCACATGCCTCACTCCCCACGAATAATGCAAAGCATCCACTGGATATTGCTAAATGCAGGTGTGAAATGTGTACAGCCCAATACCAGTGTCCAGTAGGCAATTCCCATGGGTGGACAAGCGTACGAGCAAGATGGCACCCATACCTGCAAACCTGGTGGAAGTACGCAGCTGCAGTAAGGCATAACACAGGAAATACAGATAGGGACTACAGTAGACACACCCCATAGAAATCCAGACCGCCGTCACTACCGTCGTGCACAGCACTCAATCCGCCAGCAGGGGAATGGGGATCACCCACTTCCATACTGCGGAACAAATGGGCGACCTGTGGAACATATATTAATGGCACACCAACAACGTCAACTAGGAAGGTTATAGTATGGTTAAACAATGGCGTTCACAGTGATGAAGAACATCTGTCAATGAATAAACAGGATCTACATGTGTTGCTGGTGTTATTATGACACTATAGTGGCGGATATGTCCTATTGGGCCTTATGAGGTTTATTGAAAGCAGTCGCTAACCTGCATCCGTGGATGGACACCATTTGTATTCAGTTATGAAACACCTGGTTTCCGTAGCACTACATATTATGGGTAGTCAAACAGACATCCCCGATTGGGGAACATACAGATGCAGCCAAAACCACTGTCCAGATGGACACAGTCCAACAAGTTCTACACTTTACATATGCACATTGGTGTCCATTGTAGGACCCAAAAATTGATACTATCGAACAACATGCAGCCATCATCGTTCCAGCAGAAGAAAAGCGACAGCCGTGACTACGGCACAGCTACACATATGCACCACCGGCGTTATTAAGGTTGATGACAAGTGTCCATGAAATGCAGGACATATGGACAGAAATCCCCAGAGTCCAGAGTCCATACAAGTGCGTCCACATCCCAGTCCCGCACACATGAAGGATGTGGAATGGGTACCGTCGAGTGTTGCAGCCATGGGATCCTGGGTATGCAGAAACAGTGCTCGGTGTTGTTTGGCAGATAATCCATTGTCCCGCCCCGTGGGAGGGATGTGGGTGTAGCATCTGCCTTACTCCCACTAATAATGCAAAGCATCCATGGATAATGCTAAATGCAGGTGTGGAATGTGTACAGCCCATACCAGTGTCCAGCAGGCAATTCCCATGGATGGACAGGCGTACGACAAAGATGGCACCCATACCTGCAAACCCGGTGGAATTACACAGCTGCAGTAAGGCATAACACAGGAAATACACATAGGGACTACAGTAGACATACCCCATACAAAGTCGGACCGCCGTGCGAATACTGGCGTACACAGCACTCAATCTGCCAGCAACAAAATGGGGATCACTCGCTGTCATACCGGAAGAAATGGGCGACCTGTGGAACACATACTAATGGCACACGAACAACGTCAACTAGGATATGTAAACTATGGCGTTCCCACTTATAAAGAAAACATGCTTCAATGAATACATAGGGGATCTACATGTTCTGGTGGTGTTATGTTGACAATACAGTGACGGATATGTCCTACTGGGACGTCTGTGGTGTATTTAAAGTAGTTGCTAACCTGCATCTCTGGATGTACACCATTTGTTCTCAGATCTACTAAACCCGGTTTACGTAGCACCACATAATATGGGTAGTTAAACAGACATCCGCGATTGGGGTACATACAGCAGCAGTCAGAACCACTGGCCAGTTGCACACAGTCCAGCAACATCTAACTTTACATATGCACATTGGTGTCCATTGTAGGACCCAAAAATTGTACTTAACAGAATTCCATCCAGCCGTTACCGTCCACCAGATGACATGATAGCCGTGGGTACGGCACAGCGAGACATATGCACCACCAGCGTGTTTAAGGTTGATGACAAGTGTCCATGTAATGCAGGATATATGAACAGTCATTTCCAGATTGCGAGACCATAGTCGTGCGTCCACATCCCAGTCCCGCACACATGAAGGATGTGTAATGGGTACTGTCGAGGGCTGCAGCCATGGGAACCTGGGTATGCGGAAATGGGGCTCGGTGTTGTTTGGCAGATGATCCGTCGTCCGCCCGTGGGAGGGATGTGGGTGTAGCACATGACCTACTCCCCACTAATAATGTAAAGCATCCATCGGAGAATGCTAAATGCAGGTGTGAAATGTGTACAGCCCATACCAGTGTCCAGCAGGCAATTCCCATGGATGGACAAGCCTACGACCAAGATGGCACCCATACCTGCAAGGCCGGTGGAATTACACAGCTGCAGTAAGGCATAACACAGGAAATACAGATGGGAACTACAGTAGACACTCCCCATAGAAATCCATACCGCCGTGCGAATCCCGGCGTACACAGCAACCAAGCTGCTAGCAAGAATATGGGGATCACTCGCTTCCATACCGCGGAACATACGGGCGACCTGTGGAACACATATTAATGGCACACCAACAACGTCAACTAGGAAGGTCATAGGATGGTTAAACTATGGTGTTCCCACTTATAAAGAACATCCTTCCATGAATAAATAGGTTCTACATGTTCCAGCTGTGTTATAATGACAATACAGTGGCGGATATTTCATAATGGGACTTCTGAGGATTAGTTAAAGCAGTTGCTAACCTGCAGCAGTAGATTAACACCATTTGGGTTAATTGTGGAAGGACACGGGTTCCGTAGCACTACATAATATGGGTAGGCAAACAGACATCCGTGATTGGGGAACATACAGCAGCAGTCCAAACCACTGGCCAGATGGACACAGTCCAACATGTTCTACACTTTACATATGCACATCGGTGTCCATTGTAGGACCCAAAATTTATCTCTAGGCAATGGCAACCGGCTGCGATCGTGAGACCCAGAAGAGGTGACAGCCGTGACTACGGCACAGGTAGATATATGCACCACCAGCGTGTTCAAGGGTGATGACAAGTGTCCATGAAATGCATGCCATATGGACAGAGGTCCCCAGAATGTCGAGTCCATGGAAGTGCGTCCACATCCCATTCCGCACATGGAGGATGTGCAATGGGTACCGTCGAGGGTTGCAGCTATGGGATCGTGGGTATGCATAAATGGTGCCTGGTGTTGATTGGCAGATGATCCGTTGTCCGCCCGTGGGAGGATGTGGGTATAGCACATGCGTTACCCCCCACTAATAATGCGAATAATCCACCGGAGAATGCTAACTGCATCTGTGAAATGTGTACAGCCCTATACCAGTGTCCAGTAGGCGATTCCCATGGACGGACAAACGTACGGCCAAGATGGCACCCATAACTGCAAACCTGGTGGAATTACACAGTTGCAGTAAGGCATAACACAGGAAATATAGATAGGGACTACAGTACACACTCCCCATAGAAAGTGAGACCGCCGTGCGAATCCCGGCGTACACAGCACTCAATCTGCCAGCACAAAAAGGAGGATCACTCGCCGCCATACTGGGGAACAAATGGGCGACCTGTGGAATACATACTAATGGCACACCAACAACATCAACTAGTAAAGTCATAGGATGGTTAAACCTTGGCGTTTCCAGTTATAAAGAACACCCTTCAATGAATTAGTGTGATCTACATGTGTTGGTGCCGTTAGTTTTGACAATACAGTGGCGGATATTTCCCATTGGGACGTCTGAGGTTTACTTAAACCAGTTGCTAACCTGCATCCCCGGATCTACACCATTTGCGTTCATGTCAGACAAAACTGGTTTTCGTAGCACTATATAATATGTGTAGTCAAACAGTCATCCGCGATTGGGGAATATACAGCAGCAGTTAAACCCACTGGCCAGATGGACACAGTCCAACAAGTTCTACACTTTACAAATGCACATCGGTGTCCATTGTAGGACCCCAAAAATTGATCCGTACGCCACATCTACCAGCTGCGAGCGAGACCTGAAAGGAATGAACAGCCGTGACTACGGCACAGCTAGAGTTATGCACCACCAGCGTGTTTAAGGTTGATGACAAGTGTCCATGAAATGCTGGACATATGAACAGAAATCCCCAGATTGTCGAGTCCATAGAAGTGCGTCCACATCCCAGTCACGCAAACATAAAGGATGTGTAATGGGTACCATCGAGGTTTGCAGCCATGGGATCCTGGGTATGCAGAAATGGGGCTCGGTGTTGTTTGGCAGAAAATCCATTGTCACGCCCCGTGGGAGGGATGTGGGTATAGCACATGCCTCACTCCCCACTAATAATGCAAATCGTCCACCAGAGAATGCCAAATGCAGCTGTGAAATGTGTACAGCCCTATACCAGTGTCCAGTAGCCATTTACCATGGACGGACAAACGTACGACCAAGATGGCACCCATAACTGCAAACCCGGTGGAATTACACAGCTGTAGTAAGGCATGACACAGGAAATACAGATAGGAACTACAGTAGACACTCCCCATAGAAAGTCAGACCGCCGTGCGAATACCGGCGTACGCAGCACTTAATCTGCCAGCACCAACATGGGGATTACTCGCTGCCATGCTGCGGAACAAATGGGCGACCTGTGGAACACATACTAATGGCACACCAACAACGTCAACTAGGAAGGTCACAGGATGTTTAAACTATGGCCTTCCCACTTATAAAGAACATCCTTCAATGAATCAGTAGGATCTACATGTTTTGGTGGTGTTACGTTTTGACAATACAGTGGCGGGTATTACCCATTGGGACATCTGAGGTGTATTTAAACCATTCGCTACCCTGCATCAGCGGATTTACACCAATCGGGTTCATTTCAGAATAAACAGGTTTCCGTAGCACTACATAATATGTGTAGTCAAACAGACATCCGTGATTGGGGAACATACAGCAGCAGTCATACCCACTGGCCAGATGGACACAGTCCAACAAGCTCTACACTTTACATATGCACATAGGTGTCCATTGTAGGACCCCAAAAATGTATCCGTACGCAATGTCAACCGGCTGCGATAGAGACCCAGAAGAACTGACAGCCATGACTACGGCACAGCTACATATATGCACCACCAGCATGTTTACGGTTGATGACAAGTGTGCATGAAATGCAGGACATATGATTAGAAATCCCCAGATTGCCGAGCCCATAGACGTGCGTCCACATCCCATTCCCGCACACATGAAGGATGTGCAATGGGTACTGTCGAGGGTTGCAGCCATGGGATGGTGGGTATGCAGAAATGGGGCCCGGTGTTGATTGGCAGATGATCCGTTGTCCCGCCCCGTGGGAGGGATGTGGGTATAGCACATGCGTTACCCCCCACTAATGATGCGAATTATCCACCGGAGAATGCTAAATGCAGCTGTGGAATGTGTACAGCCCTATACCAGTGTCCAGTAGGCAATTCCCATGGACGGACAAACGTACGGCCAAGATGGCACCCATAACTGCAAACCCGGTGTAAGTCTACAGCTGCAGTAAGGCATAACACAGGAAATGCAGATAGGGACTACAGTAGACACTCCCCATAGAAAGTCAGACCGCCGTGCGTATACCGGCGTACACAGCACTCAATCTGCCAGCAAGAAAATGGTGATCACTCGCTACCATACTGCGGAACAAATGTGCGACCTGCGGAACACATACCAATGGCAAACCAGCAACGTCAACTAGGAAGGCCATCGGATCTCTGAAGTATGTCGTTCACGCTTATCAAGAACATCCTTCAATGAAATAATAGAATCTACATGTTTTGGTTGTGTTATTTTGACAATACAGTGGCAGAAATTCCCTAATGGGACATCTGAGGATTACTTAAAGCATTTCCTAGCCTGCATCATTGGATTTACACCATCTGGGTTCAGTCTGGAATAACCTGGTTAACGTAGCACTACACAATTCGGGTAGCAAGCAGACATCCGCGATTGGGGAACATACAGCAGCAGTCAAACCCACTGGCCAGATGGACACAGTCCAACACGTTCTACACGTTACATATGCACATTGGTGTTCATAGTAGGACCCCAAAGATCCATCCGTATGCAATGTCAACCAGCTGCGATCGAGAGACCCGGAAGAACTGACAGCCGTGACTACGGGACAGCCAGACATATGCACCTCCAGCGTGTTCAAGGTTGATGACAACTGTCCATGACATGCAGGACATATGAACGGCAATTCCCAGAATGTAGAGTCCATAGAGGTGCGTCCACATCCCATTCCCGCACACATGACGGATGTGTAATGGGTACCGTCGAGGGTTGCAGCCATGGGACCCTGGGTATGCAGAAACGGGGCTCGGTGTTGTTCGGCAGATAATACGTTGTCCCACACCGTGGGAGGGATGTGGGAGTAGCACATGCCTTACTCCCCACTAATTGTGCAAAGCATCCACCGGATAATGCTAAATGCAGGTGTGAAATGTGTACTGCTCTATATCAGTGTCCAGTAGGCAATCGCCATGGATGGACAAGCGTAGGACCAAGTTGGCACCCATACCTGCAAGCCTGGTGGAATCACACAGCTGCAGTGAGGCATAACACAGCCAATACAGATAGGGACTACAGTAGACACACCCCATACAAAGCCGGACCACCGTGCGAATACCGGCGTACACAGCACTCAATCTGCCAGCACCATAATGGGGATCACTCGCTTCCATACCGCGGAAGAAATGGGCGACCGGTGGAACACATACCAATGGCACAAAAACAACGTCAGCTAGGAAGGTCATAGGATGGTCACACTATGGCGTACCCACTTATGGGGAACATCCTTCAGTGAATTAATAGGATTAATGTCAATTGACCATGGAATACACCTAAGCAACATCAAAGAACCGTTGGCACCTTATGGCACACAATCCAAAACACACATAGGTAGATGAAACAGTCAACGTAGACATTGTCCACGACAGGTCACATATGGCATACAAAGGTTACGTCATGGACATGTAAGCGCTTCCACCCGTAGGCTCCGTCAGACTTACACATGACATAGAAGCATCCAGGCTTTAAATATCCCCCCTTACACTTTCATTGGTTAATTTCACAGCAAACAATGAACATGTAACCACAGCATAGAAAGCACAGACGCAATGTTAACTACACACACATATATTAACATCCCAGAAAACATCCTAGTAACACATGTATTACATGATATTGTACTATGCCTAATACTCATCAACCAAAGATCTAACAATATATATAGAAGATATGCATATCATACCAATGTAATACAGTGGTACACGACTGAAAGAGTGGACTAATGTGTGTTAACTGCATATCTGTACCTAAAATACATCCCTGTCACGGGGGTTTAAGCCACCTGCATCTCAAAAGAGGCTTCAGCAGTGTTTCAGCGGTCAGCCCTGGTGTGTGGTCAACCCTCCACCTAATAACCCATCCAAATCCGCATTCTAAAGCATAGTTGATGAGGTCCCCCCTCTGGTATTATAACCTAGCCGTCGTAAAACAACGAATGTAGACGTATGCCTTGTGATGTGCTCATAGCCGGCCGTAGGCATACGCCAATCCTGCGGCTGGCCAGGGCGCCGCACTAGTAGGGCCACCTGTCTAGTAGGTGTGTCATGTAGGTATACCAGGATGGGGGCACCATGTGTTGTGGTGGTGTGCGCCATGGAGCCCCACAGCCTAGGGCAGCAGTCGATCTAAGGCCGCTGCCGTAGGAGGGGTATTACGGTCTGCAGGTATGTGCAGACGTGCACATGAAACAGCGGTCCACAAGGATTACCCATAGTGGCGACACCTGCACAGATGGCTATAGCGGGACACACACACGACCATGCATACAGCACAGTTAGACATACGCACACCATAAATAGGCAATTACACACAAGGCTTATGGCGTGTACGGGTACAGTGTCAGTACAGCACGGATAGCTGTCTGCCACGATATCCAGCAGATGTCTCTAGGGTGGTCTGGAATACGGACGGTGCATGGACAATGAGTGGATATGCAATGTACCACAGTTCTATGTGTCAGCCGTGCAGATATGCGATACATGGGACAGACAGCTGTCCATGCAAGAGCAGCACTCCGGGCACAACATAGGTACGTACATATACAATGACAGAGATACAGATGGACACATGTGGCAAGCCCGTGCGTGTAATGTACACAGCACCACCCCAACACACCATAGCAGGGTGCACATGGAGAACACACTACGGAGGTCGCCAACCACAGCAGGCACACATGCAGTCCACGAGCTGCGTCTCACCATACACAAACACAGGGATGGCGGCAGGATATGAGTGTTCTGCGTAAACCTCAAAGCCATACCCTATGAACCCATGCAGCTGGGAGCATGGACACACACACACATGTGCCAGGCATGGTGATTGACCACACCCCCACATACCCAACCGCACAACAGTATGACACAGGTATGGAACGCGCTACGTGGACCACCGAACACACCACCGTCAGAGGCACATGTACAGGTGGGTGACAACATCCGTAAAGGAATGGCCGCCGATAGCCAAGGTATGTGTTGCCAAGCATCTAAAATAACTCCACTCTACTAGGGAAGCTGTGAACACATACACCACACACACACACACGGGGAAGGGGCGGGAGTCTAACGTACGCCTACCTACATGACCTCACTACAGCATGAAGCATTTACAGAACGCGCTACCGAGATTACTGAGCACAGTGCTGTCAGAGGCATACTTCTAGGCGGGTGACATCACCCGTAATGGAATAGCCGGCAATGGCAAAGGTATGTGTTGCGAAGCGTCTAAAAGCATATTCCTCTGCAGAGGCAGCTGGAAACACACACACACACACACACACACACACACACACACAGACAAGGGCCGGGAGTCGAACCTACGCCTACCTACATGAACTCACTACAGCATGAAGCATTTACAGAATGCGCTACCGAGATTACTGAGCACAGCGCTGTCAGAGGCATACTTCTAGGTGGGTGACATCACCCGTAATGGAATAGCCGGCAATGGCAAAGGTATGTGTTGCGAAGCATCTAAAAGCATATTCCTCTGCAGAGGCAGCTGGAAACACACACACACACACACACACACACACACAGACAAGGGCCAGGAGTCGAACCTATGCCTACCTACATGAACTCACTACAGCATGAAGCATTTACAGAATGCGCTACCGAGATTACTGAGCACAGCGCTGTCAGAGGCATACTTCTAGGCGGGTGACATCACCTGTAATGGAATAGCCGGCAATGGCAAAGGTATGTGTTGCGAAGCGTCTAAAAGCATATTCCTCTGCAGAGGCAGCTGGAAACACACACACACACACACACACACACACACACACACACACACACACACACACAGACAAGGGCCGGGAGTCGAACCTACGCCTACCTACATGAACTCACTACAGCATGAAGCATTTACAGAATGCGCTGCAAAGATTACTGAGCACAGCGCTGTCAGAGGCATACTTCTAGGCGGGTGACATCACCCGTAATGGAATAGCTGGCAATGGCAAAGGTATGTGTTGCGAAGCGTCTAAAAGCATATTCCTCTGCAGAGGCAGCTGGAAACACACACACACACACACACACACACACACACACACACACACACACACACAGACAAGGGCCGGGAGTCAAACCTACGCCTACCTACATGAACTCACTACAGCATGAAGCATTTACAGAACGCGCTACCGAGATTACTGAGCACAGCGCTGTCAGAGGCATACTTCTAGGCGGGTGACATCACCCGTAATGGAATAGCTGGCAATGGCAAAGGTATGTGTTGCGAAGCGTCTAAAAGCATATTCATCTGCAGAGGCAGCTGGAAACACACACACACACACACACACACACACACAGACAAGGGCCGGGAGTCGAACCTACACCTACCTACATGAACTCACTACAGCATGAAGCATTTACAGAATGCGCTACCGAGATTACTGAGCACAGCGCTGTCAGGAGGCATACCCCTAGGTGGGTGGTATCATCTGCAGAGGCAATGCGGCCGATAGGGAATGAAGACAGAGTGCGCAGTCACACAGCCTGTTACCATCCCAAGGTGGCCATACAGTAACACGGTAGTGCTGCAGTCGGGAATCCCAAATAACTACGGAGCAGTACATCACGACATGAATACGGGATGCACCACAGTACAGTATACCCTATCAGAGGGCATCCGGCGTGCAGGATGTAAGCAGCCAATGTGGCATGTCAGCCATATATGGGTCACCTGGATGGTCACCATGGCTATGCAGGATGTCAATGGCCATGGCTACACGCTTAGTAGCAGACATCGGTGCCAACTGTCGTGTGTACCCCCGACTGGTGTACTGGCCATGCCTCTCACACCCAGCGGTTGCGAAGGGGAGACAGACATGCTCACGGGGTATCAACGCAGTCGGCCGCGGTGTGCACTGTACTGTGTCTCCATCTACACAGCTGCTTACTGGGCATGCTCAGACACTTAGAATCGGCACAGTGCAGACAGGCATACACATGGGGCGACGGCATGGGAGGCAGACTGTGGACCGTCGTGTGTCCAGCCACACAACAGCTACCCGCCCATGCCACAGACGTGGCAGTTGGGGAGGGGAAACAGGCATGCACCCGGGGTATCAATGCAGACGGGCGCGGTGTGCACTGTACTGTGTCTCCATCTACAGAGCTGCTTACTGGGCATGCTCAGACACTTAGAATCGGCACAGTGCAGACAGGCATACACATGGGGCGACGGCATGGGAGGCAGACTGTGGACCGTCGTGTGTGTCCAGCCACACAACAGCTACCCGCCCATGCCACAGACGTGGCAGTTGGGGAGGGGAAACAGGCATGCACCCGGGGTATCAATGCAGACGGGCGCGGTGTGCACTGTACTGTGTCTCCATCTACACAGCTGCTTACTGGGCATGCTCAGACACTTAGAATCGGCACAGTGCAGACAGGCATACACATGGGGCGACGCCATGGGAGGCAGACTGTGGACCGTCGTGTGTGTCCAGCCACACAACAGCAACCCGCCCATGCCACAGACGTGGCAGTTGCGGAGGGGAAACAGGCCTGCTCCCGGGGTATCAATGCAGACGGGCGCGGTGTGCACTGTACTTTGTCTCCATCTACACAGCTGCTTACTGGGCATGCCCAGACACTTAGAATAGGCACAGTGCAGACAGGCATACACATGGGGCGATGGCATGGGAGGCAGGATGTGGACCGTCGTGTGTGTCCACCCACACAATAGCGACCCAGCCATGCTCACACACGTAGTATGTGCTACGCGCCGTCCGGCATGCAGATGGAGTGCACACACCGCAAGTCACGGCCAGGTAAACCCGTGCACACGCGCAGGGTGGACACACATGCAGTCACACGTACACACACAGATGACAGCACAGGCGTCACGAGTGCAGGCTGAACATGTACACACCGTAGTGTACACCGTAGCTGCTATGCCAGCACCATGTCATCGGTGCAGCAGTATGCCTCACGGTCCAGGAACTGCATGTGACATATGTCCAGAAGACTATGTGGTGGTGTACGTCTGTCGTGCAGAGTACACATGTACTGTCAATGATCCCACAGGTGTGATGTAGTCCACCCGTGCGGTACACGGACAGGCATGCTCCACACATACCACGGGCCTGACACAGGTATGACACATGACTGCAGCTATACCACAGTGAAACAATGTCCGGATATGTGACATATGTGATTTCCTGGCTGTGTGCATAGACTGCACGCAGGACACATACGAAGCCTGTGATGTACCACATGCATGACACAGGCGTACGCGGTGATACACACACGAAGGGAAGGCAGGTACATGTCTGTGGTATGCACCCCCTACAGGGTGTAGCGGTGTTCACAGGGACACATACCCTTGTACAGTTCACCTGTGACAGCTGTGATACCACACCACAGTCCATGTCCCATGTATGTTGACACACATCACAATGTAGCAATGCATACACACATGGCAACATGGGATACATGTGACACGTGTACTGTGCACGGTGCAGCCATGCAGGGGTGGTGTCTGGTGTCCGTAGCACAGTTGCAACCCCCTCCCACATGCATACCCATCATGGGGGCCGTCATATGGTGGCATAGTAACAGCACGCATGGCAGTCTGTGTGTACACCATTTGTTTAAACACCTGTCCACATGCATGTGTGCAGGTGCTGGTCACACGTGTGACACACACCATCCTACCCTGCCATGTGCATACAGTCTGCTATGTCGCCTTGACATGACAGCGCTGCCATGATGCATACCCATCGGCCATGCGGGATCGATCATATGTCACATTGCTACTGTAACCCCTACCACCTCCCACGTGCAGATATTAGCACAGCTGCTAGATACACTGGTACGATGCAGGATGCACCACATACCGCTGCACACCTGCACACATCCCATGTAGTGGGTGTGGCATTCCTAGCACTAACACGTGTGCAGGAATGTGTGCCCATGTATGCCACAGATCGGGGGGACTATATGCCACGTGCCACACATCACTGTACACCATGGTAGAGATCTGCACCTACCTCAGTGCGGGGTGCATCGATGTGGATGGCGTAGTACATGCAACACGTCAACCCTCCGTGTAGACATGTGTGGCCACCACCATGTCAGTGTGTCAACATGTGTGTATGTCTGCTGCCTGTTGAGAGGGTGTATTCAGATATCGTGTTGTGACTGGACACTGACCACACAGGGTGACCATCCCGTAGTGGTGCTGCATTGTACAGCCCTATCATTGCCATACCCGTGAGCCTTACTGGCCACTTGTGCAAGACCACCCCCTGTGACATGGCGCGTCGGTGCATTGTCATGTGAGGGTGCCGACCACACAGACAGGTGTCCCCATCTGTACACAATGGTGTGTGTGCCATAGAGGTGTACGCCCCGTGAATACGGGAATATTCCTGTACCGGTACAGCATCCGACTGTCGAACACTGTGCACCACAGCTGACAGGTGACACCTGCGGACAGTAGCCAGCACACTGCGTATGACACCTGCAGAATGTCACCATACCTGTACTGTGTCATGCCATGCATGTGATGTCTCTGTCCACCGTAGCCTGTGGCACCGACCACAGGCGTCAGGTGCAGTATATGTGTGGACATGTGCGTCATGTACCGTGTAAGCAACGTTACACTGTATCTGGCTCCGTGCTCCGCAGGTGTATGTGTATGACTTCACCTCTTGCAATCCCAACTGTCTGTCCTCTATATCACTAAAGCTCTGCACCTGCTCCCATACTATTCCTACAGAGATAAAGTACATGCATACTAAATGGAGTACTACACTGGCCTAGAATTCCCTTGTGTGCCCACTTCCCTATAGGTGCCTTCTGAACCGGTTACACAGCAAATGTATTCACATTCTCTGGCATGTCGAAGGGTCAATTGCTAGCGACCTCTCCTGTTCAGATGGTGAATCTGGGCGTCCTGGCCACTGTTACAGGTGCCTCATGGACACGGACAAGCCGCACCTCCCCCAATGAACATGATACATGTGACAGACGCAACTATATAGCCAGACAGGGGGCTGTGCTCTCTCAAACCATGACCGGAAAGTCCACGCGGGAGGGGAAGGACACCATGCTCACCACATACCCAGTGTCACATGTGACTATCGCAAATGCCAATCAAACACATGAACACACTAAGACATACCTGGAGGCACTGTAAGACATGTCACGAACCTAACGAGCACTGTGAAGCAGACACACAAGCTACTGCCCCCACAAGACATAGGACAGGCAACACATACGTCTCAACGTCTGTGTGCTACACTGTCGAACCCCACAGGCGACACACACACTGCCAGACACACCTGTCATGGGTGACGCCACTGCCAGACACACCGACGTCCCACACACCACACTGAACAAGGGAATGATTACAGTATGCTGCCTGCCGGGCGCTGGAATACGCCACATAACACACGCACTCAGGTCACTCCGCAGCATGTGCAGGTATGACGCAGTAATTGGCCATGCTGGTGTCAACGACTGGTGGCATACCGCCCTGGGATACATTACAGGAGACATAGAGGGCCACTCAGATTGTGTAGGCCAGGCCGGCATGTCCCTGACCCTGGACAGTATCCCACCCTCATCAAGTATGATGCCGCTATACTGGCTCAATGTGGTCACCCCTGATAATGTGCCTGTTTAACGGTGTCAGTCTGAGGGGATCCGGATCCCTCATACCTGGGATGACATGCTTGGCACGCCACGCCCCTTCGCATGGTATGGCTGGCAGCTGTCGCCCCCGGTCTTCAAGGGTTTGGCGAAGGCACCTGCCACCCCCACAGTGCTCACTGCAGGCACGGCTGGAATGATAGACATGCCACCCTACACTACAGGCCTGGAGAACACACAGGATAATACTGCTCACTGCCAGTGGTCTACGGCCAAGCTGCACACCCTCAAATGCCCTCCTCAGTGTGGAGGACATTGATGTCAGTGCTGTGACTGAAACATCGGTCAGGGCTGCTGAGAGCACCCCAGCACTATCGGGTCATACCCATATCACGCGTTCAGGACCATAACCCGGACCTAACACAGAAGGGGAGGTGTCTCCATTTCCATGACAGATACACACACCTCCATGTTGGCAGAGATGCACGTAGCAGTGGGGAATATCCAGGTGCATTTCACCATGGTTAGGACTGCCCTACTGTTTGTTGCATGCTACAGACCACCCTCCCAGACCCAGGATACCTGCACAGCCATCCTGAAGACACTGGTGAGTGTGAATGCTCTCACAACACTGTCATATTGGGTGACAACAACCACCCATACATAGACCGAGAACATTACCCAGGACACAACAACCTACGCCAAACGTCCCAGGTGTTCACACACCTGACTGCTGTGGAACACCCATGCACCATACCCACAAGGGGGTGACGTATACCAGTTCTGCTCATCACACATGGGGAGGATATGCTCCACACAGGATGTACATCCCTCAATGGTGATGTCGGACCGTATAGTGACTCCACTGGTGATCCGCATTCTGCACCCAACACCGGCATGGGAGACCAAAGTGACGACCTCTCCACAGCGAACAACACACGTCATACGACCAGTGTGGTACCCTACAAGGCCTCCATGCCAGTGGTAAACACAGGCCTCACTGCTGAAACCCTTACAAATGCCTTCTATGAGCACCCCCAGGGATGTCTGCACCAAGCGACCCTGATAACATCAGGACCTTGTCCACTGAAGGCAGGCACATGGTCTGGTGGACCCCAGCCATTGACAAACTGTACCACAACAGTTGGAGCTAATACATGACAGAGCAACATCAGTACCAGGGAAGGCATCACTGATTAATACCGGCGTTAACATACGATCACACATACAATCATCCAAGGCCGCTTGTGGGAGTGGTACTGCAGAGCACACATAAGACAACCATAGGGCCTTCCTTAGCTGTGGTAGGGACATGGGTGGGAGCACACAGTCATGCCCGGAATTACTCCAGAATGGTACAATGATCACTGAACCCACAGACATTGACAACAAACCAGCGGACATGTTCCATGCATACATCTACCCCCCCACCCCCGAAGAGGGAACCTGTCTGTCCCACCAGAGTCTAGCCTCCCAAACATCCCGTATGCCCAGGAGAGATCTGATATCAGTTAAGCTGTGAACACAGCACCAATGGGACCAGATGGTGTCCCTGGCTGTGTGCTACACAACCTCATTGAGGCCCTCGCCCCACACATAAGGCCGCTGTGTCATCCTAGGCTTACTACGGGCTAGGTCCCCGCTGGATGGCATATGGCAACTGTGGTCCCACTACACCAGGGTAGTGCTCTTATGGACTGTAGACATCCCTGCCCTAACAGCTTGACAAGCCTTGTCTGCAAAGCTGTGGGGAGGTCCATACTGGAGCCCATAGATACAGACAGTGGTGTACAGCCAATACCGGAACATACCCACATCGACTTAGTCAAGGGCAGATCCAACCTCCCAAACCTGCTCGACCTGTCTGGAGGGGTCACTAAGGCCATTGATGGCGGTACGTCGGTTTGCACAGACTACCATGACCTGGCGGGTGCGTTGAGACAACACTCCACGTGGGCAGCATGGAAAGGCTCACTAGCGTACATGTGGAGACATATGTCACGCAATGGTTTCCCAACTGGATGGAGGTCACACCACACAGGGTTTGTGTTCCTGGTGCCATGTCAGTCGCCAAGCTGGTCTCGACTGGTGGCCCACAGGGCTCAATCCTGGGCCACCTCCTGTGCAGCATTCACCTTCCAATGTGCATGCAAACATAGGGGGATTGTGGCAGACAAGGTATGCAGATGACTGCACACCAGCCACCATACTCAACACCCCATCAGACACGGACATCCACCTGGGGTCTCATAGAAATGGATAACTGGTGCCAGAGCCATGGCCTGATGCTACATGCCAGGGAAGGTGTTGACCTACCCAGTGTGTAAGACATGTTCACCCCGACTTACCATAAAGGTGGTGATCCATTAGACATGGTGGACGTGATCAGGGACATGGGTACAACACCTGTTGGTAACCTCTGTCGACACTCACATTGCCAATGTGGTTGGGAAAACATTCCACTGTGGCCACCTGTTCAGGAAGGGATTCACATCCACATCAGGGGAGTTCATTGTACCCCTGTACTCTTCACACATCAGACCAATGATTGCATACAACGCCACATCTGGGATGTACCTAACCTGACACCTGCAGCACTGGAAAGGACCGCAAACGTTCCACAACACAGGGATGAAGGTGCAGAGACATGTGTCACACGCTGCCCGAGCGAGGGGACTCCGGTTGTATACCTTCTCAGCCCGTCTGCTCTGAGGTGATCTGTTCCTGTCATACACGGCCATGTCCGACCTGGGTGACACGGACATGTTCCACCTGCTAGGCTCCAAGCAAACACGCGCACAGATGCAACGGACAGACACCTCAACACGGACATCAATAGGACGTGCTGGGGGGACAGGGTCATCGCCCAGAGACCCCCTACAACATGGAAAGGATTCCCAGCCCATGTGAAGCAGAGCCACTGACTGACTTTGTCCAAGAGTAATCCTGACGTGTGGATGTGTGATCGTAGGTATGCACCAGGCATCATGTCTGTGTCACTGCTGGACAGAGGGACAGTGAACCGATGGATGTAGTATCCTCATCCTAAGGGGTGGTGACAGCCACACACACACTCTGGCTAGGCTTACACATGCCGTAGGGCACATAGGCTGGTACGTACCTATGCGCCTATGTACCTATGTAAGGGTCCATGCAGGTTGCGGGTACCTGTGGTATGCTGATATTGCCAGATGTGCCTATGGGTTACCCACAGCTACTCATGGGGGACTGATAACAGTGCTCCCAGTAGACACATGCCAGTACACCATATTTGGCATTCAGGTTAACAGAACCAACATGGTGCTACACATGTAACCGCCACGCATACTGTGTACACAGATCAATGTATGCTGCACCTGCACTACATGGTATATCTGCTGCATGATGTCGGTACACAACCCACGTCACATACGCACCTGTCACCTGCCATACACAACCACTGCAACATACACATCGCGCACTATGCAGACACAGGTATCACATACACCTCTCACTATCTTGTCCACCCTGTGCATCAGAATATGTTTGCATAACCGTGCACCGATGGTGTTGAACACGGTGCTGCGGCAGAGGCTTCATCATATGCACAGGGTGATATGTGTGCCAGGGGCATAGGCTGTACCAATGGATGACATCATGTGTGTGTGTAAGGGCCGGTGCATATACTGGGCCTGACTGTGCAGTATGCATGTGGATGTGGTGGAGCCCTACAGTTGTATCTGCTGTGTGTGGGTATGTGTGTACACAGTCCAGCCATCTGTGATGCCTACACGGGGTATACTTGGCAGCCCCAGACTGTACAGTGCAGGTTGTATGGCTCACTGTGTCCGCCTGCGGCCACGTGACCCGTTCCTGCCTGGGGTCGCACGGGCACTACCGGGTGGAGGTATGGAGTGGCCACTCTCCAATGATGCATGTCCGCTGGAACCGTGTCCATGCTGGGACCGGCCAGGGCCACGTCCACGTGGCCTGCTGTGTCCTGGTGTGGTTGGTGTAGCGGCAGCTGCACTACTGCTGCTACCAGCACTGTGTGAGTGGGCATGAGAGGTGGCACGCACACGTCGACCTGCACTAGGTGGTGTTGCTGGCCTACGGCCACGTGTCCTACACTTCACCCCTACCAGGTGTTCCAGCACAGACAGCACACGCTCACGGATTGACATGCCTCGGTCGAGGATTCCAACCATCTCACCTAATCTCCTATCCAGAACATCGGCAAGCTGCTGTTGAGCATTTGCCAATGACTGGATGTTCTCATTTAAGGAACAGATTGCGGCCCTCTGCAACCTCTGCCCTTCTTGGTTCTGCCATTCGGCATGTGCCTGTGCCGCCATTACAGTCTGAAACATGCATCTGGTGATACCAGCTGCTGCACCCTGTATGGCAGGTGCATGTCTACCAGAGCTCCTCCTACAAGCAGCACCGGCCACATGCCTGTGTGGCACATCACCAGTCATTACACTGGCAACATGGTGTGTACCCGCACCTTCTCCAGCCACCACACACACCTGCTCAGTGCCAACAGACGTTGACTGTCCTTCCTCTATGGCCAACGGTGATGTGGTATGTGTCGGCATCTGAACCATGTGCGGAGATGAAGGGGACATAGGTGGGATGTTAACCAATGGTGCAGCTTCTGCCCGTGACGACCCTGCCTGTGCCTCATGCACATGGTCATCACCGCTAGTATCTGTGGGGACACTAGCATCAGATGGACCGCAGGAGGGGAACGCACCTACAGCACCTGTGGATACAAAGACATACTGTAAGATACATTACACACACGCAGACACACACGCAGACACACACACACACAGACACACACACAGACACACACACACACACACATGCGGAGACACACACACGCTGACACACACACGCAGACACACACACATGCAGACACATCATGCATGTGATGTTGCAGGTGGCATGCAGCATTCCCACACCACAGCTCAGTGAATGCAGGCCAGACATTAATACTGGTAGTATGCATACTGCCCTGGGGTGCACACTACATCAAGCAGGTGTCATTACAGTAGGCTTGCAGTACACACATTCATGGTAGTTTGCATGCATCACCGTGATACACCGTGTGGCCACAGGCAGGTTAACACTACACATGGCTGGCGTCACTTTGTCACGTACACCACAAACATGTGTGATAACATCTGGACATGTGACAATGGTGTCCCACCACATGCACCACATCAAACTGGATGTCACAGTGTGGTGTTATGTGTACAGGCTACAGATAGAATGCATGTGTAACAAGGATTTCTGTGCAGGTGTGGTTGGTGTGAGCTGTGTACATAGCTGTACAGTGGGGAGTACGAGCACTATGCCACTGCATGGCAGGAAGACACAGGTATGTTTCTGTGCGATGCATAACATGGACGCATTGCATTGCCATGTCTGCAACACAGTCATGCTGTTCCACAGCATGTATATGGTGGACATTGGAAGCACCTCCAGTGGCTGCTGACAGGCATTTCGTTTGTCTGGTGTGCCACATCAGATGTACAGGGGGTCCACTACAGCTATGATCGCAGTATGTGTGGACAGGGTGCAAAGATGACTACCCAATGCAGATGTACTGTGTGGCAACATGCCTGTGGGTATCACCCATGGCCATGTTTGACTGGGTCATGGACATTTGTGTGTGATGGGCATCGTGTACACATATCTAAGGTGGCCCATGTGACATACACCCGTACTAGTCTGGGGTGTCACATTCCCGAAGGCTATGCAGACATTGTGGATGTCTGCTATGTCATGCGTGGGTCATGTCATGGTGTGACAATGTTGCAGACAGAACACCACGTGCATGGGACATGTCATGTGCCATGTCACAACGTGTGCACACAATGCAGGGGCATAGGTCACATTGGTAACACCTGTGTGCTGGCCAGATCACAGCTCACTATGTGGTACTGTATGCTTACCGCAAAGGCATTCCGATGCATACTACACATGCAGCCATTGTAGAACACCTCCACCATTGTATGCATAGCTGACTGCACATATCACACCGATGGGTTATGTGGTGTCCTGCCGGTGTATACTAACGTTTGTATCTACTGTACATGGGTGGCGTGTGTGTCGGGCGGTGCAACCTGTATACCGTGACTGCAGCGGACCCAGGTGTGCATGTGATACCTGGACACATGGGGATTATCTATACAGTGTAACATGCCTATTACTACCAAGAGTCTCACCTGCGACGGACCCATGTCTGTGCGACACGCCAGAGGTACCTGTAGAGGGGCGACACAACAGTATACACATTATCCATTACTGTAGCCACAGTAAGCACTGTGCATGTCACATCATGTACCTGTGTGGTAGCATGTGTTATGCACATGTCTGCAAACATAACGTAGCATACTGTAGTATGCAGCCTGTGTGGCCATATACCTGGCATGTGTTGGTACATTATGTGGTGTACTATGTCACCCACACCTACGTCAGTTATCATACACACATGCAAGACTGACTTACCAGGCAGCTCCAGTCTCGTTGGTTGGGAGACACCCACCTCCACGATGGCAGCGAGTGTTTCTGCATGTTGCTCCCGGGGTGTCCCCTGACTGGCCAAGAGCTCCTCCGTGTGTGTGAGTGGATGCTGGGTTGGTGGACCACCACCTGTCCCACCTTGTTGTCTGGCGATTGCGGCGGCACGCTGTTTCGAGTGGCAAATTAGGTCTGTGCAGTGTCGGCGGATCTGCTGGTAGGTGTGGTTGTTGCCACCCACGTTGTTCACCCTCCTGCGCATATCCTGCCACAAGTCATCCCGTTGCTGTGCTTGTTGTGGCACATGGCTGAATAGTATGTCGTAGTTGTCGTGGAGCAACGGGATAATCACGTCATCCTCCTGGCGGCTAAAGTCTGGCAGCCGGGAACGTGGCATTATCTGTAAGACATAATGATGGTGACAGGTCACATTTACACTGCTGTACTGGCATACTGCTGGACATACATTGCTATGACATGTACAACATCTGCACAGTAATTTCTGCGATGCATCATGGCAGTGACACAGCTGACGTGTTGCCGCCACACCATTAAGCAGTGGGTTTCATATCATATCTGTGTGTCATCTCATCACACTGTACACACACCATGTTGATGGGAGCCTGCTGTGGACATGTGTACCTGCCTGCGCCTGTGTTCATATCAGTTGGCACGTGTCCCAATGTCACAACAGTTGTACTGTTCACCTGGATGCTGTGTATATGTCAGTATGAATCACGTACGTGGCCATTATGAACGGCAGCGGTGGCACTGCACACATACACATGGACACCTGTACATGCATGTGTTGTGCCATGTACATCTACACAGCAGTGTACGGGTGTTGGCCAACCTGCCACGGCTCACCTGTATTGCACATGTGATACACATGGGACAATGTGTAACCATGTGACATTTGCAGGAAAGGTCATGCATAGCATGTGCGCACGCACGTCATCCACACAAACACACGGCACCTGTGACACCACAGGGTGCATCAGTGCCACATTACTGGTGTGGACGGTTGATAGTGCAAGTGCCATTTGTCCATCGCATCATGTAGGACTGTGATAGCACATGCAGCCTTGCTGAGCAGGGCTTCATGGTATGGCAGGGTATGACACATACATGGCACTGGGATGTGACCCACCTGGGGGGTACTGATATTGGCAGTGTGGCTGTCATTCCATATGTCATTGCTTATGTGTATATGGACAGTACACATGTCTATCAACATGGTGTGGACACTGGCCTTCTGCAAGGTAGGCTGCACGCTACTTGGTGGGGGTGTGTATGGTGCATGCACGTATCGCACATCCATGCATACACATTACCCCTGCAAGGTGCTATGTGCTGCGATATTGTTCAACACAGTGCTGTATGTGCCCACACACTGCTATCCCATGCACATGGATGTTTGCCTGGCCTGACATGGGTACCACATATATCTACGTCCAGTGCCTGCTGCCACCCCCATGTCAGCTGGTGCACCGCACAATGCCATCCCTCCCACGGGGAGTGTGGTGTTGGGCACAGCATGGGTATCCATGTATGGGGACAGGGATGTTCACACAGCAGGGGCACCGATGGTATCGTCGCTCGGACCATACACGTATGACGCACACCTCACACACACAGCCCATTCCGTATGTTGTTCGCAACACTGACACAGCTACACTGCTAGGCCGGGGACATTCCCAGACGTACATACACAGATGCATGCACATCTGTCTGTGGCATGGGCTGAAATAATGGTGGGGTTCGACACATAACGTGTTTGTGTGTGGATGGCGCAGACCTTCTGTGCACATGTCTACACAGTAAGCCTGTTGTACAGTAGGCAGCGGTGATGTGCTGTACACATGTTGATTACGCACATTGTGTTGGTGTCTGTCTGTCCACGGGCCAGTGGAGGGACACACAGGGGTATTAGTGAACATATATGCATGCCACCCTGTACTGCTGTACTGCCAGCTTCTCAGGTGCTACTTTGTCATGGACATGCACACCTTACCCATACAAGTGGTAGTGGTTTGCCACCCGTACACATCTCCTCCTGTGGGTTGCTATGATCCAAACCCTCTTTGTATTGTATGCTCAGGATATGCACCTGTGTGGGGCATGTGGGCATGAAGTGCACTACTAATGCGTACCCGACACACAGCGTGTTTGTGTGTGGATGGCGCCAGACCTTCTGTGCACATGTCCACACACTAGGCCCGTTGTACAGTCGGAAGCGGTGATGTGCTGTACACATGTTGATTACGCACATTGTGTTGGTGTCTGTCTGTCCACGGGCCAGTGGAGGGACACACAGGGGTATTAGTGAACATATATGCATGCCACCCTGTACTGCTGTACTGCCAGCTTCTCAGGTGCTACTTTGTCATGGACATGCACACCTTACCCATACGAGTGGTAGTGGTTTGCCACCCGTACCCATCTCCTCCTGTGGGTTGCTATGATCCAAACCCTCTTTGTATTGTATGCTCAGGATATGCACCTGTGTGGGGCATGTGGGCATGAAATGCACTACTGCGTACCGTTGCACCCATTGCAGACCATGTCACACAGGTACACTGGCAGCCATACACTTCACAGATTGATGACGGTACAACACGTGTTGTACACACATAACACATATCCTGTGGGACATGGTAAGATGTACAGGCATGTACAACAGTCACATACCACTGCTACCCCTACATGACGGATATGCAGTACATGTGTCGGTACAGCAACTGTCACATGTAGTCATGCAATGCCCCCCTACCTACATGGTGTGGCACTGCCTGTGGGGGATATGCATCTGCATCCATGCTATGGCCATAGCTGACAGTTGTACATCGATATGTGCAACATACCTCCTTTGGTGTTCTCTTGAGTGCATGTCCAACATGGCTCCGCATTGTTTAAGGCCTGTCACACAGTCATTGTTATGCATGGCTTACATGCCAGCCATGGCGTACTGTGTGTGGTTCCATGTACTTCATTGGGATACTGGCATTATACCTTATGACGGCGTATTCCAGCCATCACATGGCCTTCCTAGATGACAGTGTTAGCCAGCCAGTAGGAGGTGTTCTGCCATCTGCACATAGGTCACACAGTACGAGGGCGGCAGACACCCATTCTGGGGACAGGGTTCTGACAGCTGTGGATGGGTGTAATGCCGTCGACAACCATGACTGCGCCCGATGGTCACATCTGTATGGGTAACATTCACGACACACACCAACCTTCACGTAGCAACACATCATCCACAACAATGGACATTCCTGCTAGAACAATGTGTGCAGTATGTCTGTATGACCACTGCAGGCACCACTGGTGGCCCACAGCATGGCAGCCAACAGCACCGGTGTATATCCCGTGGAACCATGGGTTACACCATTCACAACACACCTGTCTCACATAACACAGTTGTGGATCACAGTGCAGTTCCACACATCATGTTACACTAGGCATCATGCACTGATATGTTGCGGACGTGTGAACGGCTGTGCAACTCAACATATGCGCATATGACACATCACCTGGTACAACATGTCTGTCATACCACATGTTGTTCTGACCGCCCCGTGATGGCATTATACAGGCTACGTGTACTGGGACATGTGATGGCTCACCGTATATTCACCCTCTGGGTGTGTGTCTAGCTGTATGGTATGCGGTGGCCTGAACACGGGGACACTGTACATTGACCTACTCTGTCACTGCAACCGTTGACTATGCTCATACTGTACTTATACAGGCATGTGGTATCAGACCACTATGACAGTCCTGGTCGACCGCACTACTGTTGCACACATGACCTGCGGACATCTGCCTGGGGTGTGGAGCACATGTACATCTTCACATGCTATACTGCCTCTGTGGCGTTGTCACATAACTGTCTACAGCAGGACTGTGACAGGCAGGCACGGCATGCGGTCATGTGGGACAATGCTTGCACCTTCCCCTGTGCTGCACACAAGCAAGGCACACACAGTAGTGCACGACTCACATTTATCTCCAGTGCCTGGGACCTGCCTCCATGCTCTGCACAGCACACCTGCAAGTACAGATTGTACACGGATCATACCTCACAAACACATACCTGGACTGCAACACACACAGGTGTGGGGATCCCACATCACACATTGTTTTGCACACATACTGGATATTTGCCAAACACACTGCATTGTAGGTGCTCCATGTTCAGATACCCATGTTTGTGACCGCTACACACATAGTAACACGCAACACAGTTTATACTGTACACCACAGGTTACATGCTGTCTGTGTTGTCATATTGTACATTGGGCCTCGAACAGCTGCTACTGCCATGTGCTGACAGCAACCCACACTTCCCTAGAGTGGACACCCATGTACCCACACATGCTGCGGCATGCACTCCACCTGGCTGGGTGACACACTCCACAACACATACCATACCTACACTACCCTCAGCATGCACAATACCTCCATGTGTCTGGTGTGTTAAACCTGGGGTTATCCCCCCTTTGGTAGATGAACATATATGGGTCACGGCCCTGCTATCCACACCATGGACACACACCCATCGCAGCATACATGGTACATGTGTTCTACAGCCGGTACTACTGCCGTGGGCTCACAGGGCTTGTTAATGGCATGGCACCCCGGCAGATGGACACTCTATATGACTATGCTGACACATATCACAGTGCACTTCCATAGCATGTATGCAATGGTAGGGACCATGCTATTCCACACAGAGACATGGCGTTACTGGCCCTTTCACAGACGCCACAGTGGTGGTCATGTTCCATGTACATCCGCTGTATGGGCACATATGCAGGCTGTTGCACGGTGGGTATATTCACATGTGGGGGGTGCATCACTTGACAGCCATGGTGAGTCATTCTGGTCCATCACATGCTCCAAGGCTAGCTACCTACACATGACTGCCGCACATTGCAGTGTGGGTCATCTGGCAGTGTGGTGGTATGTCTGTGTTGCTTGGCTACATCCACATTCGATGTCGCATACAACAGTCACCCAGGCATTGCTGACTGAGATAATTTTGGCAACATGCCATGCAATGGTGTACCTACCAACAGTACACACTCTCAATCACTACAGGGTTGCAATCCATACATGCACATCATAATGTCCCTGTGGACACATACATGGTACAGCCATGCACACGTTATGTCCTAAGACACTGCCCCGAGGTCACCTTCCGAACTCCCTAGCTGTTATGTCCCGCCAACCTGTTTGGTATGTGTCTCCACACCAGCCCACTGAATTCACTGCTAGCCTGTTGTTGGACATTGTGTACCTTGACCGTCACACTGCCGCATCTATCGCTCTACACATGGGTGGCACTGCATTGCACGTGTGGGACTGCATTCATACACCCATGCCTGGGCCATTCTGTATGGCACTGGGGCACATCCTCACCCACGTGCTTCACACACATCTTGATGTCCTCCATGCCTTTACTGGCACCCTTGTTGGGCTTCTGTGTGCCACAGCACGCCACATACACATGCTAGCCACCTGTCATACCATTTCATGGGTGTTTGGTGTAGTACAGAGGTCAACAGATCACACATTTCCCTCAGATTGGCCTTCAGCACCATTCCACATTCTGTTATTGGCAATGTACACATCCACCGTCACTCGTGCCCTGTGTCTCAGGATGTTAGGCTGTATGACGCCTGTGCAGGTCACACAGTGGTGCCAGCATATCATGCTACCTACTACATGTCAGGTACATGTGGCATTACACAGTCCTCCGTCATGGGGCCTCTCATGTTCACTATTTGCTGACATACACAACATGCTGTCACAGAGTATTGTCCATGCCTAGATATCCCACATCTACATACCTGGCACCATTATAGCTCCATCAGCTCATACAGGTAGCAAATGTACGGGTGTCGGTGTGGCAGATACATCATGTGGGTGTCATGGCATCAGGATGCATGACACATGGTGCATACACATCACCTTTGCATGGCAACAGTCATCCACTGAGTATCACATGGATACTGTCCCTGTACATGCATATCAAATTATACATGATTGCTGTACACACACATGCCCCAGATGGTGCTGTGGTTGCCATGTTCCACTGTGGCATGAGTACACATCTGCAGGGCCACACCTATCTGTACTGTGTATGTTGCTGGTACATAGGTAGCCATTGTCCCTGTGGCATACACACATCTACACATGGGCAGGGTTACAATACCACATTCGGTGTACCTTCCACGATGGCTACGGCTTTACATGGCACAGCATTATCATGCCATGATGTGTGCCAGGCTCAGACAGTTTACATATGCAGCAGACTGACGGGTAACACATCTGTACACATCTGCATACCACATACACAGGGGTGTCTTCTGCTCTGACATGGACCATGTCCGCCACATTACTGATGCATGTAGTACTCATACATGGCAATTGCAGTGGGCAGTGTGAACGCACCGGTCATGGATATGTGCACACATGCAACATTGCATGGTCTGGGCTTCTGTGCTACTTACACAGACACAACACTCACCGTGCTGAGGAACATAGGTCCTGTGCACATCCCACAGGGACACACAGTGGCACTGTTCATGTGATAGCTTCCGTGCTGTTGACTGACACACATAGTCATGGTACCACCACAGCAGCAGTACTGTGTAGACATGCAGTTGACACCCACCTCTTCTGTTCACTGGACACTACAATGGGGAAGTGACACTACTGTGTCCACTGCACATGTGTTTACACATGGGCCTGCCGGACTTCATTGCTGCCCACATTGCACCTGCTACAGATAGTTTATCCATGGTTACTTGCTGTTCCTTCCATTTCGGATGGCTATTATGCTAATACTCTGTCCCATATGTACAGGCCATACATATCCTGTTATTGTAAATACCAATAGGCCATAACTCCATTATGCATGCTATGCCTGTGATACTGTGTATGATGTCTGTCATATCCACCATGGCAGCTTTACATTACACATAGTTGACATTGTATCCCCTACTGCAAGGCATACGTGCACGTCATGCGCACATTACGTATGACATTGACGGTATATGCCCATACACATGTGTGCTGTGACAGTATACATACATGTACTATCCCCTGCTATGGCACCTCCTTGTTGGGCATCCACTGCCGGCATCGTGTGGTGTGGCATTGTTCTGTGTTCTGCCCCTGTGGCAGCCCCTCGTATTATCCCGCTGCGTACATGATGTCCCACTGCTGTGCACACGGTGTCCACAGTCATTGGTATGCTCAGCAGGATAGCACTACATAACCACCTTTCACCACTCTCTGCATTATGTACAAGTATCATTACTGACAAACAACGTTCACATACAGTGCAGCTTTGTCATACACATCATGCGTTACACACCCATTACATATCGTGGGTTCTACATACCTTTCAGTGTTTGCTTCCGTTTCCGTTACGGATCTCGCTCTTGCGTTTACTCAGTGTATCCGGTTATAGTTCGGTATGAGCATACGGTTTGAATATCCGGAGTCATCCTTATATCCGTCGTTACCTGCAACATGTGGGTTCATCACACCAATGGCTGTTCCTCAGTGTGTACTTCTGCGCATATCACCTGTGCATCTACTCCATTACATTACATTCAGCCGTAACTAGGGCATGGTTGCATTCCTCACCTGGCCGGTTGGTTGTTTGCCGTACCTGCCGTGAGGGATATTCTGTATTGTGTTATGTTATGTGTAACTGCAGCCACTATGTGTGGCATCAGGTAAGTAGTCGCACTGGTGTTAGCATTGGATTGTGTGTGTTGGGTATGGTATTCTGTTCGACATGTGGGTGTCCCTGTCCTGATGGCGTATGTTGATGGCGTCTTGCATTTGGATGTGTAACATAGCTGTTGTTTTCCTTTAGACTACGCATGCAAGTATGCTTCCGCTGCTGATACTGTTTCCCATGCGAGATGTTGTGGTTATGCAGCTGTCATTGACTGCCTGGTATGTTTGTGCTGCTATTACCAAACTTGTATCCCTTTGATATGTGCGATGGGGAATATCGGAGTTGTGGGTGAAGCGAATCACAGGTTGTGGGCCTTGCATCTCTACATACCTACGGTATGCATGTCTGTGTGCTCCGTCCATGCCTGGGAAGTTAGCAGTTACTTCTCTGTTGTTTGTGCCAGGTGTAGGTAGTGTTGTTGTCATGTGGGTGTTGATATAAGCACTGCGTGTTATAGCTTCCTGCATGTATTCCTCCATCCCATCGGTGGTAAGGCCCATATCTCTTGTTTGTTTATGCGTGGCGACTATCCATTGTCATTCTGTCCCGGATATTTACAGTCATTGTGATCCTGTTCTTTATCTGACCTATTTGCTACTGGTTGCCACCTCTTCAGGGTGGCGATTGCTTATTTGACACTTGTGGAACACACAGCGGTGTTTACAGGCCGATCACGTGGCCACGATCAGCACCGGGTAGCATATGCATATTTCCGCGGTACACATCTATTGCTGTGTGACTTTTGCCCGATGTATCGTTTCTGCAATTAGCATATCGATTGTCGCCAAGGTACATACGGTCAGGTTTTCTATATCACGTCCTGTCCATGTATCCACGTTGGTTATATTCCTGTGGTACATTTTGGGACATTTTCACTTTGCATGGTTATCGTCACCACGCCTAGCCAGGGGAGGCTCTCAGTACTACTTTGGGAGTACTGGTGTACATCGCCTGTGGTTCCTATACTGTATGCCTACATGTTGTTCCACTCACGCCTGTCACGTGGCACCGTCATACACATTTTACAGTGGCACACATAATAATACACTCACTGGCGGAACACAGCAATGTCACACCACGTGCACATACTCGCGGCAGTCACAGGGATGGTTTGCACACAGTACCTGCGTGGCCTGCATCACCGGCGGCAGTGTCTACCTCCACCCTGCATATCATCATAGTATTACCCGCACATGTACTGTTACTGTACTGTGGCCTGGCGATCATCCCGACTCCGCAGTTATGCATTTCTGATATGTTGAGCTTTCCATGGGTGGCGATTTCAGTTCTGTTAAACCTCCTGGATGCTCAGGTTGTAGTCTACTTTCACTATGTTTACTGTGTACAGATGTCGCATGTTACTTCTCTGCCACCTTGCATCCCTCATTCCCTGTCTTACCTGTTGTACTTTATATGTATATGTATATGTGTACATATATTTCTATGTGTGTTAGTTATATCTATCTCCATATCTGTTTCTGCACATATGTACATGTCTATATGTATACACCTTTGCAGCGAACATGGCAGCATACAGCAGCGCCATCTGCTGTAGGACCCGTAGTGTAGTTCATGTGTTGGCATTCCATGCTCCGCTACTCACCCAAGTTGGGTGTGCAGTGTTTGGGTGCTGCCCTATGTTGGAGTCACAGTTGACATGGGGCCACCCATACAGTACACTTCAGGTGGCCATTTTTTGTATGCTGTCCATTACCCTAAACTGTGTGCAGGTAGGGAGTGTCCAGTCCAGGGGCCTACACTGTCCATTGTATGTGCTATATGTTCCCTCTGCAGGGCATAGGCATATTAGATGCGCCTCCGTCTGCCTACTGGGGCTGGCACAGTGTGTTCATGGTCCTGAACCCTCTGTGCCTGTTTTGGCCTTGCAGCAGTTGTGGTGAGCTTTGTGGCCCTTCACCATTATGTCCCTGCAGCAGCTGCTTCCACTTGGAACTCATATTATGTAGCATGGCACACACTATGGATAATGTGGGCACATGTGCCTGGAGAAATACTGCAGGGCTCCACCGGATGTATCCAAGCACCGGAACCGCTGATTTCAGCATCCCAAACACAGCATCTATGATTATTCTGGTTTGATCGTGTGCCTCATTATAAGCGTTCTTGCATGTGTGTGTGTGTGCATTTCTGGTGGAAGTCATTATCCGGCTCCAGTGCATAGCCAGCATCCCCCACAAGGTGGCCTTGTGTGATGTCCCCTGGCGAATACCACAGGCACAGCTGTGAGGCATGCCATATATGGGGCACGTGAGTAGCTTCAGGGCTGCCAGCACACACATCCATGATAATGCCCTGCGCATTGCAATACGACCTGGCAATTGATGGAGGGAATCCCGCATGCGGTTTATGTAAGCGTCTACCCTGCTCCCCAGGTGGTGACTTGATATGTATGTAAGCATTAGCCCATGCGTACAGTCTGATCGCACCCAGTACCTCGGGTATTGTGCCACATGGTGGAAGCAAGCGGGCGCATATTGCTAGCCCTTTGTAACTCCTCCTGAGATCTGGGAAGTATATGCTCATTGGCATGTGGTAACATGGCATCCAGGAACTAGTGCCAATTACCCTGGATGCTGATGCCTGTGAGATATCAGTTATATCTCCAGTTGGCCTTTTAGAAAGGTTACCCCCTGGGGGGGGCCAGGGGATTTTCAAAGCCCCTTACCCAACCCCCTACCCCTTTTTGGTTTTTCCATGGCACTGGGATGTGACCCACCTGGGGGGTACTGATATTGGCAGTGTGGCTGTCATTCCATATGTCATTGCTTATGTGTATATGGACAGTACACATGTCTATCAACATGGTGTGGACACTGGCCTTCTGCAAGGTAGGCTGCACGCTACTTGGTGGGGGTGTGTATGGTGCATGCACGTATCGCACATCCATGCATACACATTACCCCTGCAAGGTGCTATGTGCTGCGATATTGTTCAACACAGTGCTGTATGTGCCCACACACTGCTATCCCATGCACATGGATGTTTGCCTGGCCTGACATGGGTACCACATATATCTACGTCCAGTGCCTGCTGCCACCCCCATGTCAGCTGGTGCACCGCACAATGCCATCCCTCCCACGGGGAGTGTGGTGTTGGGCACAGCATGGGTATCCATGTATGGGGACAGGGATGTTCACACAGCAGGGGCACCGATGGTATCGTCGCTCGGACCATACACTTATGACGCACACCTCACACACACAGCCCATTCCGTATGTTGTTCGCAACACTGACACAGCTACACTGCTAGGCCGGGGACATTCCCAGACGTACATACACAGATGCATGCACATCTGTCTGTGGCATGGGCTGAAATAATGGTGGGGTTCGACACATAACGTGTTTGTGTGTGGATGGCGCAGACCTTCTGTGCACATGTCTACACAGTAAGCCTGTTGTACAGTAGGCAGCGGTGATGTGCTGTACACATGTTGATTACGCACATTGTGTTGGTGTCTGTCTGTCCACGGGCCAGTGGAGGGACACACAGGGGTATTAGTGAACATATATGCATGCCACCCTGTACTGCTGTACTGCCAGCTTCTCAGGTGCTACTTTGTCATGGACATGCACACCTTACCCATACAAGTGGTAGTGGTTTGCCACCCGTACACATCTCCTCCTGTGGGTTGCTATGATCCAAACCCTCTTTGTATTGTATGCTCAGGATATGCACCTGTGTGGGGCATGTGGGCATGAAGTGCACTACTGCGTACCGACACATAACGTGTTTGTGTGTGGATGGCGCAGACCTTCTGTGCACATGTCTACACAGTAAGCCTGTTGTACAGTAGGCAGCGGTGATGTGCTGTACACATGTTGATTACGCACATTGTGTTGGTGTCTGTCTGTCCACGGGCCAGTGGAGGGACACACAGGGGTATTAGTGAACATATATGCATGCCACCCTGTACTGCTGTACTGCCAGCTTCTCAGGTGCTACTTTGTCATGGACATGCACATCTTACCCATACGAGTGGTAGTGGTTTGCCACCCGTACACATCTCCTCCTGTGGGTTGCTATGATCCAAACCCTCTTTGTATTGTATGCTCAGGATATGCACCTGTGTGGGGCATGTGGGCATGAAGTGCACTACTGCGTACCGTTGCACCCATTGCAGACCATGTCACACAGGTACACTGGCAGCCATACACTTCACAGATTGATGACGGTACAACACGTGTTGTACACACATAACACATATCCTGTGGGACATGGTAAGATGTGCAGGCATGTACAACAGTCACATACCACTGCTACCCGTACATGACGGATATGCAGTACATGTGTCGGTACAGCAACTGTCACATGTAGTCATGCAATGCCCCCCTACCTACATGGTGTGGCACTGCCTGTGGGGGATATGCATCTGCATCCATGCTATGGCCATAGCTGACAGTTGTACATCGATATGTGCAACATACCTCCTTTGGTGTTCTCTTGAGTGCATGTCCAACATGGCTCCGCATTGTTTGCGTCTGTCACACAGTCATTGTTATGCATGGCTTACATGCCAGCCATGGCGTACTGTGTGTGGTTCCATGTACTTCATTGGGATACTGGCATTATACCTTATGACGGCGTATTCCAGCCATCACATGGCCTTCCTAGATGACAGTGTTAGCCAGCCAGTAGGAGGTGTTCCGCCATCTGCACATAGGTCACACAGTACGAGGGCGGCTGACACCCATTCTGGGGACAGGGTTCTGACAGCTGTGGATGGGTGTGATGCCGTCGACAACCATGACTGCGCCTGATGGTCATATCTGTATGGGTAACATTCACGACACACACCAACCTTCACGTAGCAACACATCATCCACAACAATGGACATTCCTGCTAGAACAATGTGTGCAGTATGTCTGTATGACCACTGCAGGCACCACTGGTGGCCCACAGCATGGCAGCCAACAGCACCGGTGTATATCCCGTGGAACCATGGGTTACACCATTCACAACACACCTGTCTCACATAACACAGTTGTGGATCACAGTGCAGTTCCACACATCATGTTACACTAGGCATCATGCACTGATATGTTGCGGACGTGTGAACGGCTGTGCAACTCAACATATGCGCATATGACACATCACCTGGTACAACATGTCTGTCATACCACATGTTGTTCTGACCGCCCCGTGATGGCATTATACAGGCTACGTGTACTGGGACATGTGATGGCTCACCGGTATATTCACCCTCTGGGTGTGTGTCTAGCCAAGTGTACGGTAGGCGGTGGCCTGAACACGGGGACACTGTACATTGACCTACTCTGTCACTGCAACCGTTGACTATGCTCATACTGTACTTATACAGGCATGTGGTATCAGACCACTATGACAGTCCTGGTCGACCGCACTACTGTTGCACACATGACCTGCGGACATCTGCCTGGGGTGTGGAGCACACATGTACATCTTCACATGCTATACTGCCTCTGTGGCGTTGTCACATAACTGTCTACAGCAGGACTGTGACAGGCAGGCACGGCATGCGGTCATGTGGGACAATGCTTGCACCTTCCCCTGTGCTGCACACAAGCAAGGCACACACAGTAGTGCACGACTCACATTTATCTCCAGTGCCTGGGACCTGCCTCCATGCTCTGCACAGCACACCTGCAAGTACAGATTGTACACGGATCATACCTCACAAGCACATACCTGGACTGCAACACACACAGGTGTGGGGATCCCACATCACACATTGTTTTGCACACATACTGGATATTTGCCAAACACACTGCATTGTAGGTGCTCCATGTTCAGATACCCATGTTTGTGACCGCTACACACATAGTAACACGCAACACAGTTTATACTGTACACCACAGGTTACATGCTGTCTGTGTTGTCATATTGTACATTGGGCCTCGAACAGCTGCTACTGCCATGTGCTGACAGCAACCCACACTTCCCTAGAGTGGACACCCATGTACCAACACATGCTGCGGCATGCACTCCACCTGGCTGGGTGACACACTCCACAACACATACCATACCTACACTACCCTCAGCATGCACAATACCTCCATGTGTCTGGTGTGTTAAACCTGGGGTTATCCCCCCTTTGGTAGATGAACATATATGGGTCACGGCCCTGCTATCCACACCATGGACACACACCCATCGCAGCATACATGGTACATGTGTTCTACAGCCGGTACTACTGCCGTGGGCTCACAGGGCTTGTTAATGGCATGGCACCCCGGCAGATGGACACTCTACATGACTATGCTGACACATATCACAGTGCACTTCCATAGCATGTATGCAATGGTAGGGACCATGCTATTCCACACAGAGACATGGCGTTACTGGCCCTTTCACAGACGCCACAGTGGTGGTCATGTTCCATGTACATCCGCTGTATGGGCACATATGCAGGCTGTTGCACGGTGGGTATATTCACATGTGGGGGGTGCATCACTTGACAGCCATGGTGAGTCATTGTGGTCCATCACATGCTCCAAGGCTAGCTACCTACACATGACTGCCGCACATTGCAGTGTGGGTCCTCGGGCAGTGTGGTGGTATGTCTGTGTTGCTTGACTACATCCACATTCGATGTCGTGTACAACAGTCACCCAGGCATTGCTGACTGAGATAATTTTGGCAACATGCCATGCAATGGTGTACCTACCAACAGTACACACTCTCAATCACTACAGGGTTGCAATCCATACATGCACATCATAATGTCCCTGTGGACACATACATGGTACAGCCATGCACACGTTATGTCCTAAGACACTGCCCCGAGGTCACCTTCCGAACTCCCTAGCTGTTATGTCCCGCCAACCTGTTTGGTATGTGTCTCCACACCAGCCCACTGAATTCACTGCTAGCCTGTTGTTGGACATTGTGTACCTTGACCGTCACACTGCCGCATCGATCGCTCTACACATGGGTGGCACTGCATTGCACGTGTGGGACTGCATTCATACACCCATGCCTGGGCCATTCTGTATGGCACTGGGGCACATCCTCACCCACGTGCTTCACACACATCTTGATGTCCTCCATGCCTTTACTGGCACCCTTGTTGGGCTTCTGTGTGCCACAGCACGCCACATACACATGCTAGCCACCTGCCATACCATTTCATGGGTGTTTGGTGTAGTACAGAGGTCAACAGATCACACATTTCCCTCCGATTGGCCTTCAGCACCATTCCACATTCTGTTATTGGCAATGTACACATCCACCGTCACTACGTACCCTGTGTCTCAGGATGTTAGGCTGTATGACGCCTGTGCAGGTCACACAGTGGTGCCAGCATATCATGCTACCTACTACATGTCAGGTACATGTGGCATTACACAGTCCTCCGTCATGGGGCCTCTCATGTTCACTATTTGCTGACATACACAACATGCTGTCACAGAGTATTGTCCATGCCTAGATATCCCACATCTACATACCTGGCACCATTATAGCTCCATCAGCTCATACAGGTAGCAAATGTACGGGTGTCGGTGTGGCAGATACATCATGTGGGTGTCATGGCATCAGGATGCATGACACATGGTGCATACACATCACCTTTGCATGGCAACAGTCATCCACTGAGTATCACATGGATACTGTCCCTGTACATGCATATCAAATTATACATGATTGCTGTACACACACATGCCCCAGATGGTGCTGTGGTTGCCATGTTCCACTGTGGCATGAGTACACATCTGCAGGGCCACACCTATCTGTACTGTGTATGTTGCTGGTACATAGGTAGCCATTGTCCCTGTGGCATACACACATCTACACACGGGCAGGGTTACAATACCACATTCGTGGTGTACCTTCCACGATGGCTACGGCTTTACATGGCACAGCATTATCATGCCATGATGTGTGCCAGGCTCAGACAGTTTACATATACAGCAGACTGACAGGTAACACATCTGTACACATCTGCATACCACATACACAGGGGTGTCTTCTGCTCTGACATGGACCATGTCCGCCACATTACTGATGCATGTAGTACTCATACATGGCAATTGCAGTGGGCAGTGTGAACGCACCGGTCATGGATATGTGCACACATGCAACATTGCATGGTCTGGGCTTCTGTGCTACTTACACAGACACAACACTCACCGTGCTGAGGAACATAGGTCCTGTGCACATCCCACAGGGACACACAGTGGCACTGTTCATGTGATAGCTTCCGTGCTATTTGACTGACACATAGTCATGGTACCACCACAGCAGCAGTACTGTGTAGACATGCAGTTGACACCCACCTCTTCTGTTCACTGGACACTACCATGGGGAAGTGACACTACTGTGTCCACTGCACATGTGTTTACACATGGGCCTGCCGGACTTCATTGCTGCCCACATTGCACCTGCTACAGATAGTTTATCCATGGTTACTTGCTGTTCCTTCCATTTCGGATGGCTATTATGCTAATACTCTGTCCCATATGTACAGGCCATACATATCCTGTTATTGTAAATACCAATAGGCCATAACTCCATTATGCATGCTATGCCTGTGATACTGTGTATGATGTCTGTCATATCCACCATGGCAGCTTTACATTACACATAGTTGACATTGTATCCCCTACTGCAAGGCATACGTGCACGTCGTGCGCACATTACGTATGACATCGACGGTATATGCCCATACACATGTGTGCTGTGACAGTATACATACATGTACTATCCCCTGCTATGGCACCTCCTTGTTGGGCATCCACTGCCAGCATCGGCGTGTGGTGTGGCATTGTTCTGTGTTCTGCCCCCCTGTGGCAGCCCTCGTGTTATCCCGGCTGCGTACATGATGTCCCACTGCTGTGCACACGGTGTCCACAGTCATTGGTATGCTCAGCAGGATAGCACTACATAACCACCTTTCACCACTCTCTGCATTATGTACAAGTATCATTACTGACAAACAACGTTCACATACAGTGCAGCTTCGTCATACACATCATGCGTTACACACCCGTACATATCGTGGGTTCTACATACCTTTCAGTGTTTGCTTCCGTTTCCGTTACGGATCTCGCTCTTGCGTTTACTCAGTGTATCCGGTTATAGTTCGGTATGAGCATACGGTTTGAATATCCCGGGAGTCATCCTTATATCCGTCGTTACCTGCAACATGTGGGTTCATCACACCAATGGCTGTTCCTCAGTGTGTACTTCTGCGCATATCACCTGTGCATCTACTCCATTCGTACATTCCGCGTCGTAACTAGGGCATGGTTGCATTCCTCACCTGGCCGTTGGTTATTTGCCGTACCTTCGTGGGGATGTTCTGTATTGTGTTATGTTATGTGTAACTGCAGCCACTATGTGTGGCATCAGGTAAGTGTCGCACTGGTGTTAGCCGTGGATTGTGTGTGTTGGGTATGGTATTCTGTTCGACATGTGGGTGTCCCTGTCCTGATGGCGTATGTTGATGGCGTCTTGCATTTGGATGTGTAACATAGCTGTTGTATTCCTTTAAACAACGGATGCAAGTATGCATCCGCTGTTGATACTGTTTCCCACGCGAGATGTTGTGGTTATGCAGCTGTCATTGACTGCCTGTATGTTTGTGCTGCTATTACAGCTTGTATCCCTTTGATATGTGCGATGGGGAATATCGGAGGTTGTAGGTGACGAATACGGGTTGTGGGCCTTGCATCTCTACATACACGGTATGCATGTCTGTGTGCTCCGTCCATGCCTGGGAAGTTAGCGGTTACTTCTCTGTTGTTGTGGGGGTGTAGGTAGTGTTGTTGTCATGTGGTGTTGATATCGCCTGCGTGTGTGCTTCCTGCATGTATTCCTCCATCCCATCGGTGGTATATCTGCGGTTGTTTGTACGTGACGACTATCCATTGTCATTCTGTCCCGGATATTTACAGTCATTGTGATCCTGTTCTTTGTACGGCCTATTTGCTACTGGTTGCCACCTCTTCAGGTGGCGATTGCTTGTTTGACACTTGTGGAACACACAGCGGTGTTTACAGGCCGATACGTGGCCACGATCAGCACCGGGGTAGCATATGCATATTTCCGCGGTACACATCTATTGCTGTGTGACTTTGCCGATGTATCGTTTTGCAATTAGCATATCGGTGTCATACATACGGTCAGGTTTTCTATATACGTCCTGTCCATGTCACGTTGGTTATATTCCTGTGGTACATTTTGGGACATTTTCACTTTGCATCGTTATACGTCACCACACGCCTAGCCAGGGAGGGGCTCTCAGTACTGCTTTGGGAGTACTGGTGTACATACGCCTGTGGTTCCTATACTGTATGCCTACACATGTTGTTCCACTCCGCCTGTCACATGGCACCGTCATACACATTTTACAGTGGCACACACATTACACTCACACAGCGGAACACACAGCAATGTCACCGCACACGTGCACATACTGCGGCAGTCACAGGGATGGTTGCACACAGTACCTGCGTGGCCTGCATCACCGGCGGCAGTGTCTACCTCCACCCTCATATCATCATAGTATTACCCGCACATGTACTGTTACTGTACTGTGGCCTGGCGATCATCCCGACTCGCAGTTATGCATTTCGATATGTTGAGCTTTCCATGAGTGGCGATTTCCAGTTCTGTTAAACCTCCTGGATGCTCAGGTTGTAGTTCACTATGTTTACTGTGTACAGATATCGCATGTTACTTCTCTGCCACCTTGCATCCCTCTCATTCCCTGTCTTACCTGTTGTACTTTATATGTATATGTATATGTGTACATATATTTCTATGTGTGTGGTTATATCTATCTCCATATCTGTTTCTGCACATATGTACATGTCTATATGTATACACCTTGCAGCGAACATGGCAGCATACAGCAACGCCATCTGCTGTAGGACCCACGTATGGTTCATGTGTTGGCATTCCATGCTCCGCTACTTGTTGGGTGTGCAGTGTTTGGGTGCTGCCTATGTTGGAGTCACACATGGGGCCACCCATACAGTACACTTTACGGGTGGCCATTTTTGTGTGCTGTCCATTTCGCTGTGTGTGCAGGTAGGGAGGTGTCAGTCCAAGGGGCCTACACTGTCAGAGTATGTGCTATATGTTCCCTCTTTGCCAGGGCATAGGCATATTGGGTACGCCTCCGTCTGCCTACTGGGGCTGGCACAGTGTGTTCATGGTCCTGAACCCTCTGTGCCTGTACTGGCCTTGGCAGTTGTGGTGAGCTTTGTGGCCCTTCACCATTATGTCCCTGCAGCAGCTGCTTCCGCAGGATCATATTATGTAGCATGGCACACACTATGAATATGTGGGCACATGTGCCTGGAGAGTACTGCAGGGCTCCACCGGATGTATCCAAGCACCGGAACCGCGATTTCAGCATCCCAAACACACGCTCTATGATTATTCTGGTTTGTGCGTGTGCCTCATTATGGCGTTCTTGCATGTGTGTGTGTGTGCATTTCTGATGGAAGTCATTATCCACGGCTCCAGTGCATAGCCAGCATCCCCCACAAGGTGGCCTTGTGTGATGTCCCCCCTGGCGAATACCTGACACAGCTGTGAGGCATGCCATATATGGGAGCCGTGGTAGCTTCCAGGGCTGCCAGCACACACATCCATGATAATGCCCTGCGCATTGCACACGACCTGGCAATTGATGGAGGGGAATCCCTTGCGGTTTATGTAGCGTCTGCCCTGCTCCCCAGGTGGTGACTTGATATGTATGTGCGTACAGTCTATCGCACCCAGTACCTCCGGGTATTGTGCCACACGGTGGAAGTGGCGCATATTGCTAGCCAACTCCTCCTGAGATCTGGGGAAGTATATATGCTCATTGGCATGTGGTAACATGGCATCCAGGAACTGGTGTAGTACCCTGGATGCTGATGCCTGTGAGATATCCATTATATCTCCAGTTGGCCTTTGAAAGGTACCTGTGGCCAGTATTCGCAAGCTTACACATACCTTTGTGTCCACTGGGATGGGCTCCCCTCTGTTGCTTATTGTTCTCAGGCGTGGCCGGCACAGCGCTGCTATTTGCTGTAGAATGTCCCTATCCACCCTGTAACGCTCTACTATCTCCAGGTCTTGTAGCCCCTGGTAGTTTACCCTTGGTCTGAACACTCTCCTTCTCCTCTGAGGCCTACGGTAGTTGTCGGCACCCTCCTCCGCAACTCCGTCTGTCTCTAACACATGCTGATGGATCACGGCCACGGCGGCACCCAACATGTACATTTTAAAAGTTCCCCGTGTGTTTACACCCTAGAGTGCGGCGTTTGGGAATACACGCCTGTGTGTTGTGTGCATTCACACTTTATACTGTTGTGCTGTACACCCGGTGATGTCATAGGGTGTGTCTGTGTGGCCGTATCTGTGGATTATCTTCCGTGTTTTACCGTTGGCACTGCAGCGCTGTTGCCTTTGGTGTTGCATTACTCTTGCCTGCATTGTATTAGCTTTCGACCTTACCTTACTGTTTCTGCACATTGCGCCTACTATTTCCTGGCTTGCACCCTGCAGAGCCCTGTCATGTGTAGTTTCTGGGACACGGCATATTGTGCGTTTTGTCTGCAGCCACCGTTATGCTGCCTGTCTACTTGGATCTGCTGTATTGGTTCTTCTGCTACCTCCACTACTTTCTTTGCATTCATATGCCTCCCCTATCCCGTTTTGCAGGTGTCTGCATGCAGAGTTGTCGGATGCCGCCAATTGGCCTTCATGGGTTGATTGGTGTTGATTGCTCATTACTACTCCAATTTCACTGCTTCCGCATTTCCTCATATTATCAGCATCACCTTCCTGTATCCGTTATTGTTGACGGGGCAGGCGTCACATGACTGGGTTAAGGGAACGTAGTCATCCTCGTGCACATGCGTCTCTGCGCGCATTGTGTGCTCTCAGCTCAACTATTTCCCCACACGCCGGTCCTGCCGCTGTGATGTGCGATGTACAGCCCATGTTTGCTGACCTCCAATGTACTTCCTCCTACAGTGGCACACCCCTCTGCGATTGACATGTATTCCCTCTGAGCCACTCCTCGGTGTATTACCACTACGCCATTTGGTCCAGCCTTACGTCGGTGGGGGTTTTGCGATTCAGTATCATTTACCTCATTTGCATGGCATTGACTACTAATTCATAGTTACCACGCCGGACACTGACGCGACTCATTGGCAACCCCTGCACCGTGGATGTGGCTTTCCATGCATACCATGGTGTATTGTGTCTTTGAAGCTGATGTGTATTACACTGCTCTTTTATGACATTGTCATATTATTTCATTATTTCGCAACTTCCGCGGACATGTCCGGGGTTCTGCTGTGTGTTTCTGTGGACATACAATTTATGTCATTGTTTATGTGTTGGGCATGTTTTCTTGTGACATTCTCTGTGTCTTTCGCCATTGGCATGTGGCAACTGTGTGATACCTGACGTTGACAGCCTTCCGTTACCCCTATGTCATGTTTGGGTAAATGTAAACCCTTTTTTTTGGTTTACATTACCGTGCCCTTATGCTACGCCTGCGCCACTTCGTGGATCGCTATATGCCTTCATTTGCATGGTGCAACACCGCACATGGGGTGTTTAGCATACCTACGCCGGGGGCGGCGCAGATCCGGCGCACGCCGGTAGTGCACGTGAAATTGGTTCGTACCTGAATCGCTCGGCGGCCATATTTGGCATTGTAACGCCTACGCTATCTGTGCGCCTGGCGCAAGGTTCATGAATCCCAGGGTTTATTTCTCCTGTCAACTTCCATCATTGTTAACCCTTTTCTCACCTCCCTTATCCTCCACTATTTTACTGTTTTTATTGAATTGAGTCTACCTCAAATTAAAGCAAAGTATTAGTAAAGCGATAATTGACATCTGTGGTCATGAGATTTTAGGTTATTTAAAACGTGTGCAATATATAAAGTCTGTCTGATGAAATCCTGTTACTGAGAAGACAGAAGTATTTACCTGTACCTCCGAAGAAATAAACTTTGAAGAAGAACTTGCTATATCTGAAAATGTGATTTAATTGCAGGTTTTAAATGAAATTGGTTTTTGATTATATTTTCAATCATTTGTGGTTAGATTAGAAGACAATTTCAAATAAATATCCCAAATTTGTACATAATGTACACATTCATAAATATAAAACCAATTGCTCACATATGTATCTTATTGGTCACATATTAACATGGCTTCAGCATACTTCCTGATATTATGAGTAACAAGTGGATCTATTTGAGAAGTATTAAAAGATTATGACTTTTAGGGGAAGGGTATGAGAATCAATTTATTACTATTTCTATTGTCTGTGAACCAAAATACTTTATAATTCATAAAATTCTGCTTTACTTGTAAAAGAGGGGTTCGGATACAAAACGTGTGAGTTTAATAATCAGTGATGTTGGAAGAGTACAGTATGAAAACTGCTTTTATAATGTTATAGCACCATAGAGGTAGTTGTCACACTGCCCTGAGGCACACCACATACAGAGATGCAGCACCTTTTTATCAGCAGGTAAGGTTAGATCTGGCAGAATGGGAAAGAAAATATAGGACAATAACAGTTAAATATGGGCAGATTGAATCATAATAAAATTCAGCATGTTTATAAAGTTATGAGATGTCTCTGCAGGGTTATGTGCATACTGTGCTTTGGTTGACAAGTGCCTGCTTTAAGCAAATAACTACATGTTCAGGTCACATCCCAGGATGAAAGTTGCTGAGCTTTACTAATCAGGATACAGATGTAAAAAAAAATCTCCACAAAGTGATCCTTGGCACTGGAGTTCCAAGTAATGCTGAGTATCCCTTCCTAAGTTCTAACTTAAGAATATAATATACCTAATGCATTTGCCTGATGTACCCATCACTTATAGGTTCACAGGTAAGTGCTAAGTAAGCTAGGTACCCTTGCATGCCATTTTAAGATTAGACACTTCCCTTTTTGTGCTCAAATTAACCTATCCCATTTGGTTAAAGATTCTCCTTACCCATCCCATGGTGCATAATTATAAATTACCCCTTATGAAAATAAATGGGATGCATGCATGTGATAAATTATTTAGCAACTGACTCTTTCCATTCATAGTACAGAGGGCAGCCCTGGGGTATATGTTTTGTTTCCCTTTGATAGATCCCATTTGCACGTAAACATGTACAGGGATGAACTTTGTTTTATGTGGATGGGGAATCTGTTTCAGAGAAGTGGTATTCTCTCTGAGATATACATGTCCCTCCAAACTGCTCTGTGATATTGTAGAAGAGGTTTAGAACCCTATACCAAGTATTTCTAATGCAATATAGCTTACTGATATACAGTAAATCCATCAGTACTAAGTTGGAGGATTCCTTATACTCCAGACGCAGGTCACCTCTTAGCAGTTTGTAGTAAACTTTCTCAAACCCCACTCAGTGAGGGGCAGAGAATTCATGGTGTTGCAGTCCCTTTTTATCCCTGTAATAAAGCATGCAGGTGCATCCCTCAGACTCCTATTTCTGAAATAAAGAAAGAAATATCCTTGTAGGCAATCACAACTATAATTTGGATGTGTTATTTAAATAAAACATTGTTCCTTCTTAGAAGAACACACAAAACTGAAGCCTTCTATCCGTAAGTGATGCCTCTGTTTAGTTATGTGCAATTCATGACAGTGACAGGTGCACATGCAACCACTGTTCTGTATCAAAAATGTAGAAAACTATCCTTATGCACTGATCATTTGTGAAATAAATTTGAAGATATTAAAAGTGATGTTGATGACACAAAGGTTCATGGAAGATTACTAGGGAAACAGCTCTTTTCCAGTCTAGTGTAACAGCTCTATTCCAGTCTAGTGTCACTAGCTCATTCTACTTAATACAGAGAGAACATTTGTGAAGGGCAAGCCACTTAGGTACTTAATTTTGAATTATCTTCTGTTTCTCCTTTCTCCCTTTTCACTTTCCAAAAAAAATAAAAAATGCTAAGCTTGTTTCCTGTCTTTCCTGTAACTAGTCTAGACCAGATACAGATTTGCTGTAACCAGGACTGTTTGTAAGCTTCTGAGCCCCCAAAGCCTTTCTGTGTTGCAGGGAAGCCTTCTAGCTTATCAGTGGGAGTGGTAATCACTAGGTAACCTATCTACCACAAGAGTGGTTTCTGGCCCAGAAATTGTAATTTATTGGCCATTTGGGCAGTTTTTCCATCTCTTTCAACTTTCTGGTTTAAAAGCATGCATTTGCACTTGTTTCACACCTTTCCTGTAACTAGTCTAGTCCAGATACAGATTTACTGTATCCAGGACTGTTTGTAAGCTTCTGAGTCCCCCAAGCCTTTCTGTGTTGGAAGGAAGCCTTCTAGCTTATCAGTGGGAGTGGTAAGCACTAGGTAGCCTATCTACCACAAGAGAGGTTTTTGGCCCAGAAATCGCAGTTTATTGGCCGTTTGGTAGTTTTTCCATCTCTTTCAACTTACTGGTTTAAAAGCCCACGTTTGTGCTTGTTTCCCATCTTTTCTGTAACAAATCTAGTCCAGATACAGATTTGCTGTATCCAGGACTGTTTGTAAAATTCTGAGCCACCAAAGCCTTTCTGTGTTGGAGGGAAGCCTTCTAGCTTATCAGTGGAAGTGGTAAGCACTAGGTAGCCTATCTGCCACAAGAGTGGTTTCTGGCTCAGAAACTGTAGTTTATTGGCCATTTGGACAGTTTTTCCATCTCTTTCAACCTTCTGGTTTAAAAGCCCACATTTGCGCTTGTTTCCCAACTTTCCTGTAACTAGTCTAGTCCAGATACAGATTTGCTGTATCCAGGACTGCTTGTAAGCTTCTGAGCCCCCCAAGCTTTTCTGTGTTAGAAGGAAGCCTTCTAGTTTATCAGTGGGAGTGGTAAGCACTAGGTAGCCTTTCTACCACAAGAGTGGTTTCTGGCCCTGAAATTGTAGTTTATTGGCCGTTTGGAAAGTTTTTCCATCTCTTTAAATTTTATGGTTTAAAAGCCCGGGTTTGCACTTGTTTCCCACCTTTCCTGTAACTAGTCCAGTCCAGATACAGATTTGCTGTATCCAGGACTGTTTGTAAGCTTCTGAGCCCCCCTAGCCTTTCTGTGTTGGAGGAAATCATTCTAGTTTATCAGTGGGAGTGGTAAGCAGTATGTAGCCTATCTACCACAGGATCCAGGTACAGATTCTTAGTTTTAGCACTTGAATTTGCTTATTCATGCTCAGCACTTGTTCAGAACTTGTTGTTAGCACTAAATAAGCTACAAATTACTACAGCACTCAACCTTCCTCTTTACCTACAGGAAATAGTTTTTGTACTTACTTTCCTCACTTGCTTAGAGAAAAACAGCTCTTATACTCACTTTCCTCACTTGTCTAGAGGAAAGTATTTTTTTATTCAGGCATGTCCAAGGGTCAGCTCCAAGTGTTCTCTCCTGTCTTTCTGATAAATCTGGGCATCTTGGGGCAATGTAGCAATTGTCTCATGTACACAGACAACCCTCTCATCTTACCACCCAACACCAAAACCTGTGACAGATGCACTTATCTAGCTAAATTGGAGGTAAACCTCTCTCCAACCAAGACTGAACTTGACAGTCAAGAGGAAAAGGTAAACACTTGCACCACACCTCACCCATCACATAGTCCCACTAAACCTACACCACCAAAATCCACACATAGAAACACAAAAACATTCACAGAGGCTCTCAATAATAATCTGTTCAAGCAACAGAGACCTCCAAAGCAGAAACGCAAGTAACCTCCACCCCCCCAACACAACCCAAATGACACATAGCCCACAGACTCAGTGTGCCAATAAACCACAGCCCATAAGGCAAAACAACATACCCAACACACTAGTCATAAGTGACTCTATCGTCAGGCACACTGATATCTCACTCACCTGGCTAAACAAGGAGAAGGTTACTGATACCTGCCTGTCGGGTGCCAGGATCTGCCACATAGCCCACGCACTCAAGTCACTCCACAACAAGTACAAATATGACTCTGTCATTGGCCATGTTGGTGTGAACGACCTGAGACATACCTCCCTGGACTACATGAAAAGAGACATAGAAGAGCTCTCAGATTTTGTAGTCCAGGCAGGTATGACTCTAGCCCTGAGTAGCATCCTGCCATCACCCAGAATGATATCGCAGTACAAGGACAAAATGACTGACTTCAACAATTAGCTAATTTTCTGGTGTCATTCTTTGGGGATCCTGTATTGGTCTGTCTGGGACGACATGGTTGACAGACCACAATGCTTTGCAAGAGATGGCCTGAACCTGTCGCCCCTGGGATTCTGGATACTGGCTAAGGGTCTTGACAACTCTATAGTGCCTTTTTTAGGCAAGGTTCAAATGACAAATTCACCACCGTAACAGGGATAGGCAAGCAATAACTAAGGGTAATTCTACTCAATGCTAGAAGTCTAAATCTCAAAATGCACTCACTCGAGGCACTCCTTAAAATGGAGAACATCAATATCTGTGCAGTGACTGAGATCTGGTTCAAGGCTCTAGAGAGCACCCCTGCATTACCAGGCTATAACTCATACCACATTTTTTGGTCATCTAACCTGGACCAGAACATCAAAGGCAGAGGTGTGTCCATATTCATTAAGGATATCCACACCTCCAGGCTAGTTGTGCAGCATAATGCATCCGAGGTTATCCAAGTGCAACTAACTCTGGGCAAAACTGCAATCCAAAGTGTAGCTTGCTACAGATCCCCCACCATGCCCCAGCATTCCCACTCCTCTTTTCTTGATATACTGGAAAATATTAGGGCTCAACTAAACACCCTAATAATGGGTGATTTCAACTACTCCACCATTAACTGGGAAAACTACTCATGTACCAACTCCTTTGCTCAACACTTTCTGGACTTCATAAATTCCAATGCTCTAGATCAACTTATCCACACCCCCACCAGGGGTGACAATATCCTAGACCTAGTCATTACCAACATGAGTGACCAGTGTTCCACACCTGAAGTCAACTCCTCGTTGGTCAGTTCTGACCATAAGCTAATCACCCTACATATCTGCATGCCACCCCCACCCACCATTAAGGAAACCATGGTAAAAAATTTCTCCAAAGTCAACTTCATGCTTCTTAAGACAGAAGTGGCGAACTTCATGACATCCATGCAGATGGACAATACAGTTACGACTGCTGAATCCTACACAAATGCACTCTATAAGCACTTACACAAGTGCATGGATCATGCTATCCCAAACAGAACCAAGACACTATCCGCCAAAAAAAGGAAGCCAATCTGGTGGTCCCCTGTCATAAACAAACTCTACAACAGAAAAAAGAAACTGTTGCAAAAAAGAGTAAAGTCCCATGAGTGGAGGAGCTCCCTGGTCAGCCTCAGTAAGAAGCTGAGATCTCTTATAAGATCCTCCAAAGCTAGCTACAAAAACAAAATTGCCACTGATTCTAAGGGCAACCACAAAGCATTCTATAGTTATGTCAAGAATCTCAGTGGTAACACCCCGATCTGCTCTGAATTACTGCACAACGGCACGAAAATTACAGCACCAACTGATTTTTGCCAACATCCTGGCAAATAGGTTCAGTTCTAACTTCACCCCCCTCTCATGCCCTAAAGGGCCCATATCTATACAGGAAGAATGCAGAGTCCCTGTAATCACATCTATGCAGGTAAAAGCTGCACTCTCTAAAACCAAAAACACAGCATCCATGGGACCCGGACAACATCCCAGGCTGCATTTTACACGAACTTCAGAATGAACTGGCTCCCCACCTAAGCACCATGTTCAAACATAGTTTCACATTAGGCTTTTTGCCAATTGAATGGCGTACAGCAACAGTTATCCCACTCCGCATAGGGGGAGCCACCACTGATCCTGGGAACTATCACCCTATTAGGTCTGCAAGGCCATGGAACGTATCATCATGGAACTCATAAACAAAGACATTGGTAACCTACATATCCTGGACCCCACCCAGTTCAGGTTTGTGAAAGGCAGATCATGCCTTCTGAACCTGATAGACTTCTCTGAGGCAGTCACCAAAGCTGTAGACGAGGGTAAGGTGGTTCACACAGCCAATCTTGACCTCACCAAGGTTTTCAACACCATCCCCCATTCTGGAATTATAGCTAAACTCAATAAACCAGGTATAAATCCCTACATAACAAGATGGGTTGCCAACTGGCTCACTGACCGAACCCACACTGTAAAAGTTGCAGACTCCAAATCTGACTTCAATCCAGTGACAAGTGGAGTACCACAGGGTTCAGTCCTGGGACCTCTCCTGTTTAGTATCTACTTCTCTGAAGTACAGGCTAACACAGAAGGCCTCTGTCTAATGAAGTTTGTAGATGACTGCAATCTAGGAACCATAGTTGAGTCCTCAAATGATGTGGACATCCTACAGAAGGGCCTCACTGAGACAGATGCCTGGTGTCAGAGGCATAGCCTCAAGCTCAATGCTAAAAAGTGCATTGTCATCCCCTTTGGTAAAAACTCTGTACCCATGAACTACCACATAAACGGCAGTCTACTTAATGCCAAATGCGTGATAAGAGACCTTGGGACCCAGGTGGACAGTAGTCTCTCCTTTGATAATCACATCTCCACAGTAGTCAGGGAATCTTTCTATGTGGCACACCTCATCACAAAAGGGTTCTCATCCAGGAAAAAAGAGGTCATTGTTCCCCTCTACTCGGCACTCTTTAGACCCATTATAGAGTACAATGTCCCTTTTGGAATGTACCTCACAAGACATCTGCAGCAGCTGGAAAGGCCACAGAAGTACCTCACAATGAGGATTACTGGCCTCAGCAGATGCCCTACACTGACCATCTCAAAAAACACCAGCTTTACTCTGTAGCATATTGTCTACTCTGAGGAGATCTCTGCCTAACATATAAAGCTATGTTAAACCCAGAGCTGTTGGACATGCTGCACCTAAAGAAATCTCAGTCCCTCTGATCTACACACTCTAGGGACCTAAACCTTGTTGCCACAATAAACAGGACATACTGGAGAGATATATTCCTGTCCCAGAGACGTCCTATACTCTGGAACAATCTATCCATCTATGTCAAGCAAAGTTCTTCATTAGCACTCTTCAAGAAAAATCTTGATGAGTGGATGGGAAATAGGAAATACACCCCAGTGATCACTTCTGTGGTTCTGGTCAACAGGGACACAGGAAATTAACTTTCTTGGGTGGCGTAAGCCAGGGAACCTTGTTGGCTAGGCTTACCTAGGCCCCTGGGCCGATAGCCTAGTACCTACCTATGAACTTATGAACAGCTTAAGAGCCCTTACAAGCCTAAGCAATATAACCTGATTTTCCCCAATATATGGCCCCTAGAGGCAATAGGATGGCATGAGTTTATGCCTATGACTTGAGTATGTTACAGATTGCCCCTCCCCATGTGGAACATAGGTGCTACCTCAGGAGTGAATTTGCAATTCCCAATCCATTTATCTAAATTGTGCTTGAAGAGGCCAGGTATGGGTTCTGCTTAACATGAATAGGAAACTCTATCAGTTTCCAAGGCAAAGACAGAAAGTTAAAGAAGATAGTCAGACACCCTTCATAAAGGTGCCAGCAACAACCTGCTCATGAGTCCAAAGAACATTAAAGGCAGATAGAAGGAGTACTTTCATCAGCTTCTGTTTGTGAAAACCCCACATATGCTGTACTACCCTAGACAATAGCCTATGATGAATGAAGAGGAAGAGCCCACCTTAGGAGAAGTAGAAGCAGCACTAATGAAAATGAAGTCAGGGAAAGCAGCAGGCTCAGATGAAATCACAGCAAATATGATTACATCTTAGCCTCTTAGTCTTATTTTAATTAACATTAATCAAAAAATCCCATACAATCATACCCACCAACCTTACCTGTAAAATACTGACAGCTAGTATTAAAGCTGAAAAGTATAAAACAATTTGCTAACAAAATCATTCAATACTTATTTCACACATTTCTATCAGCATTTCATCAACTTGTCTTCAAGTTATTGGAGTCATTCATCAGAACTTAGTACCCGGGGGCGGAGCCTAATGGCTAACTGAAAGCAGCTTAATTTTGAGCTCTTCATACTCATACTAGAAAATACAGGAAAAACTAAATATATTTAAAAAAAATTGGGTAAATATTGAAGATGAAGTAATTTATAACAAAGCTACCAATTTTGAAGAAAAAAATCAGAAATTTTCCTGTCAAATACTACAGAGGACATTCCAAACTGTCTGAAGATGAGTAACTCCAAGAATTCACATTCAGACTCTATTATAAAAAAAGAGATGCAACAGATATCTGCTACTTTGCTGGACTTATCGCTAAAAATGGACAAATTTACTGAAAATCTAGAAAGTCTTAAGGATAACTGCCAAAAACAAACAGAAGTTTTTAAAGAAATCTTACAACAGCAACAAATAAAAATATCAGACATTGAGACTTCCTTAAGTGATGTTGATGGGAGGTTAAAAGAAGATAAACTACATACTCAATTTCTGCTACAACAGAACACTTGGTTAATAAATAAAGTAGATGATATAGAGAATAGAGAAAGAAGAACAAATATAAGGAGTTTTGGTCTTCCAGAGAAATCCGAAGGTGACGACATTATCTCATTCTTGAACTCTTGGTTTCCTGAAGTTCTTGGTCTAAAAGAAGGCTTATCTTATGGGATAGAAAGAGCACACAGAGCTATTGGTAAGACACTTTCTATTTCTACTAAATCTGTTCCAAGATCCATAGTAGTTAAATTTCTTTCTTTTATGGACAAAGAGCTTATACTGAGATCTGCATGGAGGAAAAGTCCTGTTATGTATAAACAGTCATTATTAAGATTTGATAATGATTATTCAACAAGAGTTCTGGATATAAGGAAGAAAACATGGCCATTAGTAAAACTTTTAAAACAACACAAAATCAAAGTGCAGCTCTCTTATCCAGCCAAAATAAAAATCCAATATAACAATGACATGAGAACATTCAACAGCATAGAGGAAGCCACATCTTTCATAAAAAACAATAACATAATTCCACTAACTGAAGAAATGGATTGGATAAATTCATCTTCTTTAAAAAGGGCTCCAGGAAAAAATATCTGGTCGGAGGCAAGAGAAAAAAAGAAACAAAAGACTGACAAAAAGAACTCTGATGATACTATTTCTCTCAAAGTATCAACTAAGGTATGATTATAATATATTAAAACTAAATTTTTTATTACACTAGTATAAAGCAGTTTTTTTTCTTCTCTTTCTTAGTTGTTTAGTTTAATATAATACTTAAACTTTAGTACTAATTAATAATTTACTAAAGCCCTGAAGTATATATGTATTTTTTGATTACTTGAAATCAATAACCAATAAAGTTTACTAGACATTTTTTTTTTGTCACTAAGCTTTTAATATAAACTGTCTTTTTAAATGGTTTTCTCTATACAACTACTTAGTTGATAAATTAAGGCGCTATCAATGCCTGAATAAATATTATCATTTTTAGTAATTACATTTATGTTATTTAAAAGTGCACATTTAAAATTCATTGATTTAATTTGATATAGAGTATAGTGATAAAAATGTTATACAATAGAATCACTCATGAACATTTTAGATGTATTTAGTATATTACTGTATTATTTGAAAGTAAATAAGCATCCACGAGCCTTCTGCTCAGTTATTTTTAGTTTTCTTATCTGAAAAGTTGTTCACCGCTTCATACATAGCACGCGATATATTTAACCGTACATAGATGTAATTTAAGTTACTGGGAAGAAGATGGCATGTAAATACACACTACTGCAGAGTTTTCCTCTTTAACACTGCTGTTTCTTCTCTATACAAGTATTTGGTTACTAGAATAGTGCGCTATCATTGCCTGAATAAATATTGTTGTTCTTGGTGAATGCATCTATGTTGCTTAGAGGTACACATTTAGAATTTGTTAATTTGAATTAATGTAAAGTATATTGATGAAAATATTATAAAATGGAATCACTCGTGATCATTTTGGGATGTATCCAGAACATTATTGTATTATCTGAGGGTGGACAGTATCCATGAGCCTTCTGCTCGGCTTTTTCAGTTTTTTTGTCTGAAAAGTTGTTCACCGTTCACATTCATAAGCACGCGATACATCCAAGCATGTTTAGATGTAATTTAAGTTACTGGCCACAAGATGGTGCGTAAACACGCACTATCGCAGAGTTCTTTTCCTTAACACTGCTGTTTTGATTACAATAAAGGAAGCGTTTGCTTCAATTATTTTCACGTTTCATAAATATTCTTTTGTATTTTATTAAAAATTTTATGGTTTACTATCAAACTCAGCTAATATCTCATGCAAGTATAGCGCTAGATCTGCTTTGAAGAAAGCGCTATTATAACAAGAAAGATAGTGAATCATTTAAATACTGTTGTGTCTTAGTGGGTGAGTGTCTGGTAAAAGTATAATACATGTGCTCTGTGAACACATCTAACTGACACTGTATTAGATAAGTTACATGGAAGAAGAGGGAAGGAGAAGGGAAAAAAAAAAAAAAAAAAAGATCCTGAGTATCAGCTTTCTGGGAATTACACATTCATTTATCTAAAGATTGCTTTATCATGCTTGTTATTGTATAAAAGAAGTACTATACGTAAAATGATTATTATAAATGGTTAGTTATGGGACAAGAATGCTATCGCACCATTATTAAGGTAGATTTCTCTTGCATGTATAATTCTAATTTTGACCTTTTTCTTTTTTGTTTTATAGTTTAACATATAAGATGAGACCTTTTACTAGTTACCAGACGCTCACTACATTTGTGATAAGCAGAAGGCAATTTCTGATATGTGTGATCTTTAACTTGAACTTAATAGAGAAAATCTTATGAATAATAACTTACTAATAACAGAACTACAAAAAGGTCACATATAAGTAATTTAAGAGTGAAACCTCTTACACATTTTATTAATTTTAGATTGTGGAATTATCAGAGTTATAAAACTGACATTAACTGAAGAATGAGAAAATGCTTTTATGCAAAGCATTATAAATGTTGCTTTAATTCTAACTGTTATTATATTAAATCTTATAAATGAATATTATTATCTGTAAGTATTTTAATTGGTTTCGATAAGTGGTTAGCTATATATTAATTAACTTTACTATGTTGATGTAATACCTTATATAGATCTAAAAATATGTAAAAAAAATCTTTTTATTTTAAACAGTATCTATCTATCATACTCACTCTACTTCTTTTTATTATTAATAACAATGTTAAATGTCACTAATGAACATTAATGACCTGACATTTGCTAATATATTATCTAAAATTGGTAATTTGCAAAAATGTTATAGTATTAATGAAAAATGAACATCTAATATATTGTTAAAGTAATTAACAAATGTCTTATTTAAAAGTGTTTGCAATTGGAAATAATATCTCATTTTAGAATCTAATTTGTAATGAACAAAACTTTACAGACTAGACATATATGTTATTTACATAATAAGTGCATTATGTTCTCTGGTTTTAGTTTTCTTTTCTTTTTCTTAATGAGGAGCTCAATTTAAAGCAACATTTCCTCATTAATGCAACTATTATTATTGAGGGTAAATCTGTTTGAACTTTTAAGTCCAAACAGATTTGAGGTGCTAGACACTGCATGTTTGGGATTTAGAATGGCAAAATCATTAATTGTTTATTTAAAATATGTTAACGCAATGTTTTTCAACTTTTTCATTTTCCAGTGGTCCAATTTGAAACTTTTTTTAAACATAAATAGAAATAAATATATTCATTTCAAAATAACTTCTAAAAGAAAGGATAAATCTAACACTCAAAACACATTAATTTCTAAGGTAAAACAAAATCTCAAGAACAAACAATCCAAAAGTACAAATAAATACTTATAAAAATGACAGACACAACTTTATTATCTATAAATATTAATGGTTTAAAAAATCCTATAAAAAGGTCGAATTTTCTAAGATATTTGAAATTACAAAAAGCACAAATCATATTTATACAAGAATCTCATTTTAAAATAGATGATGATTTCACATGGAAACCTAGTGACTATCTAATTCTTTCTCACTCCCTATACAAAAAAAAAAAAACAAAAAACAAGAGGGATTATAATTTTATGGAAAAGAAGTGCAGTTATTCCACAGATCATTTACAAACATGAAGATAAAGAAGGGTTAATATCAATTGTAATAATAAAATATCAAAATAGAATTTGGACTTTAATAAATATTTACTGGATTCCTGGAATAGGATTGTCTATGGTTAAAAAACACATAGAATTAATTAACAAAGTAAACAAAGGTATGATAATAATGGGGGGAGATTTCAATTGTATTCTAGATAACTTTGAAACAACTAATAAAAGAAAGTTACGTCTCACACCCGTAAGTAAATATTTCAAGAGATGGTTAGAAAGCTTAAATCTGATAGATACATTTAATTTTAAAGATTCTAACTCATTAAGTTATACTCATAGCGATTGTCGCTTTAATACTAAAACAAGAATAGATAAAATATTTGTCTCCTCTGATTTAAACAGTAGGATAACAAAATTTTCTATTATTCCATGTCCTCTCTCAGACCATAATGCCTTAATTCTTAAAGTACAAATTGATTTCAAAAGACTAAACATTGTAACTAGAATACCAGCTTACATCCTTAAATTAAAAGAGTTTAAACCTTGGCTAGATTCAGAAATCAAATATTTCTTAGAAACAAATCCTATTAAAGATACAAATAATATAATAACTTGGGATACACTTAAGTTTTTTTTGTATGGCAAGATTATAAGATGGTTTAAAAATAAAACAAAGGAATGGGAATCTGAATTACACAACATACAAAAATGAATAACAGAAATAAATGCAAGTTCTTATGATGTAGTAGATTCTCAGGAAAAAAAAAAGAAATTATAGATTTAAATAAAAAAATACAATGAATTCCTCACTCATAAAACAAATCTAGCTTTGGAAAAAACTAAAATTTGCCTCAATTTCAACTTTTCCAAAACACTTACATAATCTAGCAATGAGAATTAAAAATCAGGACTTAGAAAATAACATCATAAATATAATACATGAAGGAAAAGGGAAAAAAAAAGGTTTCTGATGTGAATGATATTCTTGAAGCTTTTAAGTTCTATAATGCTAAACATTATGGAAATAATGATAATAATATTTCATTTTCAGATCTGAAATTTAATAATTCCTTAATAAAAAAACTACCTGACCAATTAAAAGTAGAAATGGACAAGCATATCTCCATAAAAGAAATAAAAGATATAATTAAAGTAAGTAAAAACAATAAATCACCAGGAATGGATGGAATAATAATGGAATTATATACAATTCTTCCAAATTCAGCAATTTCTCTACTTCATAACATGCTAAATGATATTCAAACTCAAAGTATTACTCCACCATCTTGGAAATATTCACTAGTTACCCCTATAAAAAAAGATAAAAACGATCCATCCCAATGTAGCTCATATAGACCTATCTTTCTGCTTAATAATGATTATAAAATCTTTATGTCTATCTTAGTAAATAGAATTAAGAAATCCCTGACTCAAGTCATAAATTAAGACCAAACAGGCTTTATATTTGGAAGACACACATATGACAATATTCAGAGAATTTTAACCATTATAGAAGCTTTGAACAGAGATAATTCAGAAGCTCTTATAATCACATTAGATATAGAGAAAGCATTTGATTCGGTAAACTGGAAATATCTATTTAAAATCTTGGAACTTTTTGAATTCCCATTAAACTTTATAAATTTAATAAAGAATATATATAAAGACAACCTGGCTTATGTAAAATTAGGCCCATTTACCTCGGAAGCTTTTAAAATAACTAAAGGCTCTAAGCAAGGTTGCTCAATGTCTCCCATACTGTTTGCCCTGGCGATAGAATTATTTGCGTCTGCAATACGAAGTGATCTAAAAATAGAAGGAATTAACTTTTACAATAAATTTAATGCTAAAATCATGTTATTTGCTGATGATATATTGCTGACTTTAAAACCAAATGAAGAGTCCATACAAGAATTAGAGAAACAAGTAGAAGATTTTTTTTCTATTTTAGGTCTTTGTTTCAATAAATCCAAATCAAAACATATACTTCTAAATAAAATAGATGACTTACATCTGAATAAATATCAAATAATTGGAGAAAAGGTTTCTTCACTAGAATATCTAGGAATTCTTATATCTGAGAACATAGATACCACCATGACTTTAAATTATAATAAAATCCAAAATTTAATCCAAAAACAAGTTAATAGCTGGAATAAATTAATGTTAAAATTGGAAGATAGGTTACAGTTAATAAAAATGATATTACTACCACAAATAAACTATATAGCATTAGCATTCCCTATTTTACCAGATAAAAAAGTTATAAAAACAATACAGAAACTTTTAATGGATTTTCTTTGGTATCCAAAAAAGAATAGAATTGCTTTCTCACATCATATTAGACCCTGTGACTTGGGAGGAATTAAATTTCCAGACATAGAAACGTATATTAAAGCTTCCATCATTAAACTTATACTAAATTGGGTAAATCCAAATTATTCATCTGCATGGAAAATTTTACATATAACTTTTTTCTTAAATGAAAACAAAATATTAAAAAAATGGACTTGGAGAATTATAATAACATATTTTGGCATGTACTATGTAATAGCTTACAAAATAAAACAACAAAGCCCACTAATTTATCATATTTGAATAATATTTATAATCTATTTAGAAAATTTATAATTACAAATCCAGACATAAAATTATGGTTCGAACTCTTAATACCATTTAAAACATCAAAGAATTTTAAAGAAAAAATCCAAGAAAAAAAACTCATTAATTGGGAATCCAATAAGTTTATTTACTGGTTTCAATGTTTGAATAATCACAGTACTTTAACCATCCAACAAGTAATAAATGAGTTTAGTATATTTGAAATAGACAGAATAGAACTCCAAAAAATATTACAATATGCAAGTGACTTATGTAGAATTATTAATGATTCAAACTTTAATACTATACCTAAATTCATAAAATATATGCAAGAATTGATTTATGGAAATCACAATAAGCTAATTTCTATATCTAAATTATACAAAATTTTAATAGTGTATAAAACCAAATTAGGTCAAAATGTTGTGAACACTTTAACAAAGGGCTCGACAATAAATCTATCACCTGAAGGTATAAATGACCTTTTGTTGTCAGTTAAGCTAACCTCAAACTTTCAGATATGGAAAATCTTCACATGGAAATTTCTACATAGAGCCTTTTTGTGCAGATTCCTTTAATAGAGATATGAAGTCACCATATAAAATAGCCAAATTTGACCCTATCCAAAAGCCCATATGCTGGAGATGTACTTTAAACTGTGAGGCAGACCGGATACATATGTTTTACGATTGCATTAAAAAATTCTGGGAAGATATTAATAGATTTCTTCAAGCCATTTATAATGACAAATTTGTTCTAACAAAATCTTTAATTTTTCTGAATGTAGATGACTCAGTAACTATGAGTAAAAGTGATCAATATCTTCTATGGTCTATTATGGCTGTAGCCAGAAAATGTATAACAAGAAAATGAAAATCCACAGTCCCTCCAAGTTATGAAGACTTCATATCTCTATTAAAGGAATCTGCACAAAAAGAAATAAAAGTCAAAGAAGAAAGATTTTTCCCAGACGTTGGACAGACAATCCTTGGAATAAAATCTTAATACTTATAGACACATTACAAAAGGATATAATTTCTTCTACATGAAATTGAAATGTCACAAACTAAGATGGACTTATGTGAATATATGCCAGTAAAGGTTATATTTGTTCTATGGGATTATTCCTCTTCATAACTTTGTTGGTTAATCCTTTTCATTAGACCACCTGTAAATATTGTACATATTGTTATAGTTATTAACTATTTTCTTTTATTTTGAATTGTAATTTAAATTTACTGTATCATAATTTGTTTACAAACAAAAAAAAATTAAAAAAAAAGTGAAGTAAAATGACTTAGTACCCATTTCCTTTCAGGCTATTAAATCTATACTGTTTCCCTCAACAGTGATTCTTCTTCCACTCCTACGTCTAACATTTATGAACTCCTTCTTATTCTCCTGAAGACTAAACAAATCACTGTGTATTATTACAATATGCATTTCTCCTAATATTTTTTCCAGAATTGAAGACATTCTTTTCTTGGTGTCATCAAATATTGCCCTAGGTGACTTTAACAGTGACTGTATTTCACTCAGCCACCATTCATCCCTACTGCCATTAACTAATTATATCCAAGTGACGCCTCCAGGTGCATCTGCAGTTAACTCTTACTGACGCCTCTAGGCATCAAATATGGCTTGTTCATATTTGCATTGATAATTCCAAAAGCATGCTATGTACAAGGTTTTAAAAGATTTCATCTTAAAGCTTACAGAATGACAAACTCAACTGATTAATATTTGAACTTTGTCTAGTGCAGGTAAAGAGATATTAACTGTTGTTTTTTTTTATTATATTAATTTATATAGCTATAATTTTCACATTTTTCTAAATATCTCAACAACCAAGAAACACAGATATAATATAACACCTTACCCTCATATGAAATGTCTCAGGTAGATGAATAAAATGCTACTGACATTATGTGTGCAACTTGAGTGGTTGCTGAGATATTGTAAGTTGTTTACAAAATATTACACATGTAATAGTTACTGTGTTTACTGTGACTTATAAAATTCAGTTTAAGACCTAGAACCTAAAGAATGCTACCACTATAAAAATAGTTTGTTCTGAAGGCTTTGCCATTTATACTTTTTTCATAACCCTATGGTTCCAGAGATATGAACATTTGTTTGAAATGTGAAGACATAATTTAATTCTGTCAAAAGGCTTAGGCTCCGCCTATTGGAAGTTACAGTGCAAACTTCTGGAGCTACACCCTTTTAGTCAACACCATCTCTGATTTTATGACATACAGTAATAAATGTGCAACCTTGGTCTAGATTTCAACCAGCCTTTCACAGAGTAATTCTAGCTGGTTCTCAACCCAGTTGACCATCAATCTACTTTTGTCATCCACCAATGGAATAGTAACCTCAAGCAAATCCTTTTCAGCTTAGACATCTAGAAACACTTTGATGACTACTGCTATATCAGTTCAGTTAAGCAATGTAACTAGTACTGTCTTTAATTATTGCCTCCTAATCATGTATTCAGATCATTTAACAGTCTTTCTCACAGTCCTTAAACCAGCAGAATGGAAATGGATAATGTAGTTCATCACAGATCCTGTCATAAGGAGTTATGTGAATTAATGGCACTACATAGGATGAACACACCCATGGATCAAGCCTAAGATGTCTGTCACCCTCTGTCATCTACTCTGGAGAGCCAGCAAGGTATCTAGTCTCAAGAAGAAATCACGCAGGCAATGCCTTTTCCTTTGCCATTCCACTTCTAACAGAGCTGGTAGTTAGACCCTTAATACTGTCCCTCACATCAAACCTTGCTAACAGCCTAAGTTTATTCCAAAATCCAATTCATTGACAGCTCAGATGGATGCCTAACCACTGTACCATACAGTTGTTGGTGAAAGCATAAATTTTCACATCACAGACACTGAGTATCTCTGCCTAAGGTTTGATGGAATAACTCTCTCCTTCCATTGGAGACCCCCCCTTTTCTTGCTTTGTTGACATCTACAAAGGTATAATGAATAATGAAACATGGATATAAATACTGAAAGAAATTATGAGAAGAAGATGCCACATACCAGTTGCAGGTAACTGGTTTTGATTTCTCCCTGAAGGTGTTTTGTGGGTAGCTGTAACTGAAATGAACAGAAATGATGGCTCATATGGTAACATCACCACTTCTAAAGTAAGAATCGAGCACTGCAAACTGTAATATACAGCTGTGGCTTGTCCAGTTGTAAGATGTTCCATAGGATAATGTCTGTAGCAAAAAGACACTGCACCATACAATATTGTTTATATTCTTCTGCAGATGCATAATAATAATTATTCATGCTACAATTGATAATGCAAGCACACAAACTACTTTTCAATTTTTCTTACATGACAAGGTATCTTTTATCTTGCCACCAGAACTGAATTAGTTGACAGCATTGAATTTGTTTATTTATTTATGCTAGCCAGGTGATGTCTTCTAGGTATAGATGCCTGTTTTCACCTAGTTATCTCAGTGATTTCCTTTGCTTTTTCAATCACATAGTGTGAAATGTGTAAGTTGCAGGACCAAAACTCAAGACTGCAGTGTGTGGATGTCTCACATTTCATTATCACAACTTATTTGTTAAACTGATAGCCATTCATCCTATTTTATCCTCACAGCTGTTCTAATAAATTAAATATTAGTGGGAATAGAAAAAATCTGGAAAAGAAACTCAGGATGAATTTTTTACAAGTTAATGAGGTTATTTCTAAGTTCACATACTTCTTGTTTTTCTTAAACAGAAAAAAACTTTAGTTTTTGAATATCCAAGCAATATCTTTTAACTGCAACCACTCAAAATGTATCCAAACACTCAACAATAATACCATCTATTGAGAAGAGAAACCTTTTACTTTGGAGATGCTTGTATCTTCTTTATTAGACAAGCTGTGGTGATTTAAAAAACAGACATCAAGAACAGCAAAAGTTCAAAAAGTAATATAAATGAGAATTTAAAAATCAGGTAGTAGAAGGACTGACCATTCCACACTTAAACTTCACAGCCAAGCCAACTAGCTGAGTGTTTGTCAGGCAATGCCAGAGCACATGTTATATATAGGCTTACTCATGGCCATCCAAATCACACCTCTCTCAAGAGTATAAAATACCAGGAAGCACATTTATTGAACTGGGTATAAAGTGCCCCCTCGGTATTTCATGTAAAATGCTACTATTTATTTATTTTATAGTGAATGCTTTTTTAAGCCATTATAATTGATATTTTATTAATGAACATTGTTGATAATATATTTAGAATTTCACATTTCAGTGGGATTATTTGCACTGTGGGGTGTACATGAACATGCAATACGCTCAGCATCTAGAGGGAAAAAGTAACAGAACAAAAACAATTTTATAATTAGACTGAAATGAAAAAACGGTGTCATTTCATATTGCACATTTCAGCTGATGGATTATATGATTATTTTTTAAGATGTAATTATAATGAAATTACTTCAGTGATTCCCTTTCCCACTTGGATAACCGCAGGGAGACATCCAGTAACCTTGAAAAGACTGTTGTCCTAAGTACTGTTAAGGTGTAAAACAATATAAAGACAAATAATCGAGATATCTGGCTATGTAAATAATATTTATTCCAAATTATTAAACTTGATCCCACAGAGTTCTACTAGGCAACTCTTTAATACATTAAGTGACATTAGTTATGGTCTGTGGCATATATGACACGGCATGATAAAATTTAAAAAAATCGGAATGTTACAGCTCCTCATGCTGTTCACATAAAAAGTACATGTATTGGAACATATAATTCTCTTTTACTAAATAAGGGAAGCTGAATCCAATCATATCTTGAGCTCTGTTTGTCATCTTCAAGTCAGATGTGGTGAACTTCGGCACTTAAAGAAGCTTCATCAGCATATGTTATGGCACAGTCACCTTTGACCTCTTCATGTTGTTCTCCAGGTTGCCCTCATGCTATCTCTGGTAGCCATTACAGCTTTTCCTTCCTTATTTTGATTTGGTAACACAGCTGCAGAATTTGCCTTAGACAGAGCAGAGCTATATGTAAGCTATATTTCTGTCTGTTACAGCAAGAATGAAAGGGATGGAGATTTTAATCTCAAGCTGCATTTGGAGTATCTGAAATACATCTCAGCATTCAGAACTACAGAATATGCAAAAACTACATTATAATATGTTTTATCTTTTCTCTTTACAGTACAGAAAGGTCTGCCGAGGAAAACAAGGAACAACTCAAGCTACTGAATATCTTCTCTGTGTTGTCAATGAGAGGATGTTGTCACAATGTAGAATGTCTGAGACAGAAAAAGTATGATAACATGTAATTACACTTCTGAATGTATAATGGTGTATATACAATGTGTCCATAGATATAATACCTGTATTTTATACCTGAAGACATAAACCCATACAAACTTAGCACACCAGAATTTGCAGTATATTGGAGATACAAGTTACCTCACTCATCTCCTACCATTGCTGGTCATGCCTGAGTTCATTGTAAATTATTTTTTCCTACATCAGCACAAGCTTTCCATTCCTTATTTCTCCTGACACCATTGGTATAACCCATCCAAGGCTCTGTCTCTCTCTCCCAAAAAGCTACTGAGGTTTACAGTCTAGGACTTTCTATGGAGAAAGGGTTAACATGAACAGCAACAGCATCATACTAAATGTGATGGGACTTTTCATTAGCATCTAGCTTACTGCAGCCCATGGATATACCATGTGTTTGAATAGTTGCACCACAGTCCCATGCATGTTCATAGGTTCATAGGTTCATACTAGGCTATCTGCCCTAGGGCATTTATAAGCCTAGCCAGAATGTGTTTGGCTTTCACCACCCATTTTAAATTTATTTTGCTATGCCCTTTTTCGAGGTTAGTATACTGTGCCTCTGTCTAACAGTGACACAGAAGTGATAACCGGGATAAACCTACGATCTCCCATCCACTCATCAAGATTCCTCTTGAAGAGAGTCAATGAGGGACTCTGCCTAACCTGGACTGGGATTTTATTTCAGAGTGAAGGGAGCCTCTGGGTTATGAATCTGTCCCTCCAGCATGTCCTATTTATTTCAGTGCTGAGGTTCAAGTCTCTCGAGTGCGTAGCTCGATGGGATTTGGATTTTCTTAGGTGCAGCATGTCCATTAATTCCGGGTTGGACATGGCTTTATACGTCAGGCACAGATTGCCTCTGAACAGGCGGTATGCCATTGAGTAGAGCTGGAGTTTCTTTAACCGGGCAGCATATGGCATCTGTTTGAGCCCTTTGATCCTCTTGGTGAGGTACTTTTGGGGTCTTTCCAGTTGCTGCAGGTGTCTGGTAAGGTACATCCCAAAAGGGGTATTGTACTCAATTATGGGCCTGATGAAGGATGAGTAAAGAGGCACGATGACCTCCCCTGATCTAGATGTGAATCCCTTCATGATTAGGTGGGCTATATAAAATGTTTTTCTAACCACTTTGGCCACGTGGTTGTCAAATGAGAGATTGCTATCAACTTGGGTCCCCAGGTCCCTAATTACTTCTTCTGTACTTAATGGATTACCACCTATGTGGTAATTTGTGGGCACTTTGTTTTTGCCAAAGGGGATGACTATACACTTTTTGGCATTTAGCTTGAGGCCACGGCTCTGGCACCAGTTGTCTGTTTCTATGAGGCCCTTTTGGAGGATGCTTGTGTTGGCTGGAGAGTCGATTATGGCGCCCAGTTTGCAGTCATCTGCGAACTTGGTCAGCCACAGTCCTTCCGTGTTGGCCTGTACCTCCGAGAAATATATACCGACCAAGAGAGGTCCCAGGACTGAGCCTGGTGGGACACCACTTGTAACTGGTTTGGAGTCTGACATGGCTCCAGCAATTCTAACCATGTGGGTTCTGTCCTTGAGCCAGTTTGCAATCCATCTAGTGACATAGGGGTTTATATTTAAGCTGGCGAGCTTATCTATAATGCCCAAGTGGGGTATTGTATCGAAGGCTTTTGCGAGGTCCAGGTTGGCTGTGTGGACCACCTTCCCCTCGTCAATCGCCTTGGTGACTGTTTCAAATAAATAAACCAGGTTTAAGAGGCAGGATCTATATATATATATATATATATATATATATATATATATATATATGTGGGAGGGAGATGCTGCTCATATTCAGTTAATTCATGCAAAGCCTGCACTGTTACACTCCCTGGTCTCCAACAATGTTCATGTACCTTAGTGGTCTTTCCCCATACTTCAACCCAAATTAGAAGAGATAAACTCTGTATTGTTTATTATATTGTATATATATGTATTGTAATATTTATTTATTAACAAGTGCTGAAGTACTACGAAACATTTTAAAAATAATTTCACATTAGTCCTAGGTGACTTTAATATTGATTGGAACTCCTGTAATAGTATAAACCCCACCTCCCATATAAACCTATACGGCTTCACACAACTCATTAATAGTCCTACCAGAACTAATAAATCTAATAATAATGAAACCACCTTAGACTGGATTCTTACAAATACCCCCCAACAAACCTACCAGTCTGGTACCCTTCCAGATGATCTAAGTGACCATTCATTAACTTATATCATTAGACATAAAACCAACCTAACTTTACCTGCCACTTATAGAACACTACGATCTAAAAAGCATTTTAACTCTGAACATTATCAAGTTGAACTAAAACAATATAATTGGTCCCCACTAAAATATCTCCCCCTTAATGATGCAGTAGAATACTTCAATTCCACATTCTTATCCATTCTGGACAAACATGCCCCAAGCTGTACCCTCAGAACCAAAACAAAAGCAGCACCTTGGCTAATTAACAATACTAGGCATAAAATTATTCTCAGGAACAAATCCTGGGCTAAATGGCATATTACTAAAAATCTAACTGACTGACAAATCTTTAGAGAGCTTAGAAATAGCACAAAAAGAGCCATCCTGACAGACAAAAAGAATTATTACCTTCTGTTACAACAAACCACCAATAAGGAACCTAAAAAATTCTGGGCCAGTATTAATAATCTTCTATCTCCAGGCCATTCTATTACACCTAACCCTCAAGACTCTAACCCAGAGAATCCTACACAAATAGTGAATGACTTTAACTCATTCTTCACTAATACTATCCAAACTCTTGCTAGTCATCTATCTCCTGATACCTCTAACCTGCTTCTACTTACATCAAATCCACCTCCCACCCTCCACTTACAACCTGTTCCTACTTCCTTTATCTCATCACTGCTCCAAATGTTAAAACCTACCACTCCCTCTGCAGACAAACTACCTGCAGAATTCCTGCAAATAGGAGCCAAAGCCTTAGCCTACCCTATTTCCATCCTGATTAATAGATCTATAACTGAAGGAATATTCCCCTCTATCTGGAAGATATCCCATATTATCCCACTACATAAAGGGGGGATCTTCAATGACTTCTCTAATTTTCGACCAATAGCACTTCTATCACCAATAGCTAAAATTATGGAAACATGTATCCATAAACAACTACTTAACCACCTTCTCAACAACAGCCTACTTGCTAACTGTCAGCATGGATTCAGACCTTCCCACAGTACCACTACTGCTTTACTCTCCTTTACTAGCTCCATCAACACTAACCGTAACAATAACTATCTATCATCTTCAGTCTTCATTGACCTATCCAAAGCTTTCGACATGGTTAATCATAAACTTCTTCTGCACTTACTTAAATCTCTTGCTCTTGACCCTCCTTCCTTAACTTGGTTTACATCTTACCTAGAAAACCGTCAGCAGCCAGTACTCTGGAAAAATTAACTTTCAAATCTTTTACCTATCTCTTTAGGTGTACCTCAAGGCTCTATCCTAGGCCCTCTTCTATTTTCTATCTTTATTAACGACCTACAATTTGCTATCCCATATATTACCTGCATACAATATGCAGATGACTCTACTATAATCTGCACTGCTACCTCTCAAACTGAACTCCAATCTCTTACCCAAAAAGCTTTTAACACCGTAGAACAATGGTTCTCTCACCACTGTCTACTCCTTAACCCCAAGAAAACCAAACTGCTATTTTTTTCACCTACCCGTAAGTCTACTTCACTATACTTTACTCTTACTTCCTCTGACGGTACTCTCATTTCTCCTGACCTTTCCACAAAATTATTAGGAATAACTATTGATAATAATCTCAACTTTGACTCTCACATCAACAACACAATAAAACTAGTTAATAAAAAAACAGGATCCCTTTACAGAATCAAACCTTTCCTTACACCTGCAGCAAGGTCCACCATAGGTAGATCTCACCTAATCTCTACTCTTCTCTATGCTTCCCCCATTTACACTAATCTCTCAAAAAACAACCTCAAAAAACTAGCAACATCCTATTATAACATTGCTTGATTCGCAGTAGGATCTCCTTTTCATATTCATCACTGCTTGAACCTAAGAGAACTAGGCTGGCTTGAACTTCCTAACCAGCTTGTACTTCAACAGCTCTTAATAGCTTACAAGATACTATACCATCCAGCCAATACACCAATACTCTCTAGCCTTATTTCACCATATAATAACCGGAGGCAACTACGTTCTTCAAACAAACTACAGATTAATATTACCAAACCCAATAACTATGCAGGTGACTGTCTATTCTCCAACTCTGTTAGAAAAATATGGAACAAACTACCCTCTGATATCTCATCTTTGACCTCTTTCCCATTTTTCAAAAGACAACTAAAAATGTATCTCAATAAACACTGGCTTTGCTCCTGCACTAACCCAGACTAACCTTACTTTTTTCCTTTACCTTTCCCTTGTTAACTTTCACTGTACAGAAAACTTTTATGATTATAGTAAAAAAAAAAAAAAAAAAAAAAAACCTTTCTTGTTTCTATTCATATTATCTGTAAAACCTGTAATAACTACTTATGTTTGTAATCTAAGCTTGTATTGCCATTTTCTGAGTAAACTTGTCACAACTTGTGGAGCTTTTCTCCCGGGGCCTCTACTGAAAATGGACATATATCCAGCTAGACTAGCCCGGTCAACAAATGTAAAATAAATAAAATATTTAGGATATTCAAGAAAGTTCCACTGAATACATTTACAGCATCATCTAAGGGGAGGATTTGTAGGAAGTTCCAGTTAATAGATAATAAGATAGCAATGAGCATTTCTGGGTTAAACTTGGAAAGGTTGCATGCTGTTTTATAAACATGATGTTAAAGTGGATGTGTGAGATGTCTGGTTGTACAGATTGGGAGATGATCACTGAGACAGTCAGACATTGCACCTGCGATAGTGTATTTGTTAGGGTCCAATACTAGGGTTCAGTCTTATAAGGAATTTGATATATTGCTATAATGTGTGTGTCTGTTAATTAGTTGTGTGAAACCAAATAAGCTCACACTAGATGTGGGGGAGTTACATTTCATGTCCAATCTGATGTTTGGGTCTATGACATTCTGTCTAATGGCTATTCAATGAATAGCCATTTGTCCAGCACCTATTCGTCGATCCCGCCATTCATCGAACGGTGGATGTTAACTAGTGCACACAAGTGGCTGGCCAACCGAGTGACTATATGCCCTCCACACCCCCTCTAACTAAGTATACAAACTTCAAGATCACACTACAGTGGGGAAAAGGGCAAATTCTAAATGGTGGCCAACCGCTGGTTTGCCCTAGTTAAAATCTACTGATCGAGGAAGAGCATCTTTGATAAACAGGTGTTTGATGAATAACCATTCGACAAAATGTCATACACACTTGGTATTCACATCACCTAGTGCAATTAATTTTTGTGGAATTGTTATGGCTATCCAGTATAGGATATCTTCCATTATAGCTGCATTGTTGCCAGGAGGGATGTAAAGAACAGTAATAAATATTTGTTTATAATTGTTTAATTTCAGGAAAGTTATAAAAAGCTCAGCTGAACTGAATTTTGGTATTGTTCTATTGCAAGGGAAATGTGGTAATTGCTGGGAAATATTAAAACAATACCACCACCTCTGCTCTTTATATGGTCGTTATGGATGATATTATAGTCTGGAGGTGTAATTTCTGAGTTGTTTATGCTAAATGTTTCAGACATGATTCATTTCAGCATAGTGTGTGTGTGTTTGGGGAGTACACCTCCCTATTTATATATTGCATTTCAATGCCACATATCCTTGGAGAAGGGGAAAAATATGGTTTTGTAAGTAGACTTCCCATTACTGTAGACATTCAGATAATGCTGCAGTAGCTTTAACTATATGGGTTATATCCCACATAGGATAAAACAGCCAGACAGCTTCCAAAGCTTCAGTGTACCACACTTTTTACTGCACAGTTTAAAATTTGTATAAATGTGTTTAAAACTACTATTTCTGGGAAGAAACTTTTTATTGTATTTTTGCATTTGAGTAAGTGGCTTAAAGTTCCTTTTACTGTGTTTTATTGTGGAAAAAGCTACTTTTACATACTTTCTAATTTTACTGAGTTGTGCTGCACAGTTTCCTTGGGGAAGAAATACCGTTCTTGACTTTACCATTGGAGAAAACTACTACTCCCTTGGTCAGATCTTCCACCCGCAAAAAGAAAGTGCACTAAGCAGCCTTTGCTACCACAGTAGGCTGGTATTGTGCCTTAGCTGCAGGTAGGTAACTCTGCTGTGACCAAAGCTGGTTCCACAGACCAATAATATTCTTTGGATCCTTCTGGTATAGTCCATACAGCTACCATGGACTGAGGTTAGACACATTCTCTGTAGCTGTCAGGGTCCCCTCGTAGGGCAAGGGAAAGCTGCTTGTGTCGATGTGGGAGAAGGGGAAGAGAGTGTGCTCCTGCTTCATCCAAGTGTAGTGTCCATCCATAGGGAATCTGTAGCTTGCAATCCTAGTTTTTTTCTTCATAAATTCCTGACAAAAGGAAATGCAAAAAACATGCATGTCTGCACTGCTGAACAAATCTCTTTAGACAGGAGTTATTTATTGGGCTTGGCTCAGAGTCTTGTACAGGATATTGACCACTCTTATAAGGTGGTTTCTGGTAAAAGTAAAATATGTTCTTCTTTCCCTAAGGAGGTTGTAAATGTTGAATCTGTAGGAGATTATGAAGGGACAGAAACAAGATTTTCTCCTCAGAATTCTAATTCATATTTTAAGGAAAATTTGATGTCTGATGCTCCCAGTGAGGGATTCACTTTTTCTCTTTTTCCAGGATGAATCAATGTTTTTATTGGGAGAACATTTAGGGCTCTCACTCCCTTAGAAAATGGTATAATTTTTTTAAAACTGGAGTTTCTAGAACCTTCACCTATTTTCCCAGTGCTGTCAGCCTTGAAGTATGTTTGTTACAGCTTATGGGTTCCCTGAGACTCAGTCTGTTGCCCTTAAGAAATCAGATAGATTCTATAAAGTTCCTCAGTCTATTACGTTTTTTATGCAATAATCCCAGATCTGGCCCAGCCATTATAGCTTTAGTGAATCTACCTGCTGCTAAGCATTCTATTAACTTAAACCCATCTCCTTCTAATAAAGGTGGCATGGCTTTTAAGAAGTTTTGATAAAAAAGTGTATGCCTCTGCAGCTTTGATTTCAGAATTCTAAACTATCAGGGTCATATGAGTTTACTCTGACTAACTGCAATAGTATGAGGAATGTTTTAGATTCTCCCTAGGATTTAATAAAATCCATGTTGGCATTGTTTAGACCCTACACTGAACATATCTGTGTACACGGCCATGGTCTTCTCTCGGCAGTGAGCTATGCATAATAATGATGATACCCTGCCAAGGGAGAATCAAGGAATATGGATATTAAATCAGTGTAGGGAGAGGTGTAGTGGCTAACTGTGGCTACAGATGAGTATGAGACTCCCTGCAATGGTTTCTGCCCCTGTAGCAATGTTGTGCAGTGTCTCAATAGTTGAATGTGTAAATGTTGTGATGTGCTATAATGTCCTGTGTTAATTTTAGTTTACATTTTTTTTTCTTTTTTTTTTTTAATGCATGTTTGTGCAGCATGGCTTAGTGTGGAGTGCAGCAATGCTAAGCTGTGTTCACACACAGACAGCCAACACCTGCCAGACATCTAAAAATAGAAACTGGATGTAACTAATTAATTAATTATTTCCTGATATGTTTAAGCAGGTGTAAGCATGTTTGTGTGACGCAGTGCTCAGTACTGCTAACAGGCAGCACAGTTGTACATGTGAAGGCACACTAGACTACTTAATATCCATGTAGCTAAATAGGTACAGTTACGACTTAATGTGTAATAGGTCCAGGGTTCAAATACATGGAAGAGACAACATCTACATATTTTTGTTGAACACGTTATGAACACAATTTTAAAATATGGCTCCACTGTGATCTGCTGTACCCTGCTGTGCACTGCTCAACTGTGCTAAAACTTGCTAAGCATCACATAAACAGGGTAGTGGCTGCCAATGTTTGCCCAGTGCTCAGCTTCATTAAAATCATGATTGTGTATGTTTGTGTGCAGCTCAGCTCTGCTTGGGTGATTTGTGCACCACTAAGCAACATGGCACTTTTTTGAATGGTGCTCAGTGATGTCTATGGGTGGGAAACCAGTCTATATTAGGCACAATGGGTGGAAATAGACATCATCTGTTGGAGGCTTAACAAGTGTAGATATGGCTGGCAGTGCAGGAGAAGGTAAGCACTTTTGGGTGCAGAAGTGGGGTATTCTGGAGTCCAGGGTCATGCTTGGGATCCTTGAGGAAAAACCATGATGAATGACTGCTGCAAGGCAGTTTCCAGGGCTCGGAGTGTAAGGTGGAGGCCTGTGACACGGCCAGAGAACTCACCAGTGTTACTGGTATCCTTCACAAAGCTAAGCAGTGTCGTCACCACCATGACAACCTGAAAAGGCAAAAGAGGGAAACCTTGGACACCTGGGTCTAAGTAACGAGGGCTATGAATGCCCCACAAGTATCTAAATATGTATTCTGCTCTCTTAACTAAATGATAGCTGTATGTCTGCAAAACTGGTATGCATAATGCTGTGCTTTCCTCCCAACAGCTGCAGCTATGATGGGTTGCAATGTTGAGTGGTATGCTGGGTGCTTGGCCAGGTTGTGCAGTGAGTATGGTGAATACAGATGTGTTGTGTTAACTGTAGTGAAATAAGCAAGAATGAGTAAAGCATTAACTGCAATAAAGTATATACAATAAAGTCTGTAGTGCAATAAATGTAGAATTACAGCTGTGGTGCAATAGATGAAACAATACTAATAACTGCAATAAGATGTACACAATAAAGTCTGTAGGGCAATAAATGTGGAATTAGAGCTGTAGTGTACTAAATGAATAATGCCAACTATAGTGCAATAAAAACATGAAACAATATCGATAACTACAATAAAGTATATACAATAACATCTGTAGTGCAATAAATGTAGAATTAGAGTTGTGGTGCAATAAATGAATAATACCAACTGTAGTTCAATAAAAATCATGAAACAATGCCAATAATAACAAGGAAATGGTGTGCAACCAGATTGTCTTGTCATAACTGCTGCAGTAGAGCTGAATGCATTGAGACTGTAAGGTAAGGTGCTGCAGTCAAGTATAGCACTGTAATAGCTGTAGAATGCAAATCTAATGGCTGCAAAATGTATTAGTTAACTCATATAGTACTGTTCAAGGCTGTCTCTATGCCATTATTGGTCACATAATGCTCTGTCATCCGCAGACATCAGGTAATAAAGGAATATGTGTGAGGCAGCCCACTCCATGAGCTGATATTGTTTGTTGACTTTACAGACATTTCAAACCACTAACAATAAAATGTGTACACCAGCATTGATGATACTGAAATAAAGCTTACATACTATCTGTGCTATGCTTGTATTTCATGCATGTGTGTTCTACTGTCACTGCAGTCTAGTATAACACTGTAGTAGTACTACCAGATCATATATTGGTTCCAGGTGAGCTCTAGGCAGATATCAGTCAGACAGTAATCAGCAGTGACTCAGTAGCTCAGTTTGTTAAATGCTCTGTATATAGTGCATTTTGCCACACACAGTCCAATGTTTGAATCCAGTGGTGTGTAGCAGTAAATATTACAGTAGCAGTCATGTAACACTCACAATTTCTCTCTCCACAGGAACTACAGGTAAATTGGTGAGGTAGCCCATATTATGAGTAGATAATTGTGTGTTTAGATGTCACAGACTGTTAAAATTGATACCAATAATTTGTTCATCAGCAATGTTGAGTTAGAAATAGAATGTGTAATCCTGGTATGGCTGTATGCCTGGAATGTCTCTTAAAAGTTGCTGAAGTCAATTAATACAGTCTGTGCAGATGTCCCCTGCAGTCATTGCTATTGGGTTTTATTCCCATGCCTGCTAACCAAGGCATGCTAGCCATTTAGTGTCTTTACTGTACACATACATGTCTCTCAAATGTCATGATTTCACATTCTACAATTAATATTGCGTAATCTGTCTGTCACAGGATTACCATGCAAATGATTACCTGGATTGAAAAGTATCACCAAATCAGCCCACAGAACACCTTTGTAGTTACATAGGTCTACCTGATGTGCAAGTTTTTTGTGTAGTTGTGTATCCACAGTTGTTACCTGTTTGGCCCATAGTGTCCCATACAAATAGCATGAAAGGTATGTATGTGCTGCATCAGCTATAGGAGGCTGGTAGTCATTGTACACATAAAGAAAATACAGACCTGTAGAGCAGATAGTATTACTGTTGTCAGGGAAATAACTTGCAATGTCACTAAAGGACTGTTTCTCTCTCTCTCTCTCTCTCTCTCTCTCTCTCTCTCTCCACCCCTTATCTTAATTTATTTATTATTGTTATTCATTGGTCATGGTTTACTGTTAAAATACATTGCTACATTAACTGTATTTTGGGACATGTGTTTTAGTATTCTTATGTATTATAATGGTTGCATAGTCACATATCTTGTCAAATTATCTATTTTGTTGGCCTTATGCTGTAACTGTTACTGGCATGCTGTTAACATATTGACTGTTCTGTTATTTATTGTTGTGTTTCACATAATATGCATTGATATGTAATTGAGTTATTTAAAATGTTGTGCTGTGCTGTTATTACTAACAATGATTTGTTCACAGCTAACCGATACTTATTGCTATACCTCCATTACCACAGCACATCAAGATAGGCAAGTTCTGGCTGATCCACCTACCTTGCCACAATCAGCCCTGGCACTGGGTCCTGGCATGTCTGGGACCTAGACCGGTGGTGCCTCTCCACTGCCCCTGCATCACCCGTGGCATCAGGTGGAACTGCCTATGGGGACAGGGCCCATCGTCCCTATGGAAGCAGTGGTGGAGGGGCTGTGTCATCCAAGCTCAACTGCTGGTCATGGTGCACAGGATTCTTCATTGTAGCTATGAATGCCACCTGCAACAGATTGAGAGCATGTTGGCCAACTTGATGGAGCAGCCTCACCCTGGCACTCAGCCTCCGGCACAGTCACCATTGGGGCAGTAAAGAACAGTATCGACAGTCCCATGGGTGGGGACGTGAGTCATGCTGCTGTCATCTGGAGGCACAAGGGACTCAAATTCCACCACACCCTCCCCACCCAAGGTGTTCACCCACCTCATGTGTCACACACCGCCCCTTTCTGCCGTGTTGTCTGTCTGCAAATGCACTCATTTCCTACCCAACCTACTTCCCCCACAAGTACCTTTGTCTCTTCTCAACTTTCCACTCTCACCTTAAAAAGAAAAATGACACCTGTCCCAAAAGAAAAAAATATCATCCCATACATAGCTCTCCATTTTGCACATGTGCCCACTGGGCCTAAGTAATTTGATCCAATTGGCTTGACAATGCAGTTATGTTGCCCTTGCCCCTCTCTCTGGGGTGGAGAGCACAAACACATGTATAAATCTATCAAAGTGCACAGCTGTTGCTACACAAGAAATGGATAGCTATGTTTGTTTCCAACACCATCCCTGCACATTCCTACCTACTTTTCATTGTGTATTTCCCCCTGCTTTCCCCCATTTTACCACTTTCCTATCACCTGCTGTTTTTTTTCTTTATATTTTTTTTAGCCCAGGGTGTTTTCTGTCATTGTCGTACATTGTTGTTGCTTGACTGTCCCCATATAATGGTTGTAATAGCACACTGTTATTTGTCTGGCAGTGACTGTATGACATATAAGTGGGAATTTGGCAGTAGGGGACATACCACAGTAGACTGCAGTGCTGGTTGTAGGAGTGTACATCAGAATCTGTCATGGCACAAAGGGATATACCCCAGTATTGCTACTATCTTGGTGGTATCCACACATGCATGCTTAATGTGTACATAGTGGATGTCCACGTATCTGGTCCTGTAATATGTTTCCCTTTTGTTCTCTTTCAGGAACCATGTACTGCAGACATCATGCCCGCTTCTGAGATGCAGAGAACAAGATAATAGTGGATGTACTAAGACACCATCATCAGATCTTGTTGTCCAGGGGAAGGCATACCTGGGAACAGCGAGCAGCATTGTGGGCAGTCCTTATGCAGGATGTCAGTGAGATTGGCCAGCAGGACAAAACCTATGTTCAGGTCCGACACCAGGTCATAGACATGGTGAATGATGCATGTTGAAGGGCAGTTGATGTTGCCAGGGATTGTGCTGCCACTAGTGCAGGCCCTGCAATGCAACAACCACTCTCACCCACAGAGGAATTCCTGGGAAACCTGGGAACACACAACAGCTTCCAGGCATCCATCACACCATACATAGTGGAGGTGGGTGCCATGGTGTCCACAGTAGAGGAGTGCCCACTTAAGCTTACTGTGTTCACCAGTGCAATACTGTATAAGTCATTGTGGCAGGCTGTACATACCTGTACATGGTTGTCAGGTCTATCTGCATTGGGGGAGGGGTTGGAGTTTAAGCTCAGTTGTGCACACATACTCAGAATGTCAGCAATACATCCAGTAACACAGTAGCTACTGTACAAGTGTTTATATGCACACATTACCTTGTAGTGCTGCAACATTTGGTGGTGCTGACAATACCTCTCCCTCACCTTTTCATAGGTCCATCAGGTGTGGCCGAAGTCTGTGGTCCTGTACCTGATAAGTATAATTCTGTTGTTTTATGGATCGGATCATATATACTTTATGAAAGTTAAGGGCTGCCATATTGCCCCATGTACAAATGTGGTGTTTAGCCAGATTATAATATTTGTATGTTCCATTTTGGAATAGTTAACTGCAGTTCATAGAAGGGGTAATCACAGATGTGCATTGACTGGACATTAACACATTTGCACATATAAACTCAGAGAAAATGAACAAACTGCAACAAAATGAAGGGAAAAAAAAGGACCACACCGGATACACAAAACAGTTCCAATAAGCACTTTCGTTTACTAAAATGAGCAAACTTCTTCAGACAATTTTAAGACACACAAGTACACTTAAATACAATACTTATCATGACATAATTTCCTTTAGAAAAACATAATTTCCTTTAGAAAAACATAATTTCCTTTGGAAAAACACAGCCTCATTTTAAAGTGCCAAACTCCGATAAAAAACAAACCATATATCAAAAAATAAATAATAAATAATAATAAAATAATAAATATTATTATTATGTTTTTCTAAAGGAAATTATGTCATGATAAGTATTGTATTTAAGTGTACTTGTGTGTCTTAAAATTGTCTGAAGAAGCTTGCTCATTTTAGTAAACGAAAATGCTTATTGGAACTGTTTTGAGTATACAGTGTGGTACATTTGCACATATAGCATTGAGCGACTATGCAGCCTGGTATACGTGAGGCAATTATTCCACGATACCTGTTTAAACACAAAAGGGATATGGTACATACCTGAGGCAGTGGCACTAGTACTGGCATATCATTCTCAAGATAAGTGTACTGGGTTTTATGTGTAGCTCTATCGCGTATAGTGTCATATTGCATACCTTACAGGTATAGTGTACTGTTAACTTTAACTGGATGTAGCTGAAGTGCATGTTATGAAGGCCTTGACTTGTATGTGCATGTTGTTGTGAGGTTGTCAGTTGTGCATGGCAGTGGAGATAAGAAGGTGCGGGACTGGTAATGCAGTTGTGGATCCTCATCTCTATGCGTCTGTGTGGATTGCCATATATAGTAGTGCAGGTAGTAAAGTACTGCTTTTGTTTTGGTTTTCACAGGTGACCATGGGGGTTGGTGTCTGTCCCCCTCACAACCTGATGTCAGTGTCTCATTGGACTCCAATAATGGTGGCCATAGTGAGTCACAGGTGAAGTTGTCAGAAGCTGAATCTGTCCCAGAGGTTGACATCCTTCTTCTGCCCCCATTGCATCTGCACACAGTCAGTATGCCCAAACATACCCAGTCCCCAGAGGCTACAGATATTGGGCAGTCAGAAGGGTGGAGACATTGAACAGGGAAGTGTGGCAACTATGGCTCCAGTGAGTGTAGACACTGGCCATACCCCGAGATCTATGGAGGTCCCACATAGGCAGGTTGACATGGGTGTTTATAGGATTCCTGCTGTCTGTCAACTACCTGTTGCTGATGTCACATCGCAAGTCACTCAACACACTAATCTCCCTGAACTCCTAATAAAGACCCAAACTGCCTTTTCAACCACCAAGGCCTAGATGCACCAAAACCACCTCTCCGTAAATGCAACCAAATCCAAAATACTAATCTTCCTACCATCAAAATCCTTCCCTTTTGACAAAGCTTCTTTTAAAGTGATAAGCCAAAACAACTCTCCTGTTGAAATTGTCCCCTGTACTAAATTGTTAGGCATTATTATAAATGAGCACTTGGAATTTGACAACCATATTCTACAAAACATAAAAAAACACCAAGAGCTTGGCATGCTATACAGGAACAATCGTTTCTTCTCAGCCCATACCAGTCATACTCTCACCTCTACATACCTTCTTCCCTGCCTAATGTATGGCGTACCCCTTCTTACCAATATATCAGCATCCATCACTTCCAAATTAGAAAACTGCTATAACAAAATTTCCAAATTCGCCACCAACACCCAAAACTCCTGCCTTCACTGCCTTGCCCTACACTCTAAATTGGCTTGAACTTCCAAATTATCTGGACTACCTCCAACTCATAACAGCTTATAGACTACTCTTAAACCCAACCAAATGCCCTTACAAACATCCTTCTCCCTTACATCCCAAACAGAACTCTTAGGTCTGCTCACCAAAACTTAATTACTGTCTATAAGCCTAACTGTCCACCAGGACAACTACTCCTCTCCTGATCCTTAGCTCAAAAAAATAGAATTCTCTCCCTCCTACCTAAGAACAATGCTGAATGTGGAAAACTTTAAAACCCAGCTCCACTCCTATCTCTCCTCTAATCGGAAATGTAGCTGCATCCTTCCAACCTAGTTCACCTCTCCCTTCTTACCCTTCTATATCTAAGCTTTATTTCCATCTTCTTATAATAACTATCTCTGCAAAATACTAACAATACTCACTCACAGAAATCTCCCTTCTTCCAATCTGCAACCCTTCTTATCTCAATATCTTGATTGTTACATTTAGTTATTATAAGAAGGCCTCAAACGAACTAATGTCTAGAATTTGATAATTATAACTGCCTTTTTCAAAACAATCTTGTAAATACTTTTCCTTGACTTGTATATATTTCTATTTGTTTTGACTTGTATTTGTATTTGTATTCACATCTGCTGTATATATTTCTCTTGATTTTACTTGTATTTGGTATCCTACTGTATTTTATTGTTGGAGATTTTCTCCCTGGGCCTCCACTGAAAACAGGCTCCCTGGGCACAGTGGACTTTCTCAGTCATCCAGTTGTAAATAAATAAATAAATATATAAATATGTTTTGTGCTGTCATGGAGGCACAGGCACATTCTGGACAAAACGCTAGATGTATGTTTAAGGTTATGGATGCAGCACAGTCTGACATCTGTGACTGTCTCCACTATATTGGGGGCACTCTGATTCGGTTCACTGAAGCAGTGAACAGATGGTGGTTTGAGACAGTGTCTGTCTTGGACCGCACATTGTCTGTGCTGGAACTTCTTGTTGGAGTTGGGTATTGAACAAGTGGACATAGGTCAGCAACACCATCTGCTGAGAGTCTATGTGGCCGTGCTCCCTTAGAGCCTCCAACTCTATAGAGGGAAGTGTGCTGTCCAGACTACAACATGGCAGGCCATGAGCACATGGTCCTTGGTGGTCCCATGAGGGACAAAGCCCCAGCAGAGAGCAGTCACCGTCAGGTACTAGCACCACATCTGACCTTGTGCATGTTGGTGCCAGTGCTACTCCTGGCAGAGTCAGTTCCTGTGTTCATGGCTGGAGATGGTGAACTGTTCACTTGACCACATCTGGTCCACAGCTGTCCAACATGCACATGTGTAAAGCTAGCACTGGGCATGACTGTGTACACGCACACACTCAATCATCATTGTCACATGTAGGTCACCTACAGACACACACGGCACCTCTCCATGGCCCATCTGACCCTCACCCCTTCCGGACTCACACAAATGTTGTCAACTGTTTGGCACAGCCTAGGCCTCCAGCACCCCAACAACACACTCTGTGCATGAGATGATACCTATGCCACATCCCTGTCATCCCTGCCATTGTTGCAGGGAAATGCAACTTTGTGTCTGATGCACAGGGTGACTATATTACTTGATATGTACTTGTGTAGTGCAGTATTATTTTGCCATGCCACTTATTGTGGTCCACAACAGGTACTGTATGTATATGTAATATGTAAATATATGTAGAGAGTCTACATATCATTGTTTTATATATATATATATATATATATATATATATATATATATATATATATATATATACATATATATATATATCAGCATCATATGTATTATACACTAATCATGTGAGAGGGGGACAAGGACAGACAGATATGTATATGTAGCTGTCTGTATGTACAGATGTATTTCCATATAGCAGGTCTTTGTGATGAAGAGGCAACAAACTCCAGGCCAGAGGTACCTGTACTCCAATCCGGGATTTTGTGTGCTGCAGACATTGGCTGCTGCACTTGTTTCCACAGTACAGCACTTCCATGAAATTGTCCATGGAATTCCCAGGCTGTGTGCTGTACTTAATATTTGACTGGGGTACATACACAGGGTGACAGTCTGCATACCTGTCACTGTACATGTTTTGCAGAAGGTTCATCATTTTAACCCATATGTCTGGTCTGGGTCTATAGCAGAACACTGAAGTTTCAAAACTTTGAAAGTTCTAATATCAACCCCTATTCAGTGAAAGCTGAAAATGCTGAAGCAACAGAAAACCAATTTTTTTCCTAGGGAAAGAATTCAGTTGTCCATTTCTGTTGCTTCAGTATTTTCAGCGCTGTGGTGGAAAGTTACAGGTCGGGCTCAGGTAAGTGAGCGATTGAGTGCAGGTTAGGTTAGTTAGGATTAGGGTGTGGGTTAGGTATGTGCGCGATTGTGTGGACATGAGGGTTAGGGCAGGTTAGGTGAGTTAGGGTTAGGGCGCGGGTGAGGTAAGTGTGCGATTGTGTGGATGTGAAGGTTAAGGCAGGGTAGGTGAGTTAGGGTTAGGGCGCAGGTGAGGTGAGTGTGCGATAGTGATGGACCTTAGGGTTAGGGTTTGGGTTAAGGTAAGTGGATAGTTAGTGGTGTGTATAGTTTAGTGTAGGGTTAGGTGTAAGATTTTAGGTGTATCTGTGTGGATTGCTGTTTGTTTGGTGTGCTTGTGTTGCGTGTATGTGTTTTGGAACAGCAAATTTTTTCCCTAGGAAAACATTCGCTGTTCTGTATGTTCGATGTTTTCAGCTTTCGCTGAATAGGGGTCAATATTAAAACATTCGAAGTTTTGAAACTTGGGTGTTCTAATATAGACCCTCTGGTCTGTTCCTCATACATTAGTGGTGTTCAGGTAAAATACTGTATACTCCAGTCACTGACTTGTACAAACTACTGACATATTTAAGTGATAGACTTTACATCCTGCAGATATTCTGTTCTGATGCAACCCGCTGTTAAACCAGTCACATTCTAGGTTAATCAGAGCAAAGGAAGTGTCTGCCTGTAGTTTTCGCACTTTGTCCCCCCATTTTCTCTGACTTTGTCCATTTTTCTTGCAGTAACAGATTGAGGGGTATGACAGTCTGTGGGAATACCACCATGCAACTGCCTCACATGCAAATGATTTGGATGCTGCCAGACACAAACCATCAACACCATCACCTGTGCTAATGTCCCTAGCCCACTGAGCCACACCAGCCGCCAGACAGAGATGTGTCATTCTTCACACAATCAATAGCATATAACATACATTGTCACCCCTATGTTACATGAGACATACAACGTATGCCCAGGTTCTATGTCACAGCCCTGAAACTGGCTGGTCTGCTGATATATCATTGCTGATTTACTGTTACAGCAGTTGTATGGGAACACTGATGTGTTAGGGTGGTGGACAACCAGCTCATGGTCTGCTGGCACAGAGAGTTGTGTGACTGTCCTGTGACCCCACTATTTTCCATCTTCCTTGAATAATATAATGGATTTTCCAGCCATGTGGTCTAGCGAATATTATGGAGCACATAATATTGGACAGGGTACCTGTTGTCCCATGGGGTTGTTAGAGCTCTCCAAGTAGCCCAGTAGTCCACTATATTTGCTTCCATACATGCAGCAGGTGCATACATATGCTACCATATTCTAGTACCCCTTACAAGTGGTGTATAGGTGAGTGGCTTACCTTGCCAGTGCAGCAGTTAACAGACCTGTAGTTTGGAGCTGACTCTGATGCACACAGTACACAGACAATACATGGTTAGGTACAAGTTATGTGGGCTGGCTGGCATCCTTTTTACTATATATATGCAAGTCAGAGTAAGGTGTCAGTCCCTAAGGCCCTAGGTTGTCAGTGCATGTGCTATGCTTGTGTCTTGGCCAAGACCAGGGCATACTGGGCACTCCTATGTTTGCCTACAGGGAGATCCTCAGGGGGTTCCTCCTCCAAGTTCTCCTGTGGGTGTGGCTGTGGGGACCTGGGCACTGGTGGGGACTGAGTATCCCTTCCCTTTGCTGATCCTGCTGCAGCTGTTTACTCAGGATCATATTGTGTAGCATGGCACATACTGTGAATATCTGTGAATATCTGTGCACATGTAGCTAGTGAGTACTGCAGGGCTCCAGCAGATATACTGAGGCATGACTTCAGCAGCCCAAACATGTGCTATGATGTTCCTAGTTTGTATGTGTGCCTCATTATGGCATTCTTTGGTGGGTGTGTTTGCATTTCTGATGGGTGTCATCATCCATGGTTCCAGTGCGTAGCCAGCATCCCCCAGTAAATGGTTGTGTGGGATGTCTCACCTAGAAACATACGTATTGTACAGCTGTGATGCTTGCCAGATATGGGAGTTGTGATAACTGCCAGGTCTGCCAGCACACACATTCATGATAATGCCCTGGGCATTGCACATGACCTGGCAGTTGATGGAGTGGTAACACTTGTGGTTGAGGTAGGTTCTACCCCCCTCACTGGGTGGTGCCTTGATGTGTACATGTGTGCAGTCTATGGCACCCAGTACTTCAGGGTAGTGTGCTACATGGTAGAAGTGTTGCATATTGATGGGCCTCACCTCAGGGATGAGAAAAAAATAAATGTGCCCGCTGGCATCCAGGGACTGGTTGAGTACTCTAGATGCTGATACCTGTGAGACCCCCATTATGTCCCCAGTTGGTCTTTGGAAAGTACCTGCAGCTAGTAACCTAATAGCTGCACATAACTTTCTTTCCACTGGAATGGGTTCCCCTTTGTTGGCTCTGGGTCTGAGTTGAGGGTAGCAGAGCTAAGTGAGTTATTGTAGTATGTCCCTGTCCACCATGTAGTGGTCTACAATCTCCAGCTCATGTAGCTCCTGGAAGGTTACCCTGGCCCTGAACACTCTTCTCCTTCTCAGTCTAGGCTTATTGTCAGCAGCAGCAGCAACAGCAGCAATGATCTCAGCAGCTAGCACATATAGCTGTAGCAGACCAGCCCCTAGCATTCCTTTGGTTAAAAATCCCAAGTCTGTACTCCACTGATGCAGAGTATTGGGGAGAAATCAGATTATGGGGTGTTTGCAACCTTTATAGTACTCTGCTGTGGGTGTAGCCTGTGTGATTGGCTACCTATGATGCATTCCACCTGACAAGTACATCATTAAGGAGATGTAATGGCCCTACTTTAAGTGAAACAGGGGTCATGCAAGCAATAATGCCCAAAAGGATGTATGCTAATGTGTAATTAATGCCCACCCAGGCATGTAATGAGGCACACTGCCACAGGCGGAGGGCCTCTACACCCTTGGAAGGGCATTAATTACACATTAACACACACCCTGGAGGGGCTTAGAGAATGGGCTGTCTAAAATTGTTGTGTTTTGCTTGCTTATTTATTTTTTTAAGTATTATATTATTTTTTTAATATATTTTAATGTAAAATAGTTCCTCCACCTAATGTTTCAAACTTGCTATAGTATATGTTAATGGTGATAGAAGAGCCATTTTGCATCAGACATATATTAAAAATAATAATTGTGCAAAAAAAAAAAAAATAAGCAAGTGAAACACAACAATTTTACATACAGTCTGTTCTCTCTCCCATGCACACATACACAGTCTCTTCTGCTTTCACACCCGTACATATACACACACAGTCTCCTCTTCTTTCATACAGACATTCACTCACACAAGATCGGTCTCACTTTCTCTCAATCTCTCTCTCACACACAGTCTCCCCTGGTTACATACATGCATTCAGGCACACATATCTCGCTTTCTCTCAGACTCTCTGGATCTCTTTCTCTCTCACACACACACACACACACACACACACACACACACACACACACACACACACACACACACACACACACACACACACACACACACACACAATCTCTCTGCTTTCATGCATGCATTCAAACACACACATGCAGACAGAAACATAAACACACTTTTCTGTTTCGCTTGATCTGTCATTCTCTCTCTCTCACTCTCATATATGCCTACACTCTCACACGCACGCTTTATTTAATTTTTTTATTTTTTTATTTTACACTCACTAAACAGCAAAAGCATCCTGACCTCAGACAACTGCAGTTGACTGCCTGACATTTAGGCACATGTTTTCCAAGCACCTGCAGCAGATACTAATGGAGGCAAGAAAGCCTCCTACAAAAACATCATATATTATCAAATGGAAAAGGTTTTCTGGTTGGTGCCAACAAAACAACCAGCAGCCATTCAGGGCTAGTGTTTCTTTAGTTTTACAATATTTCTGAAAGTTACTATCCTAAGGTCTGTCTTACTCCTCTATCAAGATTCATCTCTCTCTCTACCATTTCATCATGTCTGCCCTTGGATCCCCCTCTTTCAATATAGACTCATGTGAAAATGTTTCCGAAAGGTGTTCTTCACAAGAGGCCTCCCTGGAACCCTGTGGTTCCTCCTTGGGATCAATTTTCTGTTAGAGAAGTAAATACTTGCTCCATGTAAACCAATTTATCTGGCTGACTTGAGGTTCTTAACTTGGAAAACAGTTTTACTGATTTTACTGATTGCTCTGACCTCTATAAGAAGGGTATCTGGTTGCAAGCTCTGATGGTGGGTCAGCCTTATCACATCTTTCACAGACAGGATTTTTTAAGAACTAATCCTTCTTTTATGCCTAAAGTGGTATCTAGGTTTACTTCAAGCAAATCTATCTCTTCATTTTCTTTACAGAACTCAAAAATGGGGGAGAAAAAAGTGTCATACCTTGTCTGTCCAGACAGCTTAGATACTATCTTGACAGAACAAACTGTTTCAGAACTTCTGATCAGTTGTTCATTTCTTGTGAAGGTAAGAAGAAGGGATGACCTACAAAAAAAGGACTGTTTCTAAATGCTTATCTCAGGCTATTACCTTTTGTTATTCCCATCTCAACAAAGCTTGCCAGACAGAGTGAAGGCCCACTCTGCCAGGGCCTTGGGCTTCGTCGGTGGCTTTTTGGAAAGGGTTGGACTATAGATTTATTGTCAAAGCCACAACTCGATCCTCTGTGCATACATTTGAAATAAACTACAAGCTAGATTCTTTCTCCAAGTCAAGGATAGGCTGTGTTAGGACATTTTCCAGGTGTCCTGCACCCTTCCCCTTCTTCTTCCCAGTTATTGTAAGCTATGTAATCCATCAATATAGCAAAGGCTACTGCAGCAATGATCGGTATGATGAAAATAGCACAGTTGTGTAAGTAAACATAACATGACTGTAGATGTTCAGATGATCACTGCTGAGGTAGACTCACCCTCCCTCCAACCCTCTCCCCCTTATTTTTGTATTCTATACTGTGCCAGGGTGAAGACTTATATATTTTTTTGTTTTCTTAGCAGTGCCCTCTCAGGGCTTAGCCTCTCTCTTTCTCAGTTGGCATGAAAGCACTGAAGAGCTTGATGTACAAATGTGAATTTTAGTCAGCTCAGCTCAAGCTGTTTAACAATTTGGGCATATGGGATGTGCCCTGCAGCCTTCAATGCTGGCCAGCTGTTGTATCCTATACAGGATATAACCCATATAGCTAAGGCTAATGCAGCAGCAATCATTTGAATGTCTAGTATTATGGGAAGTTTATTTACACAACTTTACTTTTTTCCCTTTCTCCAAGGAGGTGGGGTCTTGAAATACAGTATATAAGTAAAGAGGTGTACCCAACCACCCCCCAACACACATACTGACACTGTGCTTTAAGGATTTCTATATGAAACAGTTAAGGCTTTTTTTGTTGTTGTCTTCAGTCAAACACATTTTTTTCATTCATTCATTTTTAAGTGAATTACATTTCAATGTTTAATATTCAAACCTATTGTTATATTTCAGTATGAAGTACTATGACACACCCGAGACTACATCAGTCTCATCTGAATGAACACATATGTAGAACATATGTGTCAATATTTATTTGAGCAAAATAATCTAAGGTTATTGTAATCATATTATACCTCTAAAGAATGTATGAAAATAGAATCATAAAGCAATAAACAGCATGTGCTCTCAAGAGCTTGGTTCCTATCTTGTTTTAAACTTGTTTTGTAACTCTTTATGAAAGAAACTCAGATTCAACAAAGTATGTGCCATGCATAATCATTATTATTCTAATTACTATTATTATTATTCATATTACTATTATTATTATTAATGTATTTTTATAGCATTTCAGGACACCAACTACAATGCTCATTCCATTAGAAACTGACAGTCTGCAATCATCCATATGGGTTCATAGGTTGGTACTAGTCTATCAGCTCTAGGGCCTGTACAAGCCTAGCCATAACAATTCCCTGGCTATTTTTTCCTACACTATTTACTTCCCTGGACCACTGTCTAGCAGGGGTGAATTTCCTTTCTCTCATCCAATTGTCAAGGTTCCTTTTGAAGAGGGCCAAAGAGGCACTCTGCTTGACATGTATGGGCAATCTATACCAGAGTCTGGGGAGTCTCTGGGTCAGGAACCTATCCCTCCAGCATGTTTTGTTTATTGTGATGACAAGGTTTAGATCCCTGGAGCATGTGACTCTGAGGGTTTGAAATTTCTTTAAGTGTAGCATGTCCAACAGCTCAGGGTTTGACATGGCCTTGTATGTTAAGCAGAGATCGCCTCTGAGTAGACGATATGCGACAGAGTATAGCTGGAGTTTAAGACGGTCAGCGTAGGGCATCTGCTTTAGGACTGTGATTCTTTTAGTGAGGTATGTCTGCGGCCTTTACAGTTGTTGCAGATGTTTTGAGAGGTACATACCAAACGGGGCATTGTATTCTATAATGGGTCTAATGAGGGATGAGTACAGTGGGACAATGACCTCCTTTTTTCTGAATGAAAAGCCCTTAGTGATGAGGTGTGCCACATAGAAGGATTTCCTGACTCTTGTGGCGATGTGGTTATCGAAAGTGAGACCACTGTCCACCTGTGTCCCTAAGTCTCTTATCACACTTTCAGTGTTTAGTGCACTGCCACCTGTATGGTAATTCAAGGGTACATGTTTTTTCTCAAAGGGGATAACTATACATTTCTTGGCATTGAGCTTGAGCCCATGGCTCTGGCACCAAACATCTGTTTCTGTAAGGCCCTTTTGTAGAATATCCACATCATTTGGGGATTCAATAATGGCCTCAGTTTGCAATCATCTGCAAACTTTGTTAGCCGGAGTCCCTTAGTGTTGGCCTGTACTTCAGAGAAGTAGATGCCAAACAAGAGCGGTCCCAGGACTGAACCCTGAGGTACTCCATTTGTCACTTGTCAGGAGGTGGATTTGGAGTTGGCTACTTTTACAGTGTGGGTTCTATCAGTAAGCCAGTTAGCAACCCATTGGGTGATGTAGGGATTAATGCCCAGCTTAGTAAGTTTATCTATGATTCCAGAGTGGGGGATGGTGTCAAAGGCCTTGGCAAGGTCTAGATAGGCTGTGTGAACCACCTCACCCTTGTCCATGGCTCTGGAGACTGATTCGAAGAAGTCAATCAGGTTCAGGAGGCAAGATCAGCCCTTCACGAACCCAAACTGGGTGTGGTGCAGTGTTTGAAGGTTTCCAATGTCTTTGTTTATAAGTTCCATGATAATACGCTCCATGGCCTTGCAGATAAGGCTCGTCAGACTGATGGGATGATAGTTTCCGGGATCCAAGGTGGATCCCCCCTTGTGGAGTGGGATAACTGTAGCTCTGCGCCACTCAATGGGCACGAAACCTGAGGTGAGGCTATGATTAAACATGACACTTAGGTGAGGTGCCAGTTCATATTGTAGTTCATGTAATACACAGCCCGGGATGTCATCTGGTCCCATGGATGCTGTATTCTTAGCTTTGGAGAGTGCATTTTTTACCTGTCTGGCTATTATTACCGGAATTTGGCAATCTTCCCCCTGTTTTTAAATTTAAATTACAAGTTTCATGTGGTTTATAAATTGGTTTGGATACTTTGTAAATGCTAAATATATGACTATAAATTGTGAATTATAATATAAAACCTCAGAATACATATTTTTTTATTGGAAAGGTCACACTAAGCATAATTTATACATTGCTACCCAAATATTTTTCCCAAGAAGAGTCTGGTACAAACTGCTAAAAATTTTCAGAGACATAGCCCTCTCCATGCTGGATCATAGAATCTGAGCATTGGAGGTCCTACAGTGTATTTAACATTTGCATGATACATTTTACAGGGATGTAAATGCAATGTTAGTTAATATCAGAAGTAGAAACAGCATTTATTTGTTACTTTACATCATGTTTCAAGCATTTACCTGCTCAGACAGGGAAATAAAATAGACAAAAATAATAAAATGTCTTATAAAAATTCAAGGTGCAACTGGTCCCCTTGTTTTTAAATTTAAATTACAAGCTTCATGCGGTTTGTAAATGGTTACCCAGATTTGTTGCAAAAAATTAATTTCAAAATGATAAGCAAAGTCAGAAACAGAGGCCTGTGTAAATAACCACAAATGCGCCAACATGGATCTTATATATCTTATATTCTAAAAACCTGCAAACTTCTATCAGATTTGATTTTTGACACACGCATACACAAACACGGATTCACTTTAGAAGATCGAATTCCCAAAATCTCGAACCTCATATTATCGAGACCAAAAGATCGAGATTTGGAAACTCGAACTTCTAAAATGAAACGAAAAAAAAAAGTCAAACATTGCTTCACCCCCCTGCACCCCCCATGTGGGGGGCTGTGCCCCCCACCCCCCTACTTAAATATACCAACTCCGAGATCGCGCTACAGTGGGGAAAAGGGAAATCTCCCATATTGTGCTTTATGCAGAAGCGCAAAACGGGAGATTTCCCACTTCCTGTCAACACCACAAAATAGATAACAACATTACGTACACACAGAGTGTACAAGAAGCCTTCCTCTGTGTGCACGTAACGTTTTAAGGTAAGTAAAGTGTTATTTTTTAAAACTTTACATATTCGATATACTAAAATGTCGATCATATGGTCACGACCATATGACATTCGAGATTTCAGTATTTCGATAATGTAAAGTGTTCTCACACACACACACACACACACACACACACACACACACACACACACACATATATATATATATATATATATATATATATATACACACACACACACACACACACACACATATATATATATATATATATATATATATATATATATATATATATATGTGTGTGTGTGTGTGTGTGTGTGTAAATATTTTTTCTGTGTATAACAAATATAGAGGTGTTTCTAAAAGTGATTGACCAGATTGTCTGGGCATCAAGTGATACTGAAAAACAGAATGGGCCAGATTCAGGAAGGCTTACACGGAGTTCAAGAGTAGTGTAAGCCTCCGTGTAAGCCTCCCGATTCAGGTACAGCCCAAACCTCCGTGTAAGAGACAGCTAACACGTCTCTTACATGGACTGGGCGTGGAAATGCTCAATACCTCATTTGCAGCTCCAAGATATGCAAATGAGGTATTTGAGCGATCCACGAAGCAGAAACCAGTCCATGTAACGGACGTGTTAGCTGCAGAAATGTACTCAGCTGACAACTGAGTACATTTCTGCAAAATCAAAAACAGAGCTATGTCAGCTCCAGATAAAGGGTGCATATGTTTCATTAAGCATGCCAATGGCCAAATATGTGGCCATTGGCATGAAAAAGTGTTGCAAAAATAAGTTATATAACTTTTTTTTTTTCCACGGGATTTTTGTGTTTAACTGCAGCGCACACCCGCGCAAACAGGGTGCGCTACCTAAAACTAAAAACCGAAGCTTATAAGCCCACAATTGTGGGATTTATGTATTACATGGAATGTCAATGGAGGGACTTGCAGACTAAAAACAATATGGCCTCCGTTTAGTGGTTGTCAAGGGGGGGAAGCTCCGTGTAAGATATGTAACTAAGCATTACTAGGCAATCCTATGTAAATGAGGGTTACAATACTGAATCACACTGCCACATAGGTAATGAGCACTTTCTGAGTAGTGTAAGAGTTAGAGAAGGGGGAGGAACAGAGTAAGAGGTAGGTGACATCACGGGGGGGAAGGATAGAAAGAAATGTACCAGATTGGAGGGCAATGTAAGGTAACAGATGACAGACAGACATCAGGGAGGGAGGTATGTCCCAACAGAACACTAGGAAAGTCAAGAAATTGAGGGCATACGCTATCCCTACACTCAAAGTTTCTTGATATACGTGCATGCGCGTGTGTGCGCGCGTGTAAGGCAGGTTCAACATGTGGGAGCGTGTTGCAAACTGTTTGCAATGGTTTGCGCGGGCGTGCATGTGTGTAAGGCAGTGTGCGCGCGTTTTAGCAAGAATCAGCCTAGCTAACACCGTGTAAGGATGTGTGCGCGCGTTTAAGTGACTGTGAGCGTGTTTAAGCTGGTGTGCACATTGCTCCCCCTCAGGAAACAGAGAGGAAACAGGAAACAACCAAAATACAGGGAAACTGCCAGGGAATACTGCTGGAGTTAATTGGTGGAAACAATTACAAGCAGGCAATTACACAGGCAGACTAGAAGCCCAACCCAGCACTTAAAACACAACAAAGAGCAGTGCAGGCTGTTTCTCACGAGAGATACTGCCAGAAACTAAGCTATCAGAATTGAAAACTGAAAAAAAGCTGAACTCAGAGCAGAAATGCTAGGGGCTGCCATGGCTATTATAATCAGGCATAGGCGAATTGCTGAGGGTGGTGACAATGCAGACGCTGACAGACAACCCAGAGTGAGGAGAAGGAGAAGAGTATACAGGCCCAGGGTCACCTACCATGGGTTACATGAGCTGGAGATAGTAGAGCACTACAGAGTGGACAGAGACCTTCTGCAGCAGATTGTTGAGCTGTGCAGGCCACATCTCACACACAGAACCAACAGAGGGGAACCCATCCCAGTAGAAACCAAGGTATGTGTTGGCCTAAGAATACTAGCAACAGGTACCTTCCAGAGACCAACTGGTGATATGATGGGGATATCACAGGCATCAGCCTCCAGAGTACTGCACCAGTTCCTGGATGCCATGTCACCACATGTCAGTGATCATATATATGTCCCTAATGACCGTGAGGTTGTGGCCAGCAATATGCGCCTCTTCCAGCAAATAGCGGGATACCCTGAGGTGCTGGGTGCAATAGACTGCACGCACATACGCATCAAAGCACCAGCCGGTGAGCGGGGTAGAGCCTACATTAACCGCAGGATACCCTCCATCAACTGCCAGGTCATGTGTGATGCCCAGGGCATAATAATGAATGTGTGTGCTGGCTGCCCTGGGAGCTACCACGATTCCCACATCTGGCATCTGACGCAGCTGTACCAATCATTTGCCAATGGGGACTTCCCACATGGACACCTATTGGGGGATGCAGGTTATGCACTTGAGCCGTGGCTGATGACACCCATCAGAAATGCACACACACCCGAACAGGAACGCCATAATGAGGCACATGCACAAACACGTAATATCATAGAGCGTGTGTTTGGGCTGCTCAAGTCATGGTTCCGGTGTCTGGACACGTCTGGTGGAGCTTTGCAGTACACACCAACTACATGTACCCAAATGATCATGATATGTGCTATGCTACATAATATGATCCTGCGGAAACAGCTGCAGCAGGACCAGCACAGGGCTGGGCCAAACATCCCCCCACCATTGCCAAGGCCACCACAGGCAGGGGGTGACTCGGAGGAGGAACAACCTGACCTTGTCCCAGTAGGCAGAAGGAGGCATGCCCAGTATGCCCTGGCCTTGGCAAAGAGGCAACGATAGCACATATGCTTGGTCAGTAGGAACACTGGGACTGATACCCGCCTGACTCACTCATACAGTAACAGGGATGCCTAACATGACACAACCTGCTTCCAAACGTACAGGGAGTGTAGTATGTGTATCCGACAGAGGTGGCCCTGCAGCACCACCTGAGGCATGAATGCCATGTGTTAAGTAATGTAATATCATGTACAATATGCACACCTGAGGACCCCAACTAACATCCATATCCACGCATATGACCCTGCGGAAACAGCTGCACGTCATACAGTGATGTACATGTGCAAAAACATGGAACAAGATACAAAATGAGGGTGACTAGCAATAAATAGCATGGATAACCACACACCCATGTTTGTACCACAACAAGAAGCAACATGGAATAGCCATGGTCAAAAACCAATGGCTAAAACCGACTACTACTATATAGCTTGCTGCAGACCACTGTCCTAATAGCAGGAACTGCACCAGGCCTATGTCCATAGGTCCAGAGGTTCATACTAGGCTATCTGCCCTAGGGCATTAATAAGCCTAGCCCAGAGTTTTGTGGCTTCTGCCACCCCTGCAAGTTGATGGATAATATGACCATTATTTTGCTGTGCCTCTGTCAAGCAGTGATACTGAGGTTATCCCTGGGGTATACCTGCAATCTCCCATCCATTGGTCACGATCTCACTTGAAGAAAGCCAGTGAGGTGCTCAGCCTCACATGTACCAGGATGTTGTTCCACAGCATATGGACTCTCTGGGTGATGAATCTGTCCCTCCAGCACATCCTATTAATATCTGTGTTGAGCTTTAGGTCTCCTGCCCTTGTAGTTCTGATGGATGTAGAGGTCTTGAGGTGAAGCATGTTCATTAATCCTGGGTTGGACATAGCCTTGTATGTCAGGCACAGGTCACCTCTGAGCAGACAGTAAGTGACTGAATACAGCTGGAATTCCTTCAGTCGGGCAGCATAAGAAATATGTTTGAGACCCTTTCACCTCCTGTCGAGGAATATGTGGGCCCATCCAATCTGAATGGGGCATTGTATGCAATCATTGGTCTGATGAGTGATGAGTACAGGGAACAATGACCTCCCTTGATCTAGATGTGAATCACTGCATGATGAGGTGGCCAATGTAGAAGGCCTTCCAAACTACCCTGGCAATGTGAGTGTCAAACAAAAGGTCACTGTCAACCTGGGTGCCCAGGTCCCTGATAACGTACATTGTGCTTAGAGGATTGCCACCTAGATGGGAAGTAGTGGTAACCTTGTTCTTCCTGAAGGGTATGGCTATGCATTGTTTAGTGTTTAATGTAAGGCCATGGCTGTGGCACCAGTTATCCGTGTCTATGAGACCCTTCTGAAGGATGTCTGTGTCAGATGGGTTTCCAACTATGCTTCCCAGTTTGCAGTCATCTTCAAACTTTGTCAGCCATAATCCTCCTGTGTTTGCTCGTACTTCTGAAAAGTAGATACTGAACAAATGTGGGCCCAGGACTGAGCCCTGTGGGACACCACTTGTGACAGCTCTGGAGTGTGAACTGGCACCAGCAACTTTGACCCTGTGTGTTCCGTCACTTAGCCAGTTTGCAACCCATGCTGTGATGTATGGGTTCACAATTAAGCTGGTGATGTTTTCAATGATACCTGAGTGGGGTATTGTGTCGAAAGCCTTTGCCAGGTCAAGGTAGGCTGTTTGGACTGCCTTGCCCACGTCAATGGCCTGGGTGAGTGTTTTGAAAAAGTCAACCAAGTTTAAAAGGCATGATCTGCCCTTGACAAAGCCAAACTGGATTGTATCCAATGTCTGCAAGTCCCCTATGTCTTCATTTGGAATTCCCATTATGATCCTCTCCATACCTTAGCAGAACAGGCTTGTCAAGCTGATGGGATGGTAGTTTCTGCGGTTGGTGGAGGCACCTCCTTTGTGAAGTGGGTCCACCATTGCTGTATGCCACTCCTTGGGAACATATCCTGAGATGAGGCTAAGATTAAACAGCTGCCCTAACTGCGGGTGTAATTACTCATTGAGTTCATGGAGCACACAACCGGGGACACCATCTGGTCCCATGGATAAAGTGTTTTCTGCCTTGGATTGAGCAGTTCCCACCCCAGCAGTGGAGATGTTTGGGGGGCTACAATCCTCTGGTGTACATACCTCCAGTTGGGGAGGGGAATCTGCACTGAACCTGTCAGCCAGTATGTTGCCAATGTCTGTAGGTGCAGTGATATCAACATCATTCCGAACTAAGTCTGAGCATATCTGGGAGCTCCCCCCCCAGGTTTCAAACATAGGTAAAAAAGGCCTCATGATTGTCCCTGGAGTCCTGAGTGGGTTTACTCTCAAAACATGCCTCGGATGATTGTATGGGTGAACCCAGTGTTTTACTCACAATGAGCAGGGGTGTCATCCCTCCTACGGATTACGCTCTATCTCGTAGTAGCTCCTTCCTTGTGTTGTACAGCTTGATTATGGCTAGGGTCCACCAGACTGGATGCTTGCCTGTGGTACAAAGAGTCCTTTTTTTTTGGGATTGCCTGATCCATGCAGTCCTGGAGGTGCTGGTAGAAGGCATTTCTAAGTGATACAGTGGCTTGGGTAATGGTGTCCGCTGGCCTGGGGGCCTTGAAAGAGACCACACCAGTCCTCAGAAATGTGAAGTTGGCATTTGAGAAGGTCTTCACTGTTTCTTTTCCCATCTGGGGTGTGGGTGGGATGTGGACTCCCACTGAGAGTAGTCCATGATCTGATCTTACCAATGATGGGTATACGTCTGGTGTTGAACAGTGTGACCCCATGTTCGTGATGATGTGTTCCAGTATGTTGCCTCCACTTGAGGGGATTGGGACAAGTTGTTCCATGGCATTTCAGTGTATGAACTCTTGGAACCTTTGTGTTAGAGTGTTGTGGCATGATTAGTGATCCCAGTCTATATGTGGATAGTTGGAATCACCCAGTAGGATGGTGTTTGGAGATACATTTATCCCCTTCAGTGTTTGCAGGATAGCTGTGTGAGGTACCTGAGTTTGAGCGGGTGGCATGTAACATGCTACAAACTGCAGAGCAGTCTTGCCTACGGTCACTGGCACCTGGATGGTCTCCGATGCATCATGTGTTGCCACCAACCATGAGTTGAGGGTGTCCTTGATGAATATGGACACCCACCATCCTTCTTGGTGTTGTCGGGATGCTGGTGCCGGAATGCATGATATGAGGTAACACCCGATAGTGCCGGGGTGCTGTCAGAAGCTGTGAACCAGGTTTCAGGCACAGCACAGACATCAATGTGCTACATACTCAGAAGGGCATAGAGTGTGTGCAGCTTGAGGTTGAGACCTTGGGCATTGAGCAGCATTACCCTTAGTGTCTTTCCTTTACTGTGTTCTAGGGTGGTAGGTGTAGAATCTGAATCTTGCATAAAAAAGGCACAATGGGGGTGGCAAGAGCATCATCTGAAATCCGGAAGCCCAGGGGTGACAGGTGCAAGCTGTCCCTTGCAAATCACCGTGGCCTGTCCAGCATGTCATCCAAGGCAGACAGACATTGGACCCCCTTAGAATGACACCATAGTCTAAGCAAAATATCACAGCTGATCATCTTGTCTCTGTTTATGTGGCATCATACTTGGTGAAGGTAGGATACTGCTGAAGGTCAGGGTCATAACTGCCTGGCCTACATAATCAGAGGGATCCTCTATGTCTCTTTCCATGTAGTCCAGGGAGGTACATCTCAGGTCGTTCACACCAGCATGAATTATGACTGGGTCAGACCTGTACTTGCAGTTTAGTGACCTGAGTGCTTGCATTATGTGGTGGATTCCAATGCCCGATAGGCAGCTTACTGTGACCTCCTCTGTACCTGATCTGGTGAGTGGGACATCAGTGTGTCTGACTATGGAGTCACCTATGACAAGTGTGTCTGGCATTGTGTTTGGCCTTAAGGGCTGTGACTGTTTGGCACACCGACTCTGTGGTCAATGTGTTGCATGTGCTGTGCCCTGTGGAGGCAATTGTGTGAGTGTCTGCTGTGGTGGCCACTGCCATTCTGGTAGACTTCTGATCAGAGCCTCTGAGAGTGTCTCTGTGTGTCTATGTGTATGATCTTAAGTTGTGACAGTGCCATGTGAGACTGGATTTGTGATGTGTGTGTGGTTACCTTCACCTTCTCTCTGGTCTTGCTAGTCCTATGTTGAGAGAGCTCAGCCTCCACTTTGGCTACATACTTGCATCTCTCACATGTATGTGTGTTTTATAGCAGAAGGAGAGGGTTGTCAGTGTACATGAGGCAAGTGTAACAGTGCCTCAATATTCCCAGGTTCACCAGCTGAGCAGGAGAGGACACTAGCAACTGATCCCTAGACATGCTAGAAGGAATAGACAAAACAATGTTGGAATACAGGGAGATATCATGCCCCCAAGCCACATCATACTGTTTGAATGACAATAGCTACACATACACCGGTGTTTCATAGTGTCATAGTCTACTACTAGGCTATCTGCCCTAGTGCATGTATAAGCCTAGCCATAGTGATGTGGCTATTGCCACCCCTTATAGTGGTAATAAGTGTACAGAATAGATTCTGAATATTGTGCCTCTGACTTAGCAGTGACACATTATGATCCCCTTACGTAATTGAATAACATGACTGTGTCTCTGTCTAGTCTGTGCCTCCGTCTCATATGCAGTTGTCCAGATGTCTCCTGAAGAGAGTCAGTGAGGGACTCTGTCAAACATGAACTGGGATACTCTGCTAGAGTGTGAGATGCCTCTGAGTTATGACTCTGTCCCTCCAGCATGTCTTATACATGTATGTGCTGAGGTTCAAATACTCAGCTCTCATGGCTCTGGTGGATTTGGATTGCTTGCAGTGGAGCATGTCCACCAAATCCTGATTGGAATGGTCTTGTATGTCAGGCATAGGTCACCTGTAAGTATGCGGTATGACACTGGTCAAAGCTGGACTTCCTCTATTCTGGAAGCATATGACATGTGTTGAAGAACCCTGATCTTCATGGTAGGTACTTTTCGGGTGCAAAGGTGCAAAAGGCAGGATCTGCCCTGTACAAAGCTGAACTAGGTGGGAACAAGGGTCCGTAGGTCAGTAATGTGTCTGTGTAAGAGCTCCATGACTCCTCCCATATCTTTGCAGACAAGGCTGGTTAAGCTTGTGTGGTGGTAGTTGCCATGGTCTTTGGAGGCATCTCCTTTGTAGAGTGGGACCACTAATGCTGTATGCCAGTGTTCAGGTACATATCCTGTAGCAAGACTAAGGTTAAATAGCAGTTGTATATATGGGTCCAGCCCCTTCTGGAGTTCACATAGCATGCAACTGGAGATACCAGCAGGTCCCATGGATGCTGTGTACTTGTCTTTGCTGAGTGTGGCTCTCACACGGACATCCAAGATGACAGTGAGATTACATACAGCAGTGATAACTATCTTGTTTTGGGGGTGAGGGAGGGGGTAAATTGCACTGAAGCTGTCCGCTGGAATGTTGCCAATATCTGTCAGGTCACTGGAATATATGTCGTTGTGTACCAACTCTGAGCATATCCGAGGGTTCACAACCAGGTGTCTGACATAACTGAAGAAAGCAGTGTGGTTACCTTCATTGTCTTTGGTGATTTATGTCCCCAAGTTGACCTTGCATGTCTTTATGAGATACTGTAGCTTTCTACTAGTGCTGATCACAGCTGTCTTCCCTTTTGGAGATGTAGCTCTGTCTTGCATTAGTAACCCTCATCTGTCATACAGTTTGTTTATGGCTGGGGTCCACCAGACAGGACACTTTCCCTTTGTGGAGAGGGTCCTGTTTTCAGTTGTGATTGTATGGTCCATGCTGTCTGACATCTAGCTAAGGGGAGGTCATTCTGGTTCTGCAGTTATCTTTCATCAGCATTAGAAATGACCACAACAGCCCCTGTGGGGTGTACCTCATGCACACACATCCAGCACCTGTAAAGTCCACAACAGTAGCTCACCAGGAGTATGACAGAGCTGGAACACATGTAATGTGTAGTCTGATTAAACAGAGTGCAGCTCCACACACTGCCATGCTGTCCACCCAGATGCAAGCTGTGCCTGATGTAGAAAGCCATGTCCAAGCTGGAATCAATGCACATGCTGCACCTTGTACAATCTGAATGGCAGGGAGCTAAGCACATGAGGGACCTGAACCCCAGCACTGACATATATAGGACAGGCTGTACTGCATTATCCAAAACACAGAAGCCACCCCCACACATGAGTAAACTACCAGTACAGGTTGTCCATAGAGACACTGGTTGAGTCCCTCAACAGGAATCCTAATGAGTGGATGGGAGATGGTAGGTTTACCCTGGGTATCAATGTTATGTCACAGGTAGACAGAGGCACAGTATACTAAACAAGACATATGACATGGCAAACTACACTTACAATGTGTTGATGCACAAACACACTCTCCGACTAGCATTAGGTCAAGATACCTCTTGAACACAGCCAGCAAGGTGCTCTGCCTCAAATGGACCAGGACTGTATTCCACAGCATAGGGAGTCTCCGAGTGATAACTCCATCCCTCCAACATGTCCAACATACATCCCTGCTAAGGTGTAAGTCACCTGCACTAGTGGTTCAGGTGGATCTTCTGAGTCTGAGGTGGAGCATGTCCATTAATCTCTGTTTGGACATGGCCTCACATGTCAGGCACATGTCACCTCTAAGCAGACGGTATGTGAGTGAATAGAGTGTGAGTGTCTTCAATCTGGCAGCATATGCCAGCTGTTGGGGTTCCTTGATCCTTTAGGTGGGGGACAGTCAGGGTGTCTCCAATTGCTGCAGATGTTGGGTGAGATACAGCCAGAATAGGGCATTCGACTCGATCACCGGTCTGATAAGTGAAGAGTACAGGGGAACAATGACCCACTAGATCTGGATGTGAATCCCATCCTGGTCAGGTGGGCAATGTAGAAGGTCTTCCTAGCCACTTTAGCAATGTGAGTCTCAGAAGAACGGCGACTGTCAACCTGGGTCCCCAGGTCCATGATAACCTCCTCTGTGCTTAGAGGATTGCCACCTATATGGTAGCTTGGGGTCACCTTTCTTTTCCTGAAGGGTATGTCTACACATGTTGTGCACTTTCACTTCAGGCCATGGCCCTGGCACCAGCTATCAGTTACTGTGAGTCCCTTCTGAAGGATATCGGTGTGTGATGCACTGTCCACTATGGTGCCCAGTGTGCAGTCATCTGCTAACATAGTCATCCAAAGTCCTCCCATGTTGGCCTGTACTTCTGGGAAGTACATGACAAACAATGGGGGCCAAGGACTGAGCCCTGGGTGACACCACCTGTGACCAGCCTGGAGTCTAACATAGTGCCAGCAACTCTAACCTTGTGGGTCCTGTCCTTAAGCCAGTTTGCAACCCATCTTGTGACATATGGGTTTACATTTCAGTTGTTAGGGTTTTCCACAATACCTGAGTGGGGTATTGTGTTGAAAGTGTTTTCAAGGCCAAGGTAGGCTGTATGGACTGCCTTTCCCCAACAATGGCCTAAGTGACCGATCTGAAGATGTCAACCCAGTACAAAAGGCATGATCTGCCCCTGACCAAGCCAAAATGGGATGGGTACAATGTCTGCATGTCCCCTATATCTTTGTTTATGAGCTCAATTATGATCCTCTCCATAGATTTGCAGACTACACTTGTTAAGCTTATGGGGCAGCAATTACCAGAGTCTGTAGAGGCACTGCCTTTGTGCAGATGTGCACAACTGGACCCTAACCAGGCTGTTGTGCACACTATGGAAATGTAAAGCAGTGATAGGACTAAAGCCCAGGATAGTGACCACCACAGTGAAAGTACTGAAACACTACACTAGACAGTGCTACAGTGTTAGGTCAGTATGAACGGATGTTGACAATGACAATCGTGTGCAAAGTATCCCATGCAAAACCTGCAGGCACAGTATACTCCCTGTTTTGTTCACACAAAAAGCATTTGGACAGTAACTACACAACATGGTACAGAACACACAACCATATACTAGAGGTATTTGTTGAAGGTCACACTCATCCACAAATGTGATGGGCTGCAGAGTTCAACATATGTCAAGCCCACACTGGGCATGCTCACACACTTAGAGAAATGAGACATCTTTCACACAACATGCCATGGGAAGGCTGAACTGGGCATGCTCACACACTTGGTCCAAATGTTACTCCTAGCAAATGTGAAAACACACCAGAGGATGCTCATCCCCCTTTTTACACACTGATCATGTAAGCACCCTATAAGTATATTGGAGAAAAGGATTCTCTCAGTAATCTGAATAGCGTGCCGTGCTAATGCGTCTGTCTGTAGTGTCATAACATAGTTAGGTAGGGGTTTGAATCCGGCAGGTGGCAAGTGTGTGTGAAGGGGGGTAATTGTGTGTATATGAAAGAAACATCCCTTTTGGCAACTGGGAAAACACACCACAGGATGATCATTCCACTTTCTAAACTCTGATGATGTCAGCACCCTATAAGTATATCAGGGGAAAAGAAATCCCCCAGTAATGCGAATAGCGCGCTGTGCTAATGCGTCGGTCTCTAGTGTCGTAACATAATTAGGTAGGGGTTTGAATCCAGCAAGTGTGTGTGAAGGGGGGTAAATGTGTGTGTAAGTGTGTATGAAAGAAACATCCCTTTTGGCAACTGGGAAAACACACCACAGGATGATCATTCCACTTTCTAAACTCTGATGATGTCAGCACCCTATAAGTATATCAGGGGAAAGGAAATCCCCCAGTAATGCGAATCGCGCGCTGTGCTAATGCATCCGTCTGTAGTGTCATAACATAGTTAAGTAGGGGTTTGAATCCAGCAGGTGGCAAGTGTGTGTGAAGGGGGGTAAGTGTGTGTGTAAGTGTGTATGAAAGAAAAATCCCTTTTGGCAACTGGGAAAACACACCACAGGATGATCATTCCACTTTCTAAACTCTGATGATGTCAGCACCCTATAAGTATATCAGGGGAAAGGAAATCCCCCAGTAATGCGAATAGCGCGCTGTGCTAATGCGTCCGTCTCTAGTGTCGTAACATAGTTAGGTAGGGATTTGAATCCAGCAAGTGTGTGTGAAGGGGTGTAAGTGTGTATGAAAGAAATATCCCTTTTGGCAACTGGGAAAGCACACCACAGGATGATCATTCCACTTTCTAAACTCTGATGATGTCAGCACCCTATAAGTATATCAGGGGAAAGAAAATCCCCCAGTAATGCGAATAGCGCGCTGCGCTAATGCGTTCATCTCTAGTGTAATAACATAGTTAGGTAGGGGTATGAATCCAGCAGCTGCCAAGTGTGTGTGAAGTGGGGTAAGTGTGCATGATTGATATATCCCATTTGGCAACTGGGAAAACACACTACAGGATGCACATACCCCTTTCTAAACGATATCACAATTATGTATGGCTTTTGATTACAGACATGCCATGTGTGTTGTGCACACACAGAATGCCCATGTGTGTGGGTTGTCCCTCACAATAATGCATGACATTGATTACACCGGTTATGGCAATGAACACATGATGTATGTGTGTGCCAAATACACATATGTACCTGTGACTTTCAATAGTTACCATGTGTGATGCCTGCCACATGTGAATACATGGTATTTGCACAGGGTAACATTATGACCGTGGTCTTCTGTGCAGATGCTGCATGTGGGATGTGTATATACAGTGTGAGATGTAGATGCTATCAGCCTAGTAGTGAGGGATGCACACCTGGTCTGGGGCATAAAGTCTACATGTTGTTGATGTACAGGAGCTGCATGTTCTCACCTGTTGTGGGAGTGGTAAGACAGTATTCCATAGCAATGCAGTGACTGCATGCTAAGAACCATTCAGCTAGGGTGTTGTAGCTACACTTATTCATTAGCATTCAGTAATTTGTCGGAATCCCTGGTGAGGGTCTGATGCCAACCAAGGTCAGGGGTCTACCAGCCTGTGTCACTTGCTCAGTGATCCCTTCCATGTTACCTATCATGTATCCCAGTGAGCGACATCCCACATCAGCTGTGGTGGCATGGACAATGACTGAGTCATATGTGTCCATGCATCTGACTGACTTGTATGTTGTTGTTACAGTTTGGCCATGTGTTTCCATCTCATACATGTGATGTACATCAATGGGTAAGGGATAGGGTTGACTGTGTACATGTGGCAGCTGTGACATTACTACATGACACACATATTCCACAACTGTACCATAGAGGTGATTGCCAACTGACCTTTGCACATGCTACCGGAGTATTGAGATTACATTGGTGATTGACAGCACATAGGGCCAATGGTGAAAAAGAGACATAGGTCCATAGGTTCGTACAGGGATATCTGCCCAGGGCATGTATCCACCTAGCCAGAATGTGTGTGCCTTTCAACATACAATGTGAATCTGTCTTGCTATGCCCTTTTCCAAGGTTAGTATACTGTGCCTCTTTCTCACAGTGACACATAAGTGATACCCAGGGTAACCCTACAATGTCACATCCAGTCATTAATATCGCTCTTGAAGATAGTCACTGAGTCAGTCTGCCTAACCTCTATTGGGATAATAATCAGGAATGAAGGGAGTCTCTGAGTTGTGAATGTGCCCCTCCACCATGTCCTATGTATATCACTCCTGAGGTTCACGTATTTCCAGCGTGTATCCTGGTGGGATCTGGATATTCTGAGATGCAGCATGGCCATTAAGTGAGGGTATGACCTGGCCTTCTATGTCAGGCACAGATTGCCTATGAAGAGGCAGTATGTCACTGAGTAGAGCTGCTGCTACTTTCACCAGTCAGTATGTGGCATCTGTTTGAGCACTTTGATCCCCTTGTCGAGGTACATATGTGGTAGCTCCAGTTGCTGCAGGTGTCTGGTAAGGTGCATGCCGACAGGTTCATCATAGTCAATTATGGGCATGATGAGGGATGAGTAAAGGGGCACAATGTCCTCCCCTGGCCTACATGTGGATCCCATGATGATGTGGCCCATATAACATGCTTACCTAACCACTTTGTCCATGTTGTTGTCAAATGGTAGAATGCTATCAACCTGCGTACCCCAAGGTCCATAATTCCTTGGTCTGCACTTACTGGATTAACACATATGTGGTACGTTGTGGTCACTTAGTGTTTGACAAAGGGATGACTATACTCTTTCTGTCATTCACGTTGAGGCCATGGCTGTGGCACAGGTCATGTGTTTGCAAGAGTCCCTTTTGGAGGATGCGTGTGTTAGCTGGTGAGTTGATTATGGTGTTCGGTCTGCAGTCACCTGCGACTTGCTGAGCCACAGTACTTCCATGTTGGCCTGTACCTATGACAAATATATAATGAACATGACAGCTCCTAGGGCTGTGCCTTGTGGGACACCACTTGTACCAGGCTGGAGGCTGACATGGCTCCAGCAATTCTACCATGTGTGTTCTGCCCTTGAGCCACTGTGCAATACCCATAGTGACATAGGGGTTAATATGTACACTGGTGAGCTTCCCTAGAATGCACAAGTGGGGTATTGTATCCAAGGCTTATGCAAGGTCCAGGTAGGCTGTGTGGACCTCCTACCCCTTGACAGTGGCCTTGGTGACTGTTTCCAAGAAATCAAACAGGTTTGATAGGCAGGATTTGCCATTGACAAAGCAAAACTGTGTATGGTGACATGTCTGTAGGCCCACAATATCTAGATATGTGAGGTTCATGATGATCCTTGCCTTAGCTTTGCAGACAAAGCTAGTCAGACATATGGGCTGAGTAGTGTCCAGGATCCGTGACGGCACCACCTGAATGTTGAGGGACCACTGTTGCTGTATGCCACTCTCTGGCCACATATCGTGTATTAAGGCTGGGATTGAACAGTGGTGTTATGTCTGGGTGTAGCTCTTCTTGTGGTTCATGTAGGACACAGCCTGGGACACTGTCTGGTCCCATTGATGCGGTGTTTATTGCTTTGGGAAGGGCATCTCTTACCTGAGCATTTGTGATGTCAGGGGGGGAAGCACTGTGCTGCGAGACATATTTGCCCTTTTGGTGTGGTGGGGAGAGAAGGCAGCATTGAACCTGTCCACTAGGATGATGGCAATGTCTGTGTGTTTTATATTTTGTGTGACATATTGGATTACCTCTGAGCACATCTGGGTAGTACCACCCAGGTTACTAACATAACTACAGGCAGCCTTGTGATTATCCTCAGTGGCTTGTGGAATCCTCTCTCAAAGATGGCCTTAGACAATCATATGGGTGCCTGTAGTTGTCTTCCAATACTCATCGGTGGTGCCTTCACATTTTGGGAGGTTGTTGTATCATGTAGTGGCGTCATCCTTCTATTGTATAGTGTGTTTATGGCTGGTGTCCGGCCCAGGACATCTGCCTTTGGAGAATTGGGTCATGCTTTCATATGTGGCTTCATGATCCATGCATTCCTGAATGTGTCCACAGAATGCCTCTATACAGGTATCTGCAGTCTGGTCCATATTTTCAACAGGCCTTGGGCCTTTGAAGGTTTCCACATCATTTATGAGGGGTGTGCACTTGCTTGACATGAGCTGTTGACAGACGTGCCGCCCTCCAGACAGAGCAAGGTGAGGGTCACAGTCAGCTACCTGTTGGGTGATAGAATGTGCCACATAACACAGGCACACAGGTCACTCCACAAGTACAGCTATGAGGCAGGCATTGTCCATGCTGGTGCAAACAACCTGAGATGTACCTCCCTGGACCACATGGAAAGAGACACAGAGGAGCTCTTACAGCACCCTCTCAAACTCAGGACATCCACACAGCCTTCATGCTGACACAGGAGAGTTTAGATTACTCTGCAAACACCATCATACTGGGTGATGCCAGCTACCCAAACATAGACTGTGAACATTACACAAGCCACAATACCCAAGCTCTAAGGTTCCCATTGATCAGACATTCTTTGGCTATGGAACAGGTAACCAACCTTCCCACAAGAGGGGCAGATATACTAGAGCTGATCTTTACAAACATGAGTACAAACTGCTCACCACTGGGAGTATATCCCTCATTGTTGCAATCAAACCATATACTAATCATACTGGAGTTCTGGATCCCCCACATATGCAAACCTCCAACACATCGATGTGTGTGTGTGGGAAATGTCCCTATTAGCAACTGTGACAGTGTCATACAGGATGCAGATCCCCCTTTTGAAACACTGATGATGTCAGGACTGTATAACTATATCACCTGTAATAAAGTCCTCCAGTAATTTGCATAGCGCACTCTGCTAATGCGTCTTTCTTCAGTGTCATAACGTAGTTAGGTGGGGGTTTGAATCCTGCAAAGGGAATGTATGTGTGTTAGTATGACTGTGGTTTATGTGTGTGCACTATGCTGGGAGGGTTAACTGCCTTTTGCCAACTGGGAGAACACACTACAGGGTGCACATCCCTCCTCCTACACACAGATGATGTCAGCACCCTCTAAGTACAGCATTAGTAAAGATTTCTCCAACTACTGCAAATAGCACACTCTGATAATGTGTCTGTTTCTACTGTCATTGCACAGTTAGGTATGGGTTTGAATCTTGCAAATGGAAAGTATGTGTTTTACTGTTGGTGGGGTTAGTGTGTGTGCACAATGATGGGGTGGGATGTGGCTTTTGCCACATGGGGCTATGCACTGCAGGGTGGTCATTACCCTTAACAAGCGGTGATGTTGATAGCACCCTATACAAACAAAACTACAAAACAGAAGGTGGTGGTACTGATAACACATGTAAGGTAACACTTCTTCAAGTAATGTCCACAAAATGGAGTAGGATAATCAAACAATTCTTTTATTCTATACAGACAACATGACAACAGACAACTAACTGCCAGTACTCAGTATAGTGTTACATGCTACTGTAACACGCACATGTACCCGAATATACCTAGATAGTGTTCTGAAGCCTAAATGTGGCAAGTGTGTGGATGTGGGATGTGTCTGTGTGTGCATTTCCGTATGGGAAACATGTTTGATGTGGCAATCAGGGTACTACAGTACCTGATGCACATTACATCTTTCAACTGATGAGGTTGCCTGCACCCTGTGAGTACAGGTAGAGAAGGGGATGCCAGTAGTAAACAACATAGTGCACTTCTGAAATGTGTACCTGTCATGTATCAACAGCTACTCATGTAGGGTGATAAATAATGGGAATGGCAGGTGAGCGTGTGCATGTGTGTGGGTAGCAGGGTGTGTATAAATGCATGTGTGACAGAACAGATACATGTAGCTGAATCTACATAACAGCACAAGATGCGCATTGCCATAGTCAATGTTAGCATGTGATGGTGTGCAGCTGGTACACTTTGTTAAGTAGTATGGGTGCAGATAACAATTGAGGACATTCATACAGTTACTGCAGCAGGACTTCTGGGATATACACATAATTATACTGCAACCGTCAACAGTTACCAACATGTTACTACTTATACACATTTATGTAGTCACCCTGTGCATCAGCAACGTGTTTACCTTTACCTGCACCGATGTTGTTGTATGCAGGAGGTGGCACAGTGTCATCATATGCACAGGGTGTGGGTTAGGTATGCTCAAGCCGGCCACTGGTAACACCAATTGACATGTGTGTGTATGTGTGTTTGTGGGGGGCAGCAGTACAGGGTGGACCATTGTTGGTGCAGTGTGTGTGTGTATGTGTTTGCCCTAGGTGTTAGGTTTCTGCATGTGTGTAAGCACACACACAGTCCCACATAATGGCTGCCATGTACAGGGTTTTGTGGACAGCCACAGACTGCACCTGTCAGGTCATCCAGATCAGTGTCTGTGGGCACGGACACGGTACCTGTGCCTGGCAGGGGTGCTACAGGCCGTATCTGGTACTAACCCAGTCTGGGTACTGTCATCGGAAGCAGGGGTGTGTTGACTGGACACAGTTCCCTGTTGGGACTGTCCAGACCCATGTGCACGTGGTCTCCTGGGGCGTCTGGATGACAGCACAGACCCAGCATTGCTGGGGCTGCTGCTGGCACTTGAGGCGCGCGAGTGGGCCTGTTGTCCGCGGCCACTGCCAGCTGGTGCTCTTGGTGGCATACGGCCACGTCGACGTCGCAAACGCACACCATCGCCCTGGCCCATGGACATCTGGTTGTGGAGCAGCTGTTCTATGCCCCCACAACGTCTGTCAACGACATCTGTGAAGTTATGGATAGCATTCGCAACATCACGCATGCCGTCTGTCATGGCTATGCGACATGCTCTCAGCTCCCTCAGACCCTGTCTGGTGTACCTTTCCATATGTGCCTGTGCCTGCATGACAGTTCTAAACATAGTGGAGGTTGACATACCTCCTTGGGCATGTTGGCCAGAGGCAGTACGGCCACGAATGTCCCCACGAGAACCCATGGGCGACTGCGTGGTACCATTGGAGGCCCCTGCTCATGGCTGCCTTGTGGGGATGCATGTACCACAGGTACCACATTACCCTGATCTATGCCCACTGCTGACTGTCCATCACCTAGGGACAATGGTGACAAAGGATGTAACAGCAGGATGACTGTGCGCATTGACGGGGTTGAAAGCTGTGTACTGTCAATTGGCTGACCAATGGCGGACCCAGACACACCTTCCTGCACCATTACAGACATTTCATCATCATCAGTACCTGGGGCACAAGATTCAGGTTCCCTGCTGCAGGTCACCAGAGCAGCACCAGAACCTATGGGAGGAAAACATAGAACACAGATTACAGTCTCAATACATATTTGAAAGAGATGCACTTCAATACTAATGCACACATTCAGAAATGGACACATGCACTCATGGACACTAACACACATGCACACTTGGGCACAGGCACACATGCACACCCCACAGTAAACACACACATCAGTACCGTGTTATACTACTCAATTTATTACCTGTCAATTACAGTTATTGTGAACACCGTCACCAGCATGTCTACTACAGAGTTACACTACTCTTCCTAGTTTTATAAATTGTTTTACAGATAATGTTAAAAGGACTCACCAGCATATATGGCCTGCCTCATTGCTAGATGGGAGGGACCTGGAAGTGTGAAGAGAGTAATGTCAGTGGGCACATGTGTGCCATTCGTTTTGCACATGATACAGTACAGTAGTACACTAGTTCCCTTATACACATCAGCTGCACATCATGTCTGTATATATATCATGATGACAGATACATACCACATGCACACCTTATGCGTGCATGAAGTAACAGCGTACAGAACAGTCATATGTACATACCAGGAGTTAACTCTAATCTCACCCTTACCTCTCTTCAAACGTCAACTCAAACTGTACTTCCAAAACCACTGGCTTTGTTCGTCTTGGAGTCCAGGCTAACGTCCCTCTCCCTACCCTCTCTTCACCTTTAACCCCTCATTGTGCATAGAAACTAGCTTCTACCCTGTTTCTTTCACCTTGATGTCCTTCTATGCTCTGACCTACTTCTCCCATCCCTCCCACCTCCTCTTGACTGTCTTCCTTCTTTTCCTCACTTCCCTTCTTGACTCCTGCCTCTTCCATATCATTGTATCTGTCATACTCCTTCTACTTCTCTACCCTTCTGAGCCCTAACTATTATGTATATGGCTTTTGCCTTATTGCATAACCATTATGCTTTAGGTAGGATTGCTTTGAAACCAACGGTACATTGTGTATGACTCTAAACTGTTTGACTTCCTTACATGTATGTTGATTTAATTAACAGGCTGGTGTACAATTCTATTATGTTGGCTGTCTGTATTAACAACTTGTCTGTCTGCCTTTATTATGTTATGTGTGGAGCTTTTCTCCACAGGCCTCTACTGAAAATGAACTTATATCCAGCTAGACTATCTGGGTCAACAAATGTAAAAGTAATAACAATAAATGAATATGGCATCTTACCTGCACGCTCGCTGTCTTGCTGCTGTGTGGATCCAACCTCCATCAGGATGCATGATTGTTGGTGTTGTTCTGGGGCTGGATCCACAACACTTAGCAGTAGCCCCTCCTGTCTGGTGAGGGGGGGATTTGTGGCCACCCCCCCCCCACCTGTGGCAACCTGTTGCCTGCGGATATCTGCAGCACGCTGGCAGACATTTCTTATCAAATCACTGCAGTGATGTCTCACCTGCTCATATGTCCTATCATGCATGCCAACATCATTTATCCTGCTAACAAGGTTTTGCCACAGTGCAGACCTCTCCTGCTGGTTCTGGGTGGTGCGTGAGAACAGGATGGCATAGTCACGCACCAGGCTCTGGTGGATCACGTCATCCTCTGCAGCAGAGTAGGCAGGATTCTTTTTGGTGCCATGTCTATCTGGAAAGGTACACAAACAGGTTATCAGCATAGTATCTCAACAATACATGGTACACATTCTATACAGGGAGTGTTAACTTCTACTTATTACTGCTTGGTTAAAACCTGATTACAGTGTAGCTATCATTCTATGTCATTTGTACTAAGTACTTGGCCTTCAGACCGGTTGTTTTACATTAGGGAGGTTGGTGGCAAGCACTGTGGTGGCAGGACACATATCTTTCATCCATTGAAGTTGGGAACTGCTGATTGTGGGCCCAGTGTACAAGTGTATTACTTCTGGTATGGGCAGTTGGCCTTCAGGCAAGTTATTTAACATTAACGAGGTTTGTGGTCTGCACTCGTGTGTGACAATAGGCTGTACTCTGCCATTCATAGCTGGGGACATCTGGCTTCAGGTTTATAGTGCCTGCATATCTGAGCTGTATCTTACTGACATTGCTACCCCTTGTTTGTTGTAGCAAACACTACATCCAGGCCTCCTGGATCTACCTTTGTTTATATGCTTGTTATCTGTTAGCTTGTTATTTCACTGGTATGCTACTTCCACAGAGTGCACATCTTCTCAACACATCTGTGACTCACTACTGATATCTGCATTGCTTACTGTACGTACTTCCATGTTACACATGACAGCAAGTGACTGCTTATCATTGTTGCATTTACTTAATTGTGACACATTGCACTTAGGTTACCTGGCATTTGCTCACTGACACTTTTATATCAGTCAGCAGTTGTAGGTAATGTCAGTACACCCTCACTCCCCACTGGACCTTGTTTTCAATCATTAGTGATTACAGAGTTCACAATAGTATTCTAGCATGTCCAGAGGTCAGTTGTCAGTTCCCTCCCCAGTCCAGCTGGTGAGTGTGGTACTCCAGAGACAATGTTAGAACAGATGCATGTACACAGATAGCCCCCTCCTCCTAACAACAAATTCAAACTCATGTGAGTGATGCAACCATATACCAGACTGGAGGCTATGCTCTGTCTACTCAATACCGCCATAACCAGTCAGGTGGCAAAGGGGATCACTCACTACACTTCCAGTATCACGTAGACCTACCACAACAGCGGACCTAACACATGATCACACATGATCATACTTGTAGGCTCAGACCACAGCTCTGCCTATGCAGCAGAGACCTCCTAAGCAGACATCCAGGCAACCACTACCACATAAACGAACATGTGCAACACATATCACACAAAGCCAATGTGCTGAACACTCACAGCCATTAACAGTTAACAACACACCTCATACACCTGTACTAGGTGCCTCTATCATCAGGCACACTCACATCACGTTCACCAGGCTTAACGAGGTGAGGGTCACGGTGTGCAGCCTGTCAGGCACTATGACCTGCCACATAACACAAACACTCAGGTAACCCCAAGGCAGGTACAGGTATGACTCAGTCAATGTCCATGCTGCTGTGAATGGCCTGACACATTCCTCCCTGGACTACATGACATGAGACATTACAGAGCTCTCTGAGCATGTAGCCCGAGACAGTTTGACCCTGACCTTGAGTAGCATCCTACCCTCACCTACAATGATGCCACAATATCAAGGCACGATGATCCCTTCCAACAATTGACTGACATACTGGTGTCATTCACAGGTGTGCCAATGCCTGCCATCTTGGGGTGGTATGCTTTGCTAGGGACAGCTTGAACCTGTCACCACAGTCCTATTGACATTTGGTGGAGCCTCCTGCTACACCCATAGTGCCTGTAATAGGCAAGGCTCATAAGGCAAACCCACATCCATTTGTATCACAAAGGATGAGGAAGTAAGAGTGATGCTACTCAACACTGGACGTCTATACCCAAGGATGCATGCACTCAAAACCCTACCTAGCATTCTGGACATCGATATCTGTGCAGTAACATGAACCTGTTTCAGGTTTCACAGGAGCACACCAGTACTACCACGTTATAGCTGTTACCCTTCTTGTCGGCCCCAACACTTGAACAAGGGAGGGGGAGTATCAGTATTCAATGCAGATTCCCACGCCTCCACATTGGTGGCACAGTACAACACATGTGTTAGGCCATTGAGTACAGAAGACGTAGTTGGGGACCTGGGGAAGAAACATGGTAGCGGTCTGTCATTTGTCTACCACATGGCCAACGTGGATTGACAGACATGTTATATAGCCCAGCTAATCATGAGTGATTCACATGTATGGCAGGGGAGGTCATTGTGCCTCTTTACTCATCCATCATCAGGCCTATAATTGCGTACAATGCACCTTTTGGGATGTACCTAACCAGACACCTACAGCAACTGGTACAGGACAACAGTACATCATCAAGGGGATGCAATGGCTCACACAGATGTCATATGCTGCCCAGGTAAAGTGAATCCAGCTGGACTCAGTGGCATACTGCCTGTTCAGAGGCAATCTGTGCGTGCCATATACAGCCATGTCCTACCTAGCAGTAATGAACGTGATGCACCTCAGGCAATCAGAGTCCCATACAGCCACATGATCAGGAGAGCTGGACCTCAGCACTGACATACATGGACATGCTGGAGGGGCATATTCCTAACCGAGAGGCTCCCTTCACTCTGTAATGAGCTCACACTACTGGTTAGGCAGAGTCCCTCATTGACTCTCTTCCATAGGAATCTGGATGAGTGGATGGAGATCATAGTTGTACCCCAGGTATCACTTCTATGTCACTGTTAGACAGAGGCACAGTATACTAAAATCGGACAAGGGCATAGCAGCATAACTTGTAATTGGGTGGCAAAAGACAAACACATTCTACTAGGCTTACCAATGCCCTAGGGCAAATAGCCTAGTATGAACCTATGAACTGTTCATTCTCAACTGTTCGAGCTCATTACAGAGTGAAGGGAGCCTCTCGGTTAGGAATATGCCCCTCCAGCATGTCCATGTATGTTCTATTCAGTCGCTTACCGCTTGCTCAGAGGTGACCTGTGTCTAACATACAAGGCCATGTCAAACCCAGATTTGATGAATATGCTTCACCTCAAAAAATCTAGATCCATCAGAGCCACAAGGGCGGGAGACTTAAACCTCGACACGGCTATTAATAGGACGTGCTGGAGGGATAGATTCTTCACCCAAAGACTCCCTATGCTGTGGAACAAAATCCCGGTATATGTGAGTCAGAGCACCTTGCTGGCCTTGTTCAAGAGAAATCTTGACCAATGGATGGGAGATCGCAGATATACCCCAGGGATTACCTCAGTGTCACTGCTTGACAGAGGCACAGCAAAATAATGGGTATAGTTCCCCATACTAAAGGGGTGGCGTAAGCCACAAAACGATGGGCTAGGCTTGTAAATGCCCTTGGGCAGATAGCCTAGTATGAACCTATGAGCATGTGTGTACTGCTATAGTACTTCTGCCATATGTTGCATGTATGTGTGATGTGGGGGATGCACAGGTAATGGCCAGATACTTCTGCACAGGTGACACGTCTGACACATTCTGGGTGTTCATCCATACATACTGGATGTGTGCTGCCATCCAACCCTGTGATGTGGACACACATTACTCAGCCTGGATATACATATCCGAACAACACCACAAGCACAGTACACTACCTTGCTATGTATGCATGTAATTACACAGTTATTCAGTAGTTATGACAGTGATGCTATCCATGCAGCCCACTGGGCCAGTGGAAGCCACAACACACACCGCCAGCACCTTTGCATATGCTTACCACAGACATCCCACATACTGCATGTACTGTGCACACAGATATCTAACCCAGAACAACTGCACACCACTTATTAATCCTGTCCAGTGGACTACAGATACAGGCATATTGTATAACAATAGTAGGAGGCTACTGCAGCACAGGGCAGATTCACATGACGGGAAGGCATCTGTTGTCTGCAGTGTTAAGATGCTTCACATTCACCAAATGCACAGATATTGGCAGCATTGTTGCAGACAGTTTAGGTGCAGGTACCCCCCCCCATTGTCCTACACACGTGTTATTAGTTATCCCAGATGACTGTAACCTCCATATCCTCTCGCATGTCCAGGTGAGAGCCACCCTCATCATTGCAGAATACATATCATCACTGTTACGAAATGGTATCCCTGGATGTGTGCTACATTCACCCCTGGAGGACATAGCACCACATGACAGACTGATATTAATCCCTGGCCATACTACAGGATATGTACCTGAACAGTGCCATACATACACAGTGGTCCCACACCAATGAGGAGGAACCTCTACTGACCCTGGGAACTACTGCATCATATGCACAACTGGCCTTGTGTTCTAAGCTATGGAAGTGTTAGTTATGGCCCACATGTACAACAATATTACATATGTTTATATTTCATGACTATGTACACACAACCTATCTCATGGACATACCTATAGATAGTGAACTATGATACATTTGGAGGTGTCACAGTATACACAAGATTAACCTGCTACTTTGCATTACCTGTGTTTGTGGCAGCTGTTGCTGTGCCAGTGGTGCTGCTTGCTCCTTGCTGCTTGCTGCTGCTTTTGCTGCTGGCAGTCCTAATATTTGTTTGGTTGTTTGGTTGTTTTCTCTGTCTCTCTCTCTCTCTCTCTCTTTATCCGTAGTGTTTGTGCAATGAATGTATTGCGTGAGTGTAGTGTGGGTACTCAATGCTTTTGTAGGTATCTGCATAGGTCCATGTGATGGCCTCTGCACCAATTGTAAGGCAGCATTTGGTAATTGCATGCAGCTGGGTGTGTACTGATTGCATGTCTCACTGTGATTTCAGGACACTGCTATAAAAGGGTATGTGAGATAGGCGTTGCCCTTTCAGATTGTAGGGCGTGGACCATGCTGGTATGCTGTTGACAGTGTTTTGTGAGTGTGAAGGTTAGTACATCTCCCATGCTTCATGCTGTGTTGTAGATTCAGGTTGCTGCATTTATCTTGCCTGTTCCCTGTAGTAAGTGTGTATGCATACTGACACCTACAACTACATGTCATATGTATTGCTATATAAATATATATATATATATATATATATATATATATCTGTGTACATATACATACTTTCATATATGTACATTAGCTGACATTATTGGGTACAAGCTAACAATTAGCAGGGCTGTTTCTGTTAACACTACACTAGTATGGGAATCCACTAATTGGGACTATAAAAGTCTGCATGACATGCTTTGGGTAGTAGACATACTATAATGCCTTTATCTTCATTCCTACTATTACATGTTCCACTTATTTAGCACTATATTCCTGTATGAGAGTCATGGCTTAGTGGTAGGTCATACAGACTAGTGTTACAATGGTCTTGTGGTAGGGCCTACTAGTATGCTGATATTCTGCTTTTGAGTTGAGTATAGGGCCTATCAATCAAAGTGCTGGAGGCACCTTTAAGCAGTTAAAGGGGTTAGTAGGTCTCATAGGAGCCAGGCTGTGTTGCAGATTCTGGTTGCTGCATATATCTTCACTGTTTCCTGTAGTGAGTGTGTATGGCTACTGAGACCTACGACTATATTTCATATGTATTAATATATATTTATATATATGTATGTGTAGATATACATACCTTCACATATGTACATTACCTTACTTTATTATGTACAAGCTAACAAGTAGCAGGGCTGTTTCCGTTAACACTGACCTAGTATGGGAATCCAGTAATTTGGCCATTAAAACTCTGCCTGACATGCTTTGGATAGTACATCTCCTATATTGCCTTTATACTGATTTCTACTATTACATGTTATATTTATTTTAGCAGTGTGTTCTTGTAAAGCAGGCATGGCTTAGTGGTAGGTCATACAAACTAATATTACCAAAGTCCTGGGTTTGAGACTGACAGTGGGTATTTATTTTTCTTTCCAGACTTTCAAAATGAGTACAGGACCTGTCAATCAAAGTGCCATAAAGGCACTTTTAAGCACTTTAAACCAGGTCTGCGCTCGTTTGCTGAGCTCACGCATGCGCACTGGCGGTGAGCACCGCTAACACAAGCGCACACCCGCGCTAATTTCTTTGAAAGAAAAGAAAAAGGGGTGACAGGAAAGTGGTGAAAAAGGGGTCACAAAGAGGGTAAGACAGTAGGGAAACAAGCGTGGGATTTGCAGGAGGGATGTAGGTAAGGCCCATAGATGCCCATGTCTTTGGCAGCAACAGCTGTGCATTTCCATGTATTTTGGTGAGACATTGGAAACCTTTCACCCCTGAGAGAGGTGTCAGGACAACATTAATATTTGTTGTAGAGCCAATTGTAATTAACTGTTTCAATGTCAAGCAGACATGTATGCGACATGTACAGCTATGTATGGGGCATAATTTTTTTGTGGGTACAGAGTGCCCTTTTTTTTTTTTTCAGGTGAGAGTGGTATGTCAGGTGAAGGAAGTCGGTATAGCTGGGGAGGTAGGTTGGGTAGGTTAACAGACAAGACAGACAAGACGCATACAGGGGCGGTGTATGACACACGTGGGGGGTTACACAATTGACGGGGACGGAGGTTGGGATTTCCAAGATGCATGAGCCCACAGATGGCAACAGTGGAACTGATATCCCCACCCATAGGCAGTTGCCACTGTTCCTTCACAGCCCAGGATGGGGCTGTGCTGGGGGCTGTGTAGGTGGGGCAACAGCCGGGGCCGTTAGCTTTGCCACACGAGCCTCAAGCTGGCGTAGGGGCCCAAGTACAGTGTCTTGGATCTCCCTTTGCACCACAGACCGGACACCGCGGAGGGTGAGTGGACGAACCCCTCCGGCCACACTTGCAGAGGGGGGACGGGCCCCATCCCCTGCAGCGCTTCCACCCAAAGGTGGCACAGGGCCACCGGAGGGGGGTCCGGCCTGGGCACTAGTGCCAGGTGCAGTCACCAGCTGAGGTGGGAGAGGTGGGTCCGCTGGGACCTGCCTTCCCAAGCGTTCTAGGTTTGTGAGTAGTTATGTTAGTTTGGGTTAGTGGCATTGTATTCCATTCAGATTAGTTGTAACAGCATGCATTGGTATTCCCATCAAATAAACACCCAGATATTAACACCATTGAACAAGGGGCATATCAATATCACATGCATTATTTGAACAGAAATACACAGTCAAACAACATGCAGGGTTGATTAATGGCAACAGGCCATCAGATTTGCAGGTATGAACAGGGCACATGCACGAACAGACATGCATATATTTTTGAAACGGACAAATGTCCATGATTAATGAAATGTTCACATACCATTATTTAGTGGGTGTTGTTATATGGAATTATAGGGTTGGCTGGAGATAGAAAGTGATGACACATTCATATGTTACACATTGATTTACATTTGTAATAGGTACACAATTAAGTTGAGGCTGATGTTTCAAAATAAATTTTATTTGACTGTCAAGCTACACCTGTTACAAATACATCACTATCCTACTTATTTTGAATTTGATCAGATACATCATCCTGCTACACTTTGATGGCAGGACAGGGGACAACTATGGCTGTTTAGTCTGTCAGATAATCATTCATTCTATCTGCAAATTGTTTACTGTGATCACCATATACAGCATTTGGCTAGACATTCCAGATTCTGACACACTGAAATCAGTTTGGTATATTAAGTTGTACTTCCCACATGCATTTAGTTCTGCAGAAATACACTGGGGCTAATATATTCCGGGGTTATTACTACTTTATTTATTCATACATGACCCTTTCTGTCAGTCTCACACATCCTGCAAATTCACAGTTCAGGTTGCTACTTCTGGGCTTTGTTCACATGTTAGACTAGTGGTGATTCAAACACTTTCCAACAGCCTCACTTCTGTCATGATTCAGCATTTCAACAGGGGATATATCTCACATGTGACTACCTCAGATTCTGAAGCTGTACTCTTGAGACTACTGCAGGTTACACTATATTTAATTAATGGTGGGACATCTGTATTACAGCACTGTTTAATTCTATCAATTATATTTCCAGTTACACTTGCATACTGATGAACTTGTTGCAGCCATACCTGCAGACTTTCAAATCTTGCTTGCACATTATATTACTTTTAATCAATACACTGCAGTGTTCTGATACATGCTACAGTATAATATTTATTTACAAGTACAGGGTGGGGTTACTAACCTGCACGATGGTGCATCCGCACCAGCCTACAGGCATGCATCTCGCGATTCATAGAGCGGACACCTGCAGCTGTAATACGAAAGAAGTAATATTGGACTACACATCTCCATGGTATCAGCTAGTTGAAATCCTTACATACATAAGTAAAATGTAACTTACTCAGTAGTGGGGCGTTGGGCATATCCCGGGCCTCCTGGATCCATTCGGACAACTGGTCTTGCTTGCGTCGCTTCAAGTCCGCATGGTGGTGACGGACCTGCTCACCAGTGCATGGAATGCCAGTAGCACTGGTCAGATCACGAGCCAACTGGTCCCATGCCTCTGCCCTATATGCTCCCCATGAGACCTGGCCCTGCATGAGTTGGGCCTCGTGATGATGGACAAGGAGCCAGACCATGTATCTGGACTCCTCAACGCCCCAACGCTGTGCTCAAAAGCAACGTCCCTCACCTACTCCACTCATTCTGACTGCAGCTCTGATCTACAATCGTTTCTGCTGTGTATTCCCACCTATGGGGCTTATATATGCCGCTTTTCCCGCACATTTCTCTGATTGGCCATTTTGGAATTGTATCTACTTCACTGAAAATGCTTTATCATGCTCCATTCTGGATTTTATCCCATATATATGCTATTTCTGCATTTCTAGGTATTGCTGTCATGGCTTAGTGGTTTAGTACCTTGACTCTAGTGCATGGTATCCTGGGTTCGAATCTGGCAGCTGATTTTTGATTTTCCTGACAGAAATGAGTTGAGACCTGTCAATCAAACATGCCAAAAGCACCTTTAAGCATTTAAAACCAGGTCTGCCCTCGTTTGCGTGGAGGTAACGCATGCGCACTGGCAGTTAGCTTGTGGGAGCGTTGCGCAAACGGTGTGCACTGGGATAAACCTTAATTGGCTAGTGACACACATGTTCAGCTAAGCACAGCTAGTTGCAAACAGTTTCAGCCTGTTAAACCGATGCCTAGCAACGGCATGCAGTTTGCAGCTTTTTAAACACTACTCAGCTACGGGCACTCCGTTTCACAGCAGCTTAGCTATCAGTACATTTCTGACTATTTTTATTATTGTGTTACTTCAGAATATATGCTCCATTTCATTCCATTTTACAAAAGGGAATACATTTACATTTGTACAATACTGTCAGGGGGCTTTTTAGTGCTTATTTAAAAAAAAAAAAAAAAAGGTTGTTGTGGAGCTCGAACCCTGCCTGCCTATTCTTAGGCCGGCAACTCTACCGCTAAGTTATTACTTCTTGGCTTACTTTGCATATTAAGTTCTTATATCCTTTTCCACTGATTGCTAACTGTGATTGCGCTAGTAGCACACTCTCGCACACGGGCGCACACAGTAGCAATCATTTACGGGGTTTAAAAAAAAAAAAAAGGTTTTAATTTAATTTTATAACACCTCTTCACTTTATACAGTGATGGTCTATCGGGGCATGTGTTGTGTAGTGTGTTTATTCACATTTCCATGGCCTCTCTCGTGGCTGTTTACTTTCAGCCATTCTAGTCTTCCGGGGGCGTGTCCGCTTGCAGGGCTTAGCCTACAGACACGCCCCCTACTCTCTTACACGGACCGTGTAAGAGTTACTAGTGTGATTCAGCATGCCTCATACACCTCATGCATATGCATGACATGCTGACATCACACAGTTTCACTGCAGCCTCCGTGTAAGAGTTATAACTCTTACACGGAGGCTTCCTGAATTTGGCCCAATGTTAATCATTGTTTTACATACAAATCACTGGCAGTGTGTTTTCTAATTACATGTAATGTTTTTCAATATTTCTTCCTTTGTGTTTGTGATGCAATGAGAGAGTTACATATAATTTCTTAGGAGAATGAAGGATCCCCTCCCACTGCAAAAATCATTAATTTGACATTTTAACCTTTTGGCATTTTTGACATTGGATGTCTGCATTTTGGTTCACTGACATTTTGATGTTCTAGGTTTATAGAGGATCAATGAGGCAAACCTGCTTCAGAAATACTTTATGCCTAGTTAGGAGGGACAGTTGGGCCTGAGCACAAGCTAAGATGTTATCACAGAACAGAAGCAGCATTCCCAGTCAGTGTACACACAGTCCAAAAACACTCTTCATAGTATTTTACCAGAGAGCAGAAAACCCAACAGCTCAGTCAGTTTTGGACTTTGAAATCTTTAGATAACTGCTACACTGTTGTGCACTGAGTACACAACAAACACAATTATCATTACGCTGTAGTTGTGTAATGAAAGTGCATGCTATATCTTTAATGTAGTTTCCTTATGAAAGGTATATATTTAAAATAATTGTCTACCTAACCATTATTTCAGCAGGTCCTGAAGCCATGCCTATAGCCTGATATTACTTTGCAGCCATTTTGTTTGGGGGCTTAACTTCAATGATGTAGCAACAGGCTTCAGTGGACCATCTTGCTGATCTGTAAAGCCTACTAAACTGTGTAATTAATTATTCATGAGGGCTACATTAAGAGCATTTTCTGAATTGTTAAACCTCCCTCAGCAGAAGCAGAAGAGCCTCATGCCAGGGATAGGTAATCTTCTTTTCCTATCTTGTGAATGGGCCCCACAGTATGCATCAAAACTGTAAACTTTCTATGTTTCATCATTAGAGCTAAGCCAGTATTTCCTTTGCACAACAGTGATTTTTGGGGCCCTTTGCCCTCAAATATTGATATCTGCATTATTCTCCATAAGCTTCTCCATTTTGTTTCCACAGCATCTGTGAGATCGTGCCATAAGCTTTTGGTGACTTTTGGTGGCTGGCTCCTTTTTTGTGTCCTAGAAAATCAAAACCATACTGGCAGCCCATATAGTGACCCCACTGCCTTAAATTCAGCAGGGTGTTTGTTGAAAGGTGGGTTCCACATGTGACCTAAGGACAGTCATTTTGAGATGGAAGAGGAAAGGAATTCTAAACTGGAGTTGAGTGCTTGAGTGACATCATGTCCCCACCTGCTACAGATCAAATAATGAAAACTGTATGAATTGCTGAGACTTGCGATGTTGAGTCCAGAGTTGTAGCTAACTATTCTAGTGTCCCTTCACTGGGCATTTTTTCAACCTTCTGTGACAACATTTAGGCCAGCTTATTAACGTCTGTCTCCCGGTCTCAGCAGATGTCTCTTATGAAGTGTAAATTCCCTGTTTACTTTTTCCTTCTTTTTTAATTTTTATTTTATATAAAGAAAAACAAGACAAGTGTGCTAATGTCTTGGAGGAAAGAATACATATGATGCTGTCATGTCAGGTACACATTAAGCTCAGGAATAACACAGTGGCACAAGTCTCACTGGTTCATAAGTTGTTTAACTCAAAGTGAGTTGATTCCAGTTTTGAATGTAGAATGGAGCTGTTAAAGATATGCTACCTGACCCGTATTCCCTTCCTGATTCAATCACATTCAGAATTAAATTAAAAAAATGCAAGACATCCCCCCTTACCCTTTGTTCTCATTTTATTCCTACTACTTTGAAATAAATACAGTTTCCAATACAGTTTCTCCTGCCTTGTATCTTTTAATTAGTTTCATTGCCTCTCACATTCATTCACTTGTCATTTCCCCTCTTTGACCTAAGAACTTGGATTTTCTTTACTTTTTAGCTTCTACCTACAAATCATTCACTTCCTCTAAAAGACTGTTTACTACTTTACTATGTCTCCTCCAGCCCAGGAGAAACCTGATGCATTCTACACTGGGTCAGAACAAATCCAGAATTCTGTTCAGGTATAGTATTGCAGCAGTTGGCTGAAATACTCATGGTCCAAGACATCAGTCAACTCTCTCTCTCTCTCTCTCTCTCTCTCTCTCTAACATGGTATTTTCTATTTAGATCCTGGCAGATTCATGCCCCCATGAGTATTACCATGTTTCTCCTACTCCACTATTTTATTCTGTCCTCTAGTCTATCATCCTCCTCTCTCTTGTTATGTCTTGGAAGGTAATATACTGTATCAGCCCTACAACTCCCTTTTTCCTCTACCATAACTGATGGGGCACTTAACACATATTATGCACCTGGCTACTCCCTTGCCTCGGTGTTAGTTTGGTGCTCTTATCATCAAATATCGGTTGCCCCTTTATTGTTTATTGCTTATGTTCCCATTTCTTCATTCTCTGTCAGTACTGAGCAATCTCTACTAAGGTACAACTGTGGCTGATCCCATTTTGTACTGGCCTATCTTTCTATTATACCACAATGTCCACTCTCCCTTACTGCCTCACTGCTTGAAGCTCACCATCTTCCTGCCCAGATTCCTTGTATTACAGAGTAATACTACTCAGCCATGCTCCAAGTGAACATTGTGTTTTCCGCTACGAGGCTTTTACCTTCGGTCTACAGCCTAAACTGCTGGACTTCTCTTCTTGCTTCTTCATTCTGACAAAACTGCCATATTATTTTCATGCTATGATCATCCAGATGCACCTTTTTAATCCAGCACTAATCCCCTCTGTCCATTCTGTACTATGATGAAGCCTGTCTTTTGCATGTGCTTTATCTCTGTGTTGAGTCCACCAGTTGTCCCACCAGTCCCAAGCCTTTCACCTTGTCTGCTGCTACATCTAATCCATGTAATCCATGGTCATTTTTTTCCTCTGACTGCTGATACAGCTAACAGTACTGAGAATATTGCCTTAATCTCCTTTTTCCTCAAATCTGTTTTCTTTGCTACTACCTCAGCTGTCTGATCTGACAGATAACTGATACTTATATGTACGAGAGCAGGCGGTTACCCCACCAGAGATAAAATAGTTTACCATTTGCCACATGCTGGAGTTCAAGCCTCAAGACTGGCTTCAGAAAAATCTGTTTTTCCTATGAGCCTAGACTCCTAATTCCCTTTGTGACAGAATTGCAAACACTGTAACACTTTTTTTTCTCTCCCCATGATTTCACTGACCCACTTCATTCCAAGCCACACACCACTGTCCCTTTTATTTGTAAAATTTTCTCCTGCACTTCTACCAGTCAGACTTTTTCTCACTGTACTAGTACATAGGTCCATAGGTGGGTACTAGGCATTTGGCCCTAGGGCCTATATAAGTCTAGCCAAAAAGGTACCCTGGCTTTTGCCACCCAAGAAAATTATTTTTCTGTGCCCCTGTCGAGCAGAGCCACAGAAGTGATCCCCAGGGTGAATTTCCTATCTCCCATACAATCATCAAGACTTTTTTTGAAGAGTGCTAATGAGGAGCTTTGTTTGATATAGAAAGGTAGTTTATTTCAGAGTATGGGAAGTCTCTGGGACAAGAATCTATCCCTCCAGCATGTTCTGTTTATTGTTGTGACATGGCTTATGTCCCTAGAGCATGTTATTTGGAGGAATTGGGATTTCTTTAAGTGTAGCATGTCCAACAGCTCTGTGTTTTCTCACCTGCAATCAAGCACATGCTCACTCAGGGGATGATATGAGCAGTTCTTCTCCTCATTTAGGAGAAGGGTTTTATTCAAGGGCGTTTCTGGTGCCAAAGAAAAATTTTTGAAGGCTAGATCTGGACTTTTCCTTTCTGAACCATTTTGTGACATTGCCCAAGTTCAAAATATTGGCACTTCACAACGTTACCCCTTCTTCCTAATTTAAGTTTTCTAGTGACTTTGAATTTAAAAGATGCATATCAACACATTCCTATAGATCCAGTTATTAGACATTTATTAAGGTTTTCTGAGTCTGAATCAAATTATCAGTTATCTGCCTTACCTGCGGGATACCTACTGCTCCAAGGGTCATCGCAGAGTGTCTAGATCATGTGATAGCCTACTGTAGATAGCAGAGTGTTCACATTTTTCCTTATTTAAGTCATTTTCAAAGTGTCAGGAATCACTGACTTGAGTATGGGGTCTCCTACTTTGCCTGTGATTTCAAGAGAAAATTCAGAAGTCTTTTCTGAGTCCGTCTGACAGAATTGTTTTTCTGTGCTCCTTGGTTCAAGGAGCTTTTCTTCTACAGAAAAAAATATATCTGTAATTAGATCTATACCTGAGGTTTTTCACTCAGAATTCCATCTTAGCAAGGGAATTCCTGAATCTGGGTCTCATGGCATCCATTGCAATCATGTTACCTCTTGCAAGACTCTACATGAGGAAGATCTACTGCCACCTATAATCTGTATGGTCCTAGCATTAAAACCCCTTAACTTTTCAGATTCCCCCAGCCCTAACCCTGCACCTAAACTTAATAAAAATCTTCCCATAACATTGCCACTATTCAGACAAATTTGAGGCTAGTGTTATAAAGGGTTGGTCTGGAGATCAGAAGAAAAAATCATTTTCCTTTCTCGACCTTTTGCATGTTCAATATTTAGGATGTTTTGTTTATTAATTCCAGTTTTTAACCATGCCATTAAGAACTTTTGATCATATAGAGGACAATTTTTTATATATATATATATATATATATATATATATATATATATATATATATATATATATCTACAGAGAGAGAAAGATACACATACACGCATATATATATATATATATATATATATATATATATATATATATATATATATATATATATATATATATATATGTGTGTGTGTGTGTGTGTGTGTGTGTGTGTGTGTGTGTGTGTGTGTGTGTGTGTGTGTGTGTGTGTGTGTGTGTGTGTGTGTGTGTATATATATATATATATATATATATATATATATTTCCCAATTTAAGTGAGGGAAGTCTTAGAACTTCGAATTTCATATGGCCGACACCATATGATCAATTTTTTTTCTTTTGTTTAGATGTTTGAAGTTTTAAAACTTCGATCATATGGTCCTGGTCATATGAAATTCAAAGTTCTGAAACTTTGATCATCTAAATGGGACAAACACACACACACACACACACACACACACATATATATATATATATATATATATATATATATATATATATATATATATATAAATATATATATATATATATATATATATATATATATAAAATATATATATAATCTGCTGATATATTACCTTACCTAAGCTTTTAAGGTCAAATGCTTACAACTTATGCCAAAGCCAGCAGTAATTAAATATGAAAATGCTGTCAAAATACACTTAATTATAGTTTGGAAACAGAAGGAGCTGGGAAAGGGGGTGTGGACTGGACTGGCATTCTTCATTTCACCCATTGTAGGAGGGTGTGGAACATGTGTCTGCACATGCCAATATACTAAAATCTTAGTTAGACTAGGGTCATCCATGGTTGCTGTCTGTAAAGGTAGAATGTACAGTTACACTACATGCCCACTACATGCCTACCCTTTAGAATCTACATTATGTATGAGGTTGGTGTTAGGACATAATATGATATATGTGGATGCCTAAGTGATAGCGTTTGCAATCTATATTCACAGCATGAGACTGGGCTGGGATATCTTTGACCAGTGGAAAATGAATGAACCAGATAAATCACAGAGAGCTAATGGCTGTCAAGTATAACGAATACCCCCCCCAAAAAAAAAAAAAAAATAAATAAATAACATACAGCTTAGTGCTGACATAGGCAGCAGTCCAAATGCAGATTATTTTCAGGAAAAAGAGATGAACTGTACATGGAATTTAAATTATTATCCTTATGTTTTTTTTTTTCCACGAAAGTCAGTAGTCCAATAGGGGAGTTTGAATTTCAATGTAAGAAACATCAATATTTGTAGAGATATTTTTCTTCAGTTCTAAAGATATTACAGGGACAAAGCAAGTTTGGAAAGGGTCCAAAGGAAGGCCCTTAAGGGGATGGAGGAACTGGAATTTGAAGAAAAGCTCCAAGAGATGTGATGGTTTATGTAATGGGGCTAGTAATGAGGAACATGATCTTGGCAAAGAAAATATTGAAAAGTCCAGGAAGGAGTATATTTTGAGAAAAAGAAAAGAAGATAACAGTTACAAATAGAGCGGGCAAGGTTTCATTTGCAGTTGAAGACCTGGTAGCGGACATGTGAGATGATATTCCTGAATTAGTGGTATAGACTAGGTTGCTGGGGGCCTTTAAGTATGTATGGGATACTTGGAGGCCATGTGGATGAGGCAGCTGCAAATTAAAAATGCAAGACCTTGGCAGACAAGATAAACTGCCTCCTTTTGCTATCAGTATATTATGATCCAACAATGCAACAGGAGCAGCAGGTTGTTAATGAAAACTAAAGAGTGCCTTTAGTTTTCACTTCATCTGAAACCAGTGTCCTTCTGCATCCTTTTTCCAAATGATAATGCCAGTTTCTGCTTTTTGTTTATGCTTCTCTGCTTTTGTAAAGATTTGTTTTGGTTTTATAACTTTATTTATTTATTGAACTTGTTAGCACTTGATAAATGAGTCAAAAGATCCTTTCAGTCATGATCTGGGTTCAAGGCAATTGCATATGCATGTGCATATTTCAACAAGCAATACAGCTGAACAGAAATTATATTATAAAAACACAATCTGTTTATGTTTTACTTTTCATAGACATTAAAGTAATTCAGATTAGTTAAACATATAAAAATAATTTAAAATAGATTGTGTCAAAGCAGGAATAATTGGTAAAGTATACAAGATGAGGCCATGATAGAGCAGCGCTCTTTTACTAAGTAAAAAACCTTGAATAATAAATAGGTTTATAACCTAAATAAAACATAATAACATTTATGGCTTAGGATAATAGATGAGGTAAAAATATTCTACATGTCATTTATGTATAATAGAGAGAAATGATACAGTTACCATTTAACAGTTAAAAAAAATAACAAAATGATGCAATTTTTTAAAATTTCTAGACTTTTATGCATGATTTCATAAATGAGATATACAGTCATATCACACTATGATACAGTTTTACTATGACACAGTTTTGTCTCAGTCTTGAATTTAAAAATGCATTTATTTGGGTCTTATTTCTGATTATTTATTTTCCTGCTCTGATTGGAAACAATGTATAAGATTTTTATTAAATATCAAAAAATTCACAAAATATGAAAACTTGGAGCATATTTGGGCAAAAATATTACCAGACTCTTTATTACAGCACAACTGGATATCATGATGATTTTACAAAAACACATGAAAAATGTTTTTTTTTTTTTGCATTTAATAATAGAAAAACTAACTGAATGTTAAACTTTAACAGTAAATCATTTGTAATGCAATAGTGTTTATTCATCTGTTTAAAGCACCTGTATTACATTTTAATTTGCATCATGGATATTACATATATATTTCCATTGTTATGCAGTATATGCAAATTTTATTTGTCATTATTTTCATTCACTACAGCATTACATAAGTTGCTCAGTTCTTGCCTTCCCTTTTAACTCACTTCTTCTGAGCACTACTCTGTATATTTTGTGCACACAACTCCCTTCTTTTTTTCTATAAAGTGTATTCCTTCCCTTTTCTAATGATCCCACCTCCCACTTTAATATCTCCTTTGCAATATTCAGTACTTAAATTACACTTTTCGATTCTGATTTCCATTTTCTAATACTTACTTTGTTGATGGCATTGACATTAAACCTAATTTAAGTAATTCAGATTTATTTATTTACTTATTTATTTGGCATTTGTTTACCAGGAAACTTAGACTGGGTCATGAGGTACCCATTTTCAGTGGAGGCCCGAGGAGAAAAACTTCAGATACATATGGTTAACAGTATGAAAAGCTAGACAATCATAATAAAGTCATAACATTCAAGCACAAATATGAAAACAATACATTTAGTTTGCCAGAATGAGAACTTAACAGATATAATAAAGTCATAATTTTCAAGCGCAAAATTTGAAAAACTACACATTAATTTGTTAGAATAAAAAATCAACAGACCTAATAAAGTCATAGTATTCAAGCATAAATTATATGGAAAGCCTGATAATAGGAAGATGTAGCATTATTTACATAACAGATGATTATCATAATTATTATTAATATTTTAGAGGTAATGAAATATGGTAACAGATTATATCAGTGAAGGAGTAGGATAGCACGAGTAGAGAAGGATAGGGTGCGATAGACAGGATAGTAGGAATAGATGTGGAAAAGGGATTAGTGTAACCTCAGGGGAGTATGTGTAGCAAAAAGGAGGGAAGGGTAAGTTAGTAGTGGGGATAGAGAGAGTAGATGTAGAAAAAGGTATAAGAGTACCTCAGCCTGGGCTCATACAAAGCAAATCCAAGCTTTGCTGAAATATTCTTTTATAGAGGTTTTGAAGGAGTGCAAGTCAGTAGCAGTTTTGATAGATAAAGGAAGGGAATTTCTTAGTTCTCTGTATCCAGCGTCATCTGTTTCCTTTTACAAGTTTTTGTTTGTGGTTTTCATGGTTTGGTTATTTAGTGAAGCTATGGCTGCAAAACGGTTGGATATCATTGATGAATCTTTTAATATGTTGGGGAGAACTGAAGAGACCCCGGGTAACTTGACGCACCTTATTCAAGTGTTAACACAAAGGATTGAATCAATAGGTACCAGAATGGACTCTATCGTCTTGAGTCAAAACCTAATAAAACAGCAAATACAGAGTGGCAAACTGAATAACATCATAAAGGGGAATGCCGTTCTGAACCATTCAGGTTTATCTATGAATATAAGTGCTTCCCCTGTTCAATCTAATTTGAATAACACCAAACAAACAACATCTAGCCAGATTAACAATATTAGCAGACTTGGTGGTGACATTGGTAATAATTTTAGTTAAAGAAACAATGTTTCGAATAATGTAGCAAACACAGACATTAATGCTGATCTTGCTAACACTAATGAGCAAGTTCAGCACTTAGTAGGACGGCAATATCCTACTGGTCTTGGTGGACTTCCCACATTACAAGACTGGCTTGTTACACCCTTAGGTCTGTCAGTGAACAATAATTCTCAAGAAAGGGGAAACTCAGTTGTAACTGTTGCTACGCTTCCAGCTCAGTTGAATGAACTGGATGAAAAATTGTTAAAATTTAAAAAGCTCAATCTTGAAATTGAGTACTTAACATTTGTATACAAGAGAACATAGTCCCTAAAGGACTTTGCTTTTGACAATATCTGACAGGATTAATTGCAGATTCAGCTTTTTATGTAGAATTAATCGAGCTGATCAATAAACAGGGTCTGCAATTGCTTGAAGTTATGTGTAGCAAAAGGACTGCAAGACTCTATTGTTCAACTTGACACTGATATTAAGTCTCATGTTGATTTTGAAAGGTACAAGTATGATTAAGCTCGTATCTTTCACAGTACAGTTCAACATATTGTGAAGTTGAAAACTATTAAAATTAAAAAGCTGGAAAGGGACCATTTGCAATACCGTAATAAATCTGCGTATCCTGCACCACCACCTTCTCAGGAATGGCGTAATACGGATGTTACTAATAGTAATGTTTCTAATTCAGGTTTAAGTGTTAATAATACTCAAAATGCCCCCTATAAGGGAAAATAATGACAATGGGCAGGATTTTTCTAATGAAGAACCATCTACAAGTTTTGCGGTTAGTAGTAACAACATCAGAAGGAGTGAAAGTATTAAAAACCAAATGACAAGCTCTAATCAAGCTATTTATAATTATAATGACAACCAGCGTGTACAAGATTATGACAACCAATACAACCAGCATAATCAGCATTCTAATTCTTCATCAGGGCAGGGTTTTACCAGGGGCAAACGTCGTTTTCAGAACCAACGCAGGAGGAACAACAACAGGAGATAACATTTGAAATCGCATGTAGTGAAACTCCTGTTATAATTACTAACACTGGAAGCGATTTTTCTATTTATAATTTTTCTTCTTTTCATGTGTCTAGATAACTGGCTGACATTTTGGTAAAAGGACTAACATTTGTTCCTTCAAGAAGAATGGACATTGCAAAACTGACGTGATTTGAAAATGTTTGTGAGAAAATTAAATTTACAAATTTTATTAGGGGTAAGTAACATAAACAACAACATTTTTAGAGTTTCTAGTTGTTATAATCCACCTTTACATGTTGCTTTACAAAACTTTGAAAGAGTTTCTGAATTAGATTTAAGAATGCTTTATTGTAAAAACAATAAGAACTTCAGTATTCAGTATGATATGACCATTGAAGAAAAACAGCTAGTGAATGTTTTATGGGAGTCTCAGGTCAGGGTTATGAAACCCGACAAAGGAGGGGGCCTGGTATTTATGGACATAATAGATTATAATAACAAAATTCAATCTATCTTAGATTCTGAAGTCTATCAACCAGCCTCCCTAAATAAATACAATATAGCTAACCAGAGAATTAAAATTTACTTTAATAATTTATTCATCGAAGGTAAAATTGATGTTAGTATGTATAATTATATTCAGATGTTCACAACTATTCCAACTATGTTTGGTTTACCCAAAATACATAAAGGTTTAACCAATCCTTCATTTAGACCTATTGTCGACGGTAGACAATCAACAACTTATGCATATGCTAAAATGGTAGATAAGATCTTACAGAAATATGTAATGAGAGAGGAGAAGATAACTAAAGATTATTGGTCAATTTTGGAAAAGTTGAATAGGATTGATTGTGACATGAGTTTAAATTTTGTCACAGTGGATATAATGGATCTTTATACTTGTATCTCTCATGACCAAGGCATTGAATGGGTTGATCAGAGAATGAGAATGCTGGGTGCACCACAAGCTGAGATTTCTCTGATTGAAGAGCTTTTTGATATAATTCTCACTAATAATTTCATCACATTTAATAAGAGTTTTCATTTACAAATCAGAGGAGTAGCAAAGGGTTCCCCCTGTGGGTCAAGCTATGCTAATTTAGTAATGTCACAGTGGGAGAAGACTTTTGTTTTCTTGGAGGAACAGATATGTAGGAATATTCAATTCTATATTAGATATTTGGATGATATTTTTATGCTGTTTAATGGTAATAAAAATGAAACTGATGAGCTGATCGAATATTTTAACAGCACTTCTAATTTTTTACAATTTACTAATGATTTTCAGGAAGAACAGATTTAATTTTTGGATGTGTTTGTTAAGAAAATCGATTAGAAAGTACTTGGGAAGCAAATATATTTAGGAAATCTACTTATTCCAATACTTTCCTTCATTTTACCAGTTCTCATCCATTTTACCAAAAACGCACTGTAGTGAAAGGCCAATTAGTGCATGCTGCACGTATGGTCACTACATCTAATGATTTTGCCTTAGAATGTCTTCAACTTGAAAAGTATGTTTGTTAGAAGAGGTTATCCTGAGGCTCTGGTAGATGGTTTGATTGAAGAAGTTAAAAATAAAAGGAATATAGGTTTATATATCCCCATTCTTGTAAAACAGAACACAGCATGCCAAACGGGGGTGAAGAATACAGATTTGAATACACCACCTAACAGTAACAAATTTGGCTTGTCTTTTATTATGACATATTGTGTTGAAACTGAGCAGATTAGAAACATCATTAACAAAAATTGGAGGTTACTAGAAAATGATGCTAATGTTATAAGCAAAGTGGGAGATAGACCTAGGTTAGTCTATAGAAAAGGTTTTAATTTTAAAAACCTTTTTGATAAAAATAAAATGTTAATAAGTAGACACCCTGGGATGACAGTGTGGTAACTGCCGTTACTGTAGATATGTAGAAATTGGTGCTATTATAACAATCAATGATATTAAGCTTGTAAGTAAGAAGAAATATTATTGTAACTCTAGATCAGTTGTTTATGTGGCTAAATGTGAATTTCTACGTTGGAAAGACTGATCATAGATTACGTGACAGAATTTATGAGAATTTATATAGCATTCAAAGACAAAAGGAAGAAAATGCTTTAGACAAACATGTTAAAACTTTTCCAAATCACACTTTTAAATTTTGGGTTATACAACAAACTGAACATACTCATAGAGGTGGACCCATTAGTTTATATTTGGAGAAGTTAGAACTGTATTGGCAAATTAGATTACCTGCATATTATTACCCAGAGTTAAACGATAAATGCTCTTTAAAGTGTTTGTTAAAATTAAAAAGCATGTACAGATGAAACTGATATTTAGACAGATATTTATTTATGTATATTTTTATATTTAGCTTTATATATATATATATATATATATATATATATATATATATATATACATATATATATATATATATTATATTTTTCATTAGTTATGGGTTTGTATACAAGTTTCAATATGAATAAATCCAGTTTTAAGTTTAAATATTTAGATAGACATAATATATGCGTTTATACAATTAATTTAGTTTTTATTTTATATGGTTACGTATATGAAATTATTTAAGGTGTTACATGAATAAGTGTCTATATGCATTAATTTGAAATAATGCTGCTCTACTTTAAACTGTTGCCTTTTTTTTAAACTTTTTATTTTAAATGTCATGCACTTTTAAATTTTAGGATTTTGCCATCACATGTCTATAATTAATGAGTTTATTTTGAATTGTTGAATGGTGCTTTGTCTGAAGAAGTCTAACTATTAAGTTAGACAAAAAGCAATTAATTAAAACAGTATGAATTATATCTCAGTTCTGTATCCGACTTCATCTGTTTCCTTTTACAATTTCTTAGTTTTGCCACAGAGCAAGAGTAAAGACTTAGGTCTGGGGCTTTGTTAGGTGTATAAGTTGTGAGGAGATGTTTGTCTTAAGATCTGAGATGTTTATTTGGGATATAAAAGTTGATTAATGGGCTAAGAGCAGGACAAGCTAGTAGCTGTGGAAGATTTTGTGTACCGTAGTGTATTGTACGCTTTGGAGGTGGAGGGGGAGTTCAAACCATCTTAAGGAATGTAGGGCTGTACAGTGATGAGTTAAAGGGGTTGTGTTTATGGCAAATGTGGCCGTTTTGTTATAGCAGCACTCTAGTTTTTTTTCTTAGGGAGGTCTGTAAGTTAGTTAGAACTGGGGCCCCATATGACAGTGATGGCAATAGATAGGTTTTGGCCAGGTAATGGTAGCTGCTGTGAGGAAGTTTTTGTTCCTGTATGGCATGCCTAGTTTTGGGTGTTTATTTATTTATTTATTTAATACTGTTTTGTTTGCGTAGGTTAAACTTGAGATTGCCATCAATTGTGACACCTAGTAGTTTGGCATGCTGAACCAATTCAATTTAATTATTGTTGGCTGAAAAGATATTGAAGTTTGTTTTGTTGGAGTTATGGGGTTTGTGGGTAAAGAGAAGGTGCTTTGTTTTTCTGGGGATTCAGTAGGAGTTTGGCACTGGAGATCCATGTTTCTGTGGAAGAGAAAGCTTGTTGTGTTATGTGTTGTGAGTTAATGTATCTGACATGCAGATGATAGTAGAGTAATTTGCATATTAGATTAGAGTGCCTTCACAGGAGGATGTATGTAAGTTATTGATAAAGACACTAAATAGTAATGGGCCAATGATGGATCCTTGAGTACACCTGTGGGGGTGATGTGATATGGGGAGATAGAGCCTTGCCATTTCCTGCCAGTCAAATAGGTAGCTAGAAAACCACTGAAGTGAGGAGGAGGATAAACCAATGTTGGAAATTCCTTTAAGGAGTTAGGGGTGATCATATATCCCAGTTAAAAAAAATCTGTTCCCTCTACCATTCTGTCTACACATGGTACAGGGGATTTTTTTAAATATAAAAAGGCAAAAAGCCACAACATGGAAACACAAATCAAAGTGAAAAACACAAGGACACAGTCCAGCAGAAAAAATGATGAATCAGAATATGGGCATGTGGCCCTGTGGGTTTTATTTTAATTTTTATAATTTTACATCTTGTTACATTTCCAGAAAACATCCCCCCAGTTACCTCTCTTTTCCTCACCACTCCTCCATTTGTTGCATACCTGAGGAAAAAATCCCCTGAAGTCTACTTATCAAACATCTCCATACAAAAAAAATGCTAAACATTCTCGACTTTGTTCCAGACTTGGGGATCTTAGAAATGTTTACTTATTCTCTCTTTAAAAATTGCTTTTCATTTCTTTTTCCCCAATCTTTTCTACACTCCTCTTGCTTGATTATAGTGATTATCATACAATATTTTACATATAAGTTTCTTTTGTTAACAGCAGCTTCCGTTATAGGCTTAATTATGAACTGTTCCATAAGTGATCTTTCACTTAGCAGTCCCATGTCTGTTTCTGTCTGCCTATACTCTTATTAATCCCTAGTAGGGAAGGCAATATCTTGATTGTAGTTCAAATGTTTGCTAAGAATCAGTCCTCTCAGTTCTCTTCCCCTTTCAAGATATTTACTCCCTTTACCTTGATTCCTTTTCTAATTTCCTCCAGTAAGTTCCAAACCCCTCTCGACTCCCTTCTATACCCCTACTATCAGACAGGGTTTACTATCAAATGGGTGATCAAACTTTTTGTGATTCATGGCAGTCCAAAACGCCCCATTCGATAGTATTAATTGAACGAACATACAAATGTAGAAATGCACAACAGGGAATGCACTACAGCATTCGCTGTTGTGACTTTCTACATTTTAATGCAGATCACACTATAGTCGGGATCAGGAAATATACCCTTTCCCTCACTGTAGTGCAATCTTGGAGTTTGCATATATAAGTAGCAGGGAGTGTGGGGGGTGCAGGGGGTCTTGCCCCCCTGCAAGAACAGTCTTTACTGTGGGTTGCTCAGTACTTAGAGTTGCGGAAGTGTGGTGAATGCTTGAATTGTGTCGAATTCAAACATTCAGCACTTCCGCGTTTGACATTTTTCACAGTCATGTTTCCCATATTTGCCAATATGGATCGCACAAACGATAACACGCATATTGCAGGAATGATTAAATAACAGTAAATCTCAGACAGAAGCAGTGGTCTTTATAGGACAACTATATACAAGAATAGCAGAAAAAAATGTTCTAACATATATATTTATATCAGTCTTCTTATTGCAATTTCTGATGAACATTTTCAGAAACTACCTTCATCAGTCCACATTTTTGAAAGATGGATCAAATGGATATCTAGGTATGAAAAGATACCTGTTGACAGGAGGAGAACCAACTCACTCACCTACACAAAATATACAACATGATGTAGTGACCTTGGAAGGTTCATAGGACACTATAGTGTTGTGTCCTTGGAGAGCTGCGCAGGACGCTGTTTCTGTTTTGTATCAGTTCTTACTTCTAGTATTATTTAAAAGATGGACATTTATTTAATCAGTTGCAGGACTGCTGTTTGAAAACATGTAATGGAATAGGGATCATGAGAACACCTGAAAAAAATTGTTACTTCAGAACAAAAATGCCTGTTGTATGCAAAAGACCTGCTTGTGGAAAAGGGATCAAAATGGCCTATTCTCCCTTAGCCAGAAGTGGATATATCTATATCTATATCTATATCTATATCTATATCTATATCTATATCTATATCTATATCTATATCAGTATCTATACATGCTCAGAGACAATCAGGAAAGTACAGGAATATGAAAATCTTCATTTGTGTGTTCATCCAGCCAGCATATTAGAAAGAGATTTTTTCAAGAAAACATATTTCTTTTATACTTAGCTAAGATACAGACTGATATAGAATGGGGAGAAAAAAATTATACAAAAGAATACTTTTGTAATAATCTCATGGCAAATGGGCTGAATTTGAATGTGTGGTAAAGGTTTGTTTGATGCTTCATCAGTAATACACCATTGACCAGCCAGAAAAGTTTTACTTCAGCTGTGTGAAATGGGACTGTTTTTAATCATTAATTCTTCCATTAGCTGTCCTTGATCCAAATAATTCTCATAGTGGGGGATCAGTGGTAGCAGTTTCACACTGGATCCTATTTACTGTGTGCTAGTACATTGTAAGATAATAATAATTCCATACACAGACACATTCTAAGGTATTAATAACAACATATACGAGTACATTCTAAGACTGCAATAATAAAATGCACCAACAAATTCTACAGCAGTAATAATAACATACTAGAAAATTCTAAGGTAGTAATCAAGATATTCTACAAGTAGCTCTGTGATAAAACTCAGGTATCTTGAAATTATTTAAAAAAATCTGTAGCTACTTATATTGTTTGCTATAGACTTTTGGAGTTATCTTTCCCTACCATATATTCTCTGGTGTTCAGTTCTGGCCTCAGTATTATAATGTAACACTTGGGCAGGAATATACAGCCCAGAATTCCAGCACTAGAAGCCAAGATGGCAAATATTTCCACAGCTACCATGTACTTCCCCCTGGTGCTCAGGTAAGCAGGGATAAATGACAGCCACACACTGACAAACACAAGCATGCTAAAGGTAATGTACTTAGCCTCATTGAAGCTGCCAGGTAAGTTTCTGGCCAGGAAGGCAACCACAAATGAGACAATGGCTAGCAAGCCTAAGTATCCCAGCATGCACCAAAATGCAATCACTGAACCTTCATTGCACTCTATGATTATCATTCCATCTTCTGAAGTCTTGTTGAATTCTGGGAATGGAGCAGATACAGACAACCAAATACAACAAATGATCACCTGAACCAGTGATCCAATAATAACAATGGAAATGGATACTTTGGATCCTACCCAGTTCCTCAGTCTGCTCCCTGGCTTCGTGGCACTAAAGGCAATCACTACAGTGACTGTTTTAGCTAAAATACATGACACACATACAGAAAATGTCAAACCAAACACCACTTGGCGAAACATGCAGCTCATTTTCATGGGTTGACCAATTAACAATAGGGAACACAGGAAGGAGAGTGCAAGGGCCACTAACAAAAAGTAGCTGAGCTCACGGTTGTTAGCCTTGACTATTGGAGTGTCCTTGAACTTAATGAAAATGCAGAGAATTGAAACTGTGAAAACACTCAGGGTACTTGAGCAAAAAAGCAGGGAAACTCCGATGCGGTCTTCATAGGATAGATATTCCATGCTTTTTGGAATACAAGTATCTCGCTTATCATTGGACCAGAAATCCTCTGTACATTTTATACAGCTCACAGTATCTTAGGGGAAAAATAAAAGTGAATTAGGGTACATGAATTTGCATTCATTATCACAGCCTATCTTTTTATCATATGATTTTAAAAATTATTGTTAGCCACTGTATCTGTTGTCTGATAGTGCTATGAAAAATGTATTATCCGCAAACAAAAACAAATACAGAAAATGTTAGGCAATAAGGAATGCTAACAGGAGAAGTCATGCCATTTATCTCACTGCTTCTAACCTTCCACTAAACACCTAGTCCTGCTTTTGCTGAACAATCCTTACAGTACATTCCTGTATAATGCAGTCCCTATATATACATTTTATAGTGCTACCAGTTGTAATCTGTGCTTAATTCTTATATCATACCAAGACAAGTGTCAATTGTGATATCTATGATATTATAACCAGTATCCATCCCTCAAATTATGGTAGTTTTCGTGTCAATTGTGATATATATGATATTGCAACCAGTATCCATCCCTCAGATTATGGTATTTTTAGTGTCAATTGTGATATCTATGCTGTTACAACCAGTATCCATCCTTCAAAAGATGGTATTTTTAGTGTCAATTGTGATATTGATGATATTATAACCAGTATCCATCTCTTAAATTATGGTATTTTAAGTGTTGACTGTGATATCTGCGATATTATAACCAGTATTCATCTCTTAAATGATGGCATTGTTATTGTCAGTTGTGATATCTGTGATACTACTAGTATCTATCTCGTAAATTGTGGCATTTTTAATCTGCATACTAAGGAGCAAAGGAGCAGCATATTTCTTGTGACTGCCATAAACAAATAGTGTTGCAACCACATCCAGCAGATGGCTACTGCTTTGATGATTAAATGCCTTATAGTCTGTCTTCTCAATTTAGTTTCACTTGCTTGACATTTTAGACCAATTTGAAAAATGTTGTTAGCTTCTAATAAATAAACAAATGAATAAATAAATAAAATAAATAAGACAATATAGGCCAGTATTTATTCACAGTACATTGCTTTGTGTAAAAAAGCTTGGAAACTAGCAACTCACGAGAAGGAGGCAATTCAGAGATCTAAGTCGTGGCAGTACTATGACCACATAGTGACATGGAAATTAAATTCCCAGTATAAATGATAGCCAGTGACTATGCAAGTGATATTAACATGGCAAAGCAATTCAGAAATGTATAAAGCAGGGATAATGCACCATGGTTTTTACCCGTTCTAAAATCCAAGGAATTGCAGACACATAGGACACTGTATATTTGTGACATCAGCAGTTGTAGCAAAACAAACACATTAGAGGTCACTGTCAGACCTAGCACCCATGTTGGAGTGTGGCATGGTCTTCCATGCCAATGTAGAGTACTATGAATACCTAAGTCACTTCCACTTGCTTGACCAAAAAATTAAAGGCCTGTTTGGATAGGGATGTCATACAGAAGATAACAGAGCACAGGCACCAAAACATAGACTCTAGGGGTCTCATGGACATACCATCCCAGTGAGCATTAAGGTTTGTGTAGCTTTAACTGTCCTACTGACATAGACTTTTCAGTGATCTACAGTGGACACACTAGGAATGTCATAGGTATCAGTCAGA